>NC_056726.1:541813605-542113605 GCF_019279795.1 Protopterus annectens
ATGTCTGACAGACCTGTGGGAGGAATATTTATTAGCACTACCTGAACATTCCCACACACAGTACCAGATTCCACATTACTATTATGCACATACATCTCACTCTGTTACTGTACACACTCTGAACACAGCTTGACAAGCTGGGGTGTAAATGGGGAGTTTCTAGTGTGCCAGCTTTGTTCTCATAGCTGTGTGTCAATCAGTTGTAGTTCCTGTTTGCTGCCTATACGTCTGGAATCATCCCACTGATTTCCCAGGGGGACAGGTTGACAGGCAACAGATGTGGGCCACTTTAATAGACATTCTGGACATATCTGTACAGTTGTGGTGTATGATTCTGTTTGCAGACTACTACCACTGGCAGGATTCGAACCATGGCTGTGTGTGCTAAAAAAACAACAGTTCACATCTCAGTTGCATGTGCTATTTGGTGTTTGTTGTCTGCATTTTCCCTGTTTACTGTCTGTGTGTGTCTCAGTTGTACTAAACGGCCTCTGGGGATTACACCTGTCATATACAGGCATTCCTACACATTCAATTTATGATGCACGGTGTGGGTAACAGTGCTTAATACTACTGTACTATTACATGATTGCATATCTACATTACCGTATGATACCAGAATATACACATGCAGTCCAGCAGTTAGACCTGTTTTGTCAGGCTATTACACTTTTATTGACTTACAAACAATATGAGACTCTTCCTGCCATATTCTCTACTGTATGCAGTACTTGCCGTGAACAATACAAGTTTTATACAAGCAATTAATTTACTACTACTTTTATTTTTATTTCCTATGACAGTAAATGCATGAGTATTACTGGCCTGCTTCACGTCGCAACCTTGGCAGGCGACTGATGTGGACCTCCTAGTTCGCGGCCCGCTCCATTGCAACTGTGGGGGACCATAAGAGGAATATTTAACCATACATATCCATGATATACCTGAGCTGGCAATTATTGCACACATACTGGGGTGATACTTACACACGACTGGAACAACCCTTGCCGTTCCAGCCTCTAGGAGCCACTCCTCCAAGAGGTTCCCCTTACTCCGCTTCAGGTCGGCATAGTGGTGCCCAACCTGCTCACCAGTTCGGGGTATGCCAGTGGCACTGGTGAGGTCAGGGGCAAGATGGTCCCAGGCCTCCGCCTTACATTGGGAGCCCTGGTACTGGCCCTGCAGCAGTCTCTGATCATGATCTTTGACAAAGAGTCCTGCCATGAACTTGGAATCCTGAATGCACCAGCGCTGCACACAAAAGCGCACACATTCTCCCCTTACTGCCATAGTGCCTGCAAGGGGAAGCTACAACCAGTTATGAGATGCATTTCCGCCTCTTTGGTTTTAGTAGGGCCAATTTCCCGCACTTTTCCGTGATTGCCTGGTTTTGAAAAGGCTAAGCTATGGACAAACCTGCTTACCTACGGTTAGCATTGTTTAAAGGGGTGTACCACTGGGCACAATGAGTTAGCTGCCCTACACATTGCTTACACCTCTTAAGCTTCCCTGTGCAATGCTTAGCATTGCTGACATTAGACTTTGCATTATAATTCGTTTTTGGCATTGAGTCCTTACTCATTACACCTTATATGTATGCCTGGTATCCATCATTAATGTGTATGTACACTCTAAGAAATAAACAAAGCAGAACCACTCAAAAGCAGCAAACAGATGAAAGAAGCGTGCAGAACAGGCCACCAGCAAAAATCCAAGTTTATTTAAGAGCTTTTCGACAAGTTTCAGACTTCATCAGAATAAAGTCACATGATCATGACAAACATATATACACCACCCCACCTGACCATTGATCAATGTAGTTACATAATTTCCTCTAAAACAAACATTATACAAATTTGGTAAAAAATAGTATTAAAACTTGATGTTCTTGCAGAAAATAAAAATAAAAATGCAACTAGTAAACCTATAAAAAATACATAGATTTTAATTTTAAAACAGAACTCAAGGAAATTCTGTCAGTAAGACCTGGAACTTGACAGGCATTCATTTTAATCTGCCGTGTCAATTCCTTGAATTCTAACCATTTGCCCATTGGTCCCCCTTTTGCTCCAAGGTCAATGCGGTCTATGTCCCCAAACCTAAAAGTATGTGTGGGGCAAGCACAAATATGCTTGTACATAACAGTATTTATGTTTTTATTCCTGATGTCATACAGGTATTGGTACACCCACTGCCTCAGTGCTCTTTTGGTCTTACCAATATAGAAACTGTCACATAGATCACATACTGTGACATACACCACCCCTTTGAGTAACAGGAGTATTTCTTCCTAAGTTTTACCGTTCCTTAATCAGTGATTTTGATGCCCTCACCTTGAAACATGGCTGGACACTGATTACATCTCCCACATTTGTAGCAACCACCCAATATGGGTGCACTAGAGTCCCTTTCTAATAGGCCCTTTAAACTAACTTCCCTCTTGTACACTATAGTGGGCTTGTTTCCCACTACTGAATGTACTTTGTTGTCGATAGTGAACATATCACATAATCTACATATAATGTTCTGATGCCATAAAAGTCAACACTAAAGGGAAGAATAAAAGCTCTTGAGAAACATTCCTGTCTCCCAGTCTGATTTACTCCAGTGGGGCCATTCTCATTAGACAATAAGCAAAAAAATGTCCCAATTTCCCTTTTTCTAATCACCTTATTGGCAATGTCCTGAACAAAATTGCCAGGGTAGCCCCTTCCGGTCAGCATGTTTTTTTAACTTGGCGCACACACAAAAAATCATCCAGTCCTGTCACCATTCTAGCTAACCTAACATACTGGCCCTTAACTAGGGCTCTTTTTTTTGGTGCACTGGGTGCCAGCTGTCAAAATGCAACAATGACTTTGAGTATGTTGGCTTCCCATACAAATGCGAATTGAAAGCTTTATTCACGTAATCTTTTTTGACTGTTACATCCAAAAAATTAAGTTGGTCGTTGTCCCTGGCCATGGTGAATTTAAGGAAGGAGGTAGTTTGATTAATATAAATGAAGAACCCATCCAGTTCCTCTTCAATTCCCTTCCAGAAAATGACCAGGTCATCAAGGTATGGTATGGTGCGCCCAAGAGTCTTTGTAAGTTGAATTTAAAATAAATAAATCCTCCCAGTGTGACAGCACAATGTTGGCAAAACTGGGGGCACAACAGGCGCCCATCGCCACTTCTTGCTTTTGTTTAAAAAGCTGGCCTTCGAAACAAATAAAATTGTTTTCCAGCACAAGCTCCATACATGTACATATGGGTCAAGGTGGTATTGTGTGCTAGACTGGAGTTAAAACACAGATATTCATAAAACCACTCCAAACCCTCATGGTGTGGGATGACTGAGAATAAATCTTTAATGTCGATGGCCACCATTATGAGACCATCGTTATACATCTTAGGTTTTATTTTGGTGAGAAATTGCCAGGAGTACCTAATAATAGTGCCTCTTCCATCAAGTAATCCCTCCACCTTGCAGTCAACAAATTTTGCTAGGACAAATGTCTTGGAAGCCTTGGCATCTACTATTGGACGCAGGGGTGGGTTGCTGATTGACTTATGAATCTTCGGGATCCCAAAAATAGTTGGGATCCTTGTTTCCTTGGAGTCTAAAAAGTCATGCTCACTTGGTTCCAACTGACCACTCAATAGTAATTCATACAGGGTGAGGATCAATATTCCTGCAAGCAATGTTCATCACATTGCGTGAGACTTCAGTATAAGTGTCACTGAACAACAATTCAAACATTTTACTGTTGTATTCGGAAACATCCATCACAACCAACCCACCACCCTTCTCCAGTTTCATGATATGGACATCCTTCTTACCCAATATGTCATTAAGCAGTTTTTTCTCCCTGTTGTCCAAATTAGAGGCTTCAGTAATACCTTTAAATCTCAGTTCCCCGATTTCTTTCTCACAAAGAGTTTCAAAAAGGTGGACCAGTGGATGGGAAGGGGGTATAAAGGTACTAGGTCTAGTCAAACAAAAATTCGGTACCGTTAGGTTTTTATTGTCTTAAAAATGAAGGGCCATATTCAATTTCCTGGTAAAAAGTTTCAACTGTACAAGAATTTCAACCAGGTTGGCCCTTTTTGCTGGTACAAAGTTCATACCTTTAGAAAAAAGTTTGGCCCATTCCCCATCAATCACCAGGTGACTAAGATTGTAGATACTGAAATCACCTTGCACATATTTGATAATTTTACATGCATTAAAATCATCTTCATGACAAATCAAATCATCACTCATCTTCAATGTTGGGCCTGTGCACCCCCCCCCCTC
This sequence comes from Protopterus annectens, assembly GCF_019279795.1. NCBI lineage: Eukaryota > Metazoa > Chordata > Ceratodontiformes > Protopteridae > Protopterus > Protopterus annectens. The sequence goes on from NC_056726.1 coordinate 541,817,887, forward strand.
TGTTGACCCTGATACTGTCCCTGGCCATACCTTCAACTCATTTGATTCATATCCCTCTGGTTCATCAATCTTTCCGATCTCCTCGGGGGGGGGGGGGGGGGGCTCTAGACTCCATGTCATCACTGTCCAAGTCAACATTTACAGCCTGTTGAGCTTTTGAGGTGATTTCAGTATCTACAATCTTAGTCACCTGGTGATTGATGGGGAATGGGCCAAACTTTTTTCTAACGGTAGGAACTTTGTACTAGCAAAAAGGGCAAATCTGGTTGAAACTATTGTACAGTTGAAACTTTTTACCAGGAAATTGAATTTGGACCCTCATTTTTCAGACAATGAAAACCTAGCAGTACCGAATTTTCGTTTGACTAGACCTAATACCTTTATACCCCTTTCCCATCCACTGGTCCACCTTTCTGAAACTCTTTGTAAGAGAGAAACCAGGAAACTGAGGTCTAAAGATATTACTGAAGCCTCTAATTTGGACAACAGGGAGAAAAAACTGCTCAGTGACATATTGGGTAAGAAGGATGTCTGTATTATGAAACCGGACAAGGGTGGTGGGTTGGCTGTGATGGATGTTTCCGAATACAACAGTAAAATGTTTGAATTGTTGTTCAGTGACATTTATACTGAAGACTCATGCAATGAGATGAACATTGCTTACAGGAATATTGATCTCATCCTGTATGAATTACTACTGAATGGTCAATTAGAACTAAGTGAACACGACTTTGTAGACACCAAGGAAATAAGAATCCCAACTATTTTTGAGATCCCGAAGATTCATAAGTCAATCAGTAACCCACCCCTGCGTCCAATAGTAGATGCCAAGGCTTCCAAGACATTTGCCCTAGCAAAATTTGATGACTGCAAGGTGAAGGGAGTACTTGATGGAAGAGGCACTATTATTAGGGACTCCTGGGATTTTCTCACCAAAATAAAACCTGAGATGTATAATGATGATCTCATAATGGTGATCATCGACATTAAAGATTTATTCTCAGTCATCCCACACCATGACGGTTTGGAGTGGTTTTATGAATACCTGTGTTTTAACTCCAGTGTAGCGCACACCACCATCTTGACCATACGTACATGTATGGAGCTTGTGCTGGAAAACAATTTTGTTTTGAGGGCCAGTTTTTTTAAACAAAAGCAAGGAGTGGCGATGGGCACCTGTTTTGCCCCCAGTTTTGCCAACATTGCGCTGGCACACTGGCAGGATTGATTTATTTTAAATTCAACTTACAAAGATTCTTGGGCACTATACAGGTGGTACCTAGATGACCTAGTGATTTTTTGGAAGGGAAATGAAGAGGAACTGGATAGGTTTTTCATTTATATTAATCAAACTACCTCCTTCCTTAAATTCACCATGGCCATGGACAATGACCAACTTAATTTTTTGGATGCAACAGTCAAAAAAGATTATGTAAACAAAGCTTTCACTTCACATTTGTATAGGAAGCCAACATACTGAAACTCATTGTTGTATTTTGACAGCTGGCACCCGGTGCACCAAAAAAGAGCCCTAGTTAAGGGCCAGTATGTTAGGTTAGCTAGAATGGTGTCAGGACTGGATGATTTTTTATGTGCGCGCCAAGTTAAAAAACATGCTGACCGGAAGGGGCTACCCCTGGCAATTTTGTTCAGGACATTGCCAATGAGGTGATTAGAAAAAGGGAAATTGAGACTTTTTTTTGCTTATTGTCTAATGAGAATGGCCCCACTGGAGTAAATCAGACAGGGAGACAGGAATGTTTCTCAAGAGCTTTTATTCTTCCCTTTAGTGTTGACTTTTATGACATCAGAACATTATATGTAGATTATGGGATATGTTCACTATCGACAACGAAGTACATTCAGTAGTGGGAAACAAACCCACTATAGTGTACAAGAGGGAAGTTAGTTTAAAGGGCCTATTAGAAAGGGACTCTAGTGCACCCATGTTGGGTGGTTGCTACAAATGTGGGAGATGTAATCAGTGTCCAGCCATGTTTCAAGGTGAGGCCATCAAAATCACTGGTTATGGAATGGTAAAACCTAGGAAGAAATACTCTTGTTACTCAAAGGGGGTGGTGCATGTCACAGTGTGTGATCTATGAGACAGTTTCTATATTGGCGGCAAAACCAAAAGAGCACTGAGGCAGAGGATGTACCAACACCTATATGACATCTGGAATAAAAACATAAATAGTGCTTTGTACAAGCACATTTGTGCGTGCCCCACACACACTTTTAGGTTTGGGGACATAGACCACATTGACCTTGGAGCAAAAGGGGGACCAATGGACGAATGGCTAGAATTCAAGGAACTGACATGGCAGATTAAAACTAATGCCTGTCAAGTTCCCTGTCTTAATGACAGAATTTTCTTGAGTTCTGTTTTAAAATTAAAATCTATGTATTTTTTATAGGTTTATTAGTTGCATTTTTATTTTTATTTTCTGCAAGAACATCAAGTTTTAATAATATTTTTTACCAAATTTGTATAATGTTTGTTTTAGAGGAAATGATGTAACTATATTGATCAATGGTCAGGTGGGGTGGTGTATATATGTTTGTTATGATCATGTGAAATTATTCTGATGAAGTCTGAAACTTGACGAAAAGCGCTTAAATAAACTTGGATTTTTGCTGGTGGTCTGTTCTGCACGCTTCTTTCATCTATTTGCTGCTTGTACGTACACTCTATGGGGTCCTTGTGTTTTATTGGGGATTTCAACACTCTATTATAATTATAACTCACTTCTGGGCTTACTGCTGTACTCCAGTTCACATATTTATGTTATGTAGTGGGCTATGGAACATATGACTGTACAGTGATTCCTTTCACAGGTTCAACTTTGTTTTACTATGGTGAGGACTTGTTTGCTGATACCTCATTCTTCTGTACTTCTGTGATGGCTTGGTGGTTTGCTACTGTGACTATGGTGTATAGGGTCCTGGGTTCCAGACCTGCATGGCTGTTTATTTTGTTGATGGGCAGAACAAGGGCCGTTGGATACAGAGTGATTAAGGTACTTCTGAGCATTTATAAGTGGGTTTGCATGATGGTAAGCACTGCTAACCTGCCGTTATATCTGCTTACAGAGAGTTAGCTTTACAATTGCTTAACCAGTGTAGGCGTTGCTTACCGCCGCACAAATGGGCTTAAGCCCACTTAGTGCTTAAATATGCTTACTACTGCTTATTTGTGCTTAAACCTGCTTACTAGTGCCTTATTCATTATGACACTGACATCTCACATGTGCATTTACTGCAGTACTCCAGTTCATGAAAATATGTTATTTAGTGGGTTATGCAACATAAATATTACTTTGCCATGGGAAATGGAATGTGCTGCAGTGGGTCTCGAACCGGGAATGCCTGCTCGTAAGGCGAATGCTCTGCCCACTACACTATTGCTATGCTGCTTCATTTGCATACATATTCCTTGTTATCCTCTTCAGCCATTTAAGCTGCATTAACCGCAGCTAAGCTATGGGCACAACCGCACACCTATGGTTAGCTTTAATAGAATAATAAAAAAAATGCAGGGTTTCTTCATTTTAATTATATATACTGTTGTTGTTGTACACGAGGGGGACTGTTGGTGGGGATATGCAGTCACCTATGAGCAGTCTCGCTCATTTCATACCCCTTTCTGCTGTTCATTGTGGGGTTGTGTATATTCTGAGAGCTCTGCTCTCAAACACGCCCCCTGCACTCTTACATGCTCTGTGTAAGCCTAGGAGCTCAGGCAGTGTGCCTAATTACTATGCATGGCGAGCTGCCGTCCTGCTCTTAAACAACTGCCTCCGTGCAGGACTAAGCTAGTCCTGCATGGAGGAATAGTAAATCCAGGGGAATGTCTCTGTCTGTCCACCTTTAAAATATCTTTTGGTATAACAAAAAATAATCCTACTTCAAAATAAACTCCAAGTATCCCTGCAGCAAAAATCTGTCACTGATCATTTAAGAAGTTTCTTTTTGACCAGAACTGCAGTATCTGATGATTACACAAGCAAGGTAAATCTCTACCCTTTTATAGGCCAAATGGTTTATGGTTCAAGTCTATCCAATACTGTACTTTTCAGGTTGATTTACCTCTAAAACACTCAGTATTATCCTAAAGTTTGTTGATAGTTTGTGTAAATTAGTTCCACTCTTAGTTATTACACAAACTATTAATATCAAGGACGTATTAGATTTTATGTTACTCATTTTACTATTAGCAATATCATAGGACTTCATTCTGTTAACAGCTAATAGCAAACTATGTCATAAAACAATTTACTCCTAGCAGTCCATCAGCTTATACAGCCTGCAATACTAGAAAATAAATTTGTGTTCAGCAATTCGCTTGTGAGCAGCATTACAGGGAAATCATTATAATCCATTATTTCTCAGGACTTGTACCTCACAGAAGATAAACACGTTTTACTTCACAACATTTTTAAATCACGTAGCCAGTCTGCAACATATATTCCCTTTTGGTTCTATATGATGCTCTGTTAACATTAAATTATATTTTCCTAATGCAATTTTATTTTATTATGACCTTTAAGCAAATTATCATTCAGCTTGTCATATTCTGCCTACTGAAAGTTTTGTTGAGCAAGTTATCTAGATTTTGACAACTACTTGTTACATAATTTGTTTTAGGCAAATAATAGTGAACTGAAATGAAAGGAACTTGAATGTTTGAATTATGTAAAAACTATATAACACATTGATAAGCATTGCTTAACTTGATATATAGCTTTTATATTAACTAAATATTTGCATCATTCTTATTACCAATACATGATATGATACAGTTTGAGTTATGGCACATTAAAATATTTTCCTTTGAATACTTGTCAGATAATACACTTTTGTTCAGCTTCAGGCAAATCTATTCTACCTTTTTAGCTTCCACTAGACCAAAACATATTAATCCAGTCACTGAATGTGTAGACTCAGCATTACCAATGCTGTTATGAACACAGAAGCTATTAAACTGTTTTCTCATAATAATGTGCATGTGTGTGTGTGTATACATATTCCCCAGTAGAAAGACTTGTGGCTCTTTCTTTAGATTTGATCTCCAACATGAGAAAAAAATCTTTACTTTAACAGACATTCAGGGCCTGATCTTGTACTATCTTGTCTCATCCTCCGGAATGTAACCTCAGTCATGTTAGCTTGGTTAACAGAAACTTAACATTAAAAATGACTAGCTGTACCAGATACTGAAGCTTACTCGTATCTATTTTTGGTTCTTTGAAACAAAACATATTTGCCATCAACACCATATTAATTAGCAGTATCAGCCAATGAGGACCCTCTATGCATGACATTTTTAAGTGCAATACAGAACTTGATTAAATGAAGCAGCACCTTCCAACACATCCTATTTAACAGATTCACTTCCCAATGCCCATCGTTAGTTACCACAATAATATCAATTTAACAACTTCTGCGCTCAAGCCTTTGAGATAACTGAAGCAATACATTCATAAAGAAATGCCGATATTCTGTTTTGCTTCATACAGTATACTTTTCTTTCTTACCCACTAAGCATTAACATGTGCTACCAAGATTTACCTTAGTGGATTTTCATGTTACTGTATTGCAGGAACCCTTGTCCTTCATTCTGCTGATACTCTCAAAACTTTGCAGATTGAAAACCTGAATTACGAAAACGTGTGCACCTGATGTGTAACTCACAAGCTCATGTGACTGCGCTTTTGTGATGCAAAACTGCATGAAGAGCTTTTACACAGTGGATCCAGGAAATGCTGCATGCTGGTACTGCAATAGTTTCTTATTAGGTGTTGTCATCCTGTGATATGTTTTAATCAACCCACTAAACACTCATCTTTGCTAGATCATCTTCTTTCGGCTGTTCCCGTTAGGGGTCGCCACAGCGGATCATCTGTTTCCATTTCTTCCTGTCCTCTGCATCTTGCTCTGTCACACCAACCACCTGTATGTCCTCTCTCACCACATCCATAAACATTATCTTAGGCATTCCTCTTTTCCTGTTATCTGGTAGCTTCATCCTTAGCATCTTTTTCCCAATATACTCAGCATCCCTCCTCAGCACATGTCCAAACCAATGTAATCTTGCCTCTCTGGCTTTGTCTCCAAACCTTCCAACCTGAGCTGATACTTCTTCCTAATCCTGTCCACCCTCGTCACACCCAGTGCAAATCTTAACATCTTTAACTCTGCCACATCCAGCTCTAACTCCTGCCTTTTTGTCAATGCCACTGTCTCCAACCCATATAACATAGCTGGTCTCACTACCCTCTTGTAGACCTTCCCTTTCACTCTTACTGGTACTCATCTGTCACAAATCACTCCTGACACTCTTCTCCATCCACCTCCATCCTGCCTGTACTCTCTTCTTCACCTCTCTTCCACACTCACCATTACTCTGAACTATTGATCCCAAGTATTTAAACTCATCCACCTTTGCCACCTCTACTCCTTGCATCCTCACCATTCCTCTATCCTCCTTCTCATTCACACACATATATTCTGTCTTAGTCCTACTGACCTTCATTCCTCTTCTCTCTATAGCATATCTCCATCTCTCCAGGGTCTCCTCCACCTGTTCCCTACTCTCACTACAGATCACAATCTCATCTGCAAACATCATAGTCCACAGGGACTTTTGTCTGATCTCATCTGTCAACCTGTCCATCACCATTGCAAATAAGAAAGGGCTCAGAGCTGATCCTTGATGTAATCCCACCTCCACCTTAAATGCATCCGTCACTCCCACCGCAGACCTCAATGCTATCACACTACCCTTGTACATACCCTGTGTACCACTCTTACATACTTCTCTGACACTCCCGACTTCCTCATACAATACCACAACTCCTCTCTTGGCACTCTGTCATACGCTTTCTCCAAGTCTACAAAAACACAATGCAACTCTCATCTTTGCTAGATGTTATCCTCAAATATTCCTGACAAGCTGATCTCACTGAATACTCTTCCAAATACCTACAGTGATAATTATTAAATTCCATCACACTGGTAATTCAAGGTGAAGAGACTTGCATTTACCAGGCATTTCAATGACTACTCAGAAAGTTCATTTGCAGCCAAATGGCAATTAACTGACTGGAATCGCACAGACTCCACCTCTGCAAAATCTACTTTCTATAACCTACTGTTTCCAATTGGGAATACATTATTTCCACCTCCCAGCTAACAACTGAACTGAAAAAGCTTATGCAAGTTAGAGAGAGGGCACAGAAGATTTGGAAGGCTAGCCCATATATTTATAATCTTATAAACCTTCAAAATCTACACAGTGATGTCAAAATCAAAACAATTAAACTTAAAACAAACTAACTTCTGAGCTCCATTTGTGCCTGACGTTGAATATTTCTTAATCTGAATTACAGAGCTACACAAGTATATTTTTCACATTTTCATTGTTCAGTGTTTCTTATCAGCACTGCACTAGTTGTATTTATTTTGCTTATCAGTACTGGATTTTATTTTTATTTATTTGTGTAACAGTTCTGCACTAGTTTACTGCACTGCTTTTATTTATTTGTTTGAATTATTTACTTTTCTGTGTCCCCATTTATATAATTGCTGATCTGTGGTTGAATTTTTGTATAGTTTGTGGCTTTTTCTGTTGCCCGCCCCAACTGGGAGTTTGTGGTGCACTCAGTCCAGAGAGCTAAAACTGGTCAAACAGCTTCTGTGTTATCTCTGTCTCAGAGTGTGACTTTGGAAGGGTCTTTTATCTGTTGGTATAAAAATATTACATTTGAGTTGAATCACTGCTTATCTTGCAAACTCCATTTGTGCCTGACGGAGAAAGCTTCTTAATCTGAATTACAGAGCTGCTACATAAGTATATTTTTCACACTTTAATTGTTCAGTGTTTCTTATCAGCAATGCACTGGTTGTATTTATTTTGCTTATCAGTACTGCATTTTTTTGTGTAAGCGTTGTGCACTAGTTTACTGCACTGTTTTTATTTATTTGTTTGACTAAATTATTTACTTTTCTGTGTCTCCATTTACATAACTGCTGATCTGTGGTTGAATTTCCACCAACTCCATTGCAGTTGTGCTCTTATAGTTGCTGCTTTTGCCTGTCCCTACTGTAAATTTAATAAGGGACATTCCCAGTCCCATCTCATTAGCTCATTCTACACAATACAGAGATCATCTGGGGAGGTCAAACCCATTACTTCCTTAACCTTGAATTTTCTTCTGTTCCTCCTCTCTCCCTTTCCACTTTACTAAAAAAAAAAAAAAAAAAAACACACTTTATTCAGCTTCTTTTTCTGCATTTGTGTTTCCTCCTCCTGCTCCATTACTTCATCTTGTTTTTTCTGCTACTTGCTGCGACTTGTTCTCTAAATGTTCAGTTGCATCCTTTCTGTTGCATTTGTTACTGCTTGTTTATAGCCTGTTTAAATTGTAAGTATTATTCTAAGACACTTAGTTTTGGTTTAAGCACTTGGGCTATAGGCTAACCCCTTAGCTCTCCCTGGCCTTTTCTCTCAGATTCTGAGAAATGTGGATGGATAATTTCCTACAGTTTATCCTGCTAGTCTGGTTGATATGGGCATCCTGAGACAGTGTAGCAAACTCCCTAATGTACACAGATAACCAGCTACTACCACCACCTAGGAACACAATTTGTGAGAGATGCAATTACATTAGGAACCAAGAGTCCAAGCTCTCTCACTCACAAGCCAGCATATCTGGTACTGAGAAGGCTGTCAACACAATCACTATACCTCAAACACCACCCACCCCTACACAATACACACCCACAATACATATGTGGAGGTTCTCAAGAAAAACATACCCAAAGGAGACATCAGAGGCAAAAACCTCTGAGGCAAATACACATGCTATCTCTACAGACTACACACCACTCATAGTTCACATGCCTCTGTCTCACAACCACTAAGGCTTAACCATAAACCCAACATATTAGTCATAGGTCACTCCATTGTGAGACACACAGATGTGCCTCTCACCAGACTGGATAAGGAGAAAGTCATGGTTAGTTGTCTGTCAGGGGCCAGAATCCGCCATATCTCACATGCACTCAAGTCTCTCAAAAACAGGTACTGTTATGACTCTGTCATAGTCCATGTTGGTGTGAATGACTTGAGACATTCCTCCCTGGACTATATGCAGAGAGTCATGATTGAATTTGCTGAATATTTGTCCCAAGCAGGTATGTCCCTAGCTTTTATCAGCATTCTACCATCACCCAGAATGATGCTTGAACACAAACAGAAAATGATTGACTAACAATTGGCTTAGTTTCTGGTGTCATTCCAGGGGAATCCAGTACCTGACAGCCTGGAAAGATATGATCAACAGACCATGATGCTTTGCCAGAGAATGCCTGCATCTGTCTCACCTGGGCTTCAGGATTCTGGCAAAGGCGCTTGCCTCCCCTATAGTGCCTTTTTTAGGAAAAGTGATGAGGTTAAAGCTACCAACATACAAATTTTAACAAAACACAAATTAAAGGTCATGCTGCTAAACGCTAGGAGTCTAAACATGAAACTGCACTCATTGTAAGCATTCCTAACCCTGGAAAATACTGACATCTGTGTGGTCACAGAAACCTGGTTCAAAGCTGCAGAGAGCACCCCAGCCTTACCTAGTTACTCATCTTATCATACATTCAGACCTCAAACTGTGGGTAGTAAAGTCAAAGGAGGTGGAGTTTCCATATATATTAAAGACACACACACCTCCAGGCTGGTCAAACAGTATGACACACAGGAGACACTCCAGATGCAGTTAACTATTGCCAAGACCCCTATATAAATAATAGCTAGCTACTGGCCCCCAAATCTGACCCAAGATGCCCAAACTGCCCATCTAGACTTCTACGAATCTATCAAGATTCAACCCTTTACCCTGATGCTGGGTGACTTTGCCCAGACATAGACTGGAAGAACTACTCTTGCCAGAACACAAATGCCCAGAGATTCCTCGATTTTCTAAATGCAAATGCTTTGGAACAGCTAGTCGATACCCCCACAAGAGGTGATATCTTGGACTTGGTATAAACCAATATGAGTAGCCACTGCAGCATCCCTGCAGTATCATCCTCCCTTGTAAGATCTGACCATAATGCGGTCATGTTTGAAGTCACCATCTCCCCCAATCCCCCTCTAGCTAGGGTCAATCAAACAACTTCTCCAAAACTGATTACAGCCTCCTGAGGGATGGTATAAACAGCTTCACAGCCCCTCCCCCTCTCTAGGAACTGGCACCAGTATCCAAAATTATACCAAATTACTATACAAACATTTATACAGATGCATGGAATCAGGAATACCTGACAGGACTAAATCATCCTCTGCAAGGAAGAATTGTCTGGTGGACATCTGCAATAAACTAACTCTAAACAGAAGAAAAAAATTGCTGACCAGGACCAAGAAGGAGCAGGTGCCCAAATGGAAGCAATCTCTCCTTACCCAAAACAAGCAAATAAGAGCACTAGTGAAATCCTTCAAAGCAAACTTCGAGTCCAAATTGGCCACATCTACTAGAGACAATCATAAGTCTTCTTCACATATGTCTGTAATCTCAAAGGTAGCACCCAGATCTGTTCAGAACTGATGGTCAAGGACACCACATATACAAATGCCGTAGATATAGCAAACTTGCTGGCTGACTGATTCAGCGAAAATTTCACCACTCTGTCCCCCCATCAAATAAATCAGGTCATTCCCAGTACCTGACCCCTCCCCTTATATCTAGGGATCAGGTCATCACTGCTCTCTTAAAGGCAAAAAATACAGCCTCCATGGGACCTGATAACATCCCAGGCTGCATCCTTCATGAACTGAGTACCAGTTTTGTCCCAGCTGAGTGGAGAACAGCCACTGTCATCCCTTTACACAAAGGTGGAGCATCCACTGATCTGGGAAATTAAAGACCCATAAGCCTAACTAGCCAGATCTGCAAGGCCATGGAAAGTACAATTGTGTACACTTACCATAAATGTAGATGTTTGAGTGTATTTTGGACCTATGCAGTCCGTCTCTGTCTTTATCTTTGCGTTTTTTCAGAAGATCGGTAGTCGGATAGCTTACTAATGCCATTTCGGAATACGGAGAATGACAGAGAAAGATTTAGCCTGACAACGAATAGTTCAGGCATTGAAAAAGACACAAAATCTACAGCAAAGGACATTGTGGTCTGGGCCTAAACAGGTGAAGGAGTAAGAATGAAAATCTCTGTGAGGTATTTGCTTTCCACAGGCAAGGCAATTATCTTTTTCTGACATCGGTTAGAGCCAGAAAAAAGGATCCCCAACGGGGTACTTACCTTTAGAAGACTTCAGGTTTGAAACTCGAAAAATGAAAATTTCAGGTAGCTGCCGACTGATTCAACGAAAATTGCGAACTGCTTCTGCTAGGGGCTCCCGCGTGGCAAGAAAAGCTGATGTAATGGCGTCCACTGCATGTTTTATACCCCTGATAAGCTGACGTCATGGAAGAGGTGACGGCATCTAATGCAGAAATCCCAAGACTCTGGTATTCGGGCCGTGATGTAAGTAGCAGAAACGGATGCAGTGGTTTATCCACTTTGAAAATGTCTGCTTTGAAATAGCCTTTCCTTCTGTTCCTGCAGCATATGACATTAGTAATTGCTCAGATTTTCTTAGAGCTTTAGTCCTACTCAAGTAGAATCTTAGCTGTGTACGTCCAAGGAATGCAGAATTCTCTCCCCTTTGTTCTGGGGATTTGGATAAAAAGTTGGCAGATGAATTGTTTGGTTAAGGGCCACAATGGAAACACCTTAGGCATAGAAGTAGGATTTGTCCTCAGAGACACCCTGTCTGGGTAAAAGATGATAAAAGGCTCTACAGCCATGAGGGCCTGTAGCTCTGAAACTCTTCTTGCTGAAGTAATAGCTAGCAGCAGAGCTGTCTTCCATGATAAGAACTTTATATCAGCGGTAGCAGCTGGTTCAAATGGAGGCAGGGTGAGCTTTTCCAACACATAATTGAGGTTCCATGCAGGTAATGGTACTCTTCTAGGAGGCCTTAAATTTTTGGCTCCTCTAAGATACTGCTTTAGTAAAAGATGTGAAAAGAGTGGTGGTTCAGTATTGTAATGAGCCAAAATGGCAGAGACATGGATTTTGATTGATGAGAAAAATAGGCCTTTGTCAAGCACCTCAGTTAAGTATTGTAATATCTGAGGAATATGTGGTTCTGCTGTATCAGTTCCTTGTGCTTGATTCCAAGCACAGAATCTCTTCCATTTGTCAGCATAAGATTTTCTAGTACTAGGCCTTCTGGCTTCCAAAATAACATCCATCACAGCTTTACTAAGAGGTGTCGTTTGTATGACTACATGATTAGCCATGCTGCCAGGTTCAGAGTCTGTAGTTGATTGTGCTGGATCTGATTGTTTTGCTGGGACAGTAGTTGTGGTCTTTGAGGCAAGGTCCAAGCTGGGTATTGAGACAAGTTCCTTAGGATTGGGCGTCCACTTTCCATGCTTGTCTGTGATAAGTCCTCGTGCAGAATCTTTTCAATTGCTAATTTTGAGTAGAGGCAAATAGATCTATGTCTGGACTCCCCCATTTCTCTGTTATCATGCTGAAGACTTTTGGATTTAGCTTCCACTTGTGAGGATCCATAAGGTTTCTGCTTAAATAGTCTGCCAGAGTGTTTTGTTTTCCTGGCAGGAAATGAGCTTGAAGATGTATTTGGAAGGTCAAAGCTGTGTCCCACAATGCCATGGCTAATCTGCAAAGGGGGTATGAGTGTGCCCCCTTGCTTATTTCTATACCACATGACTGTGGTGTTGTCCTCGTCTTTATCAGTAGTTGTCCTGGATGAAGTAAGTCCTTGAAGGCTGTTAAGGCATTTTGAACAGCTAGCATCTCTTTCTGGTTGATGTGTAGATGCATTTGTTTTGGTGCCCATATGCCCCAAATGCATCTTCCTACCATGTGGGTCCCCCAGGCATAATCTGATGCGTCTGTTGTTAAAGTTTGGCTGGCAGGGGGTAGAGTGAAGGGCTGTCCCATGTTTTGGTGACAGGCTATTGCCCACCACAGAAACTCCTGTTGCAGGCAGGGAATGAGAGGAATCATTGTTTCCAGACTGTGTGCATGTTGACTCCATAAACTTTTTAGGTACCCTTGAAGTTTCCTCATATGCAGTCTTGCATATGGAATTAGTAGGATGCAGGATGCCCATGAAGCAGAGAGCCTGCAGAATTTGTCTTGCAGAAGACTGGGTTTTTGTTGCCATCAGTTTGAAGTAAGTAGTCAGTTGCTTTTGCTTGTCTGGCGTGAGGTAAGCCATCTGGGCAGTTGTATTCAAGCTTGAACACAGGAATGTTATCTTTTGAGAGGGTACTAGTTGTGATTTCTTTTCGTTTACTGTGTACCCTAGGCATATTAGAAGCCTTTTCACAAACGCCAGGTGTTGAAGTAGTGTGTCCTTGTTCTCTGCTTGAATGAGACAGTCGTCCAAGTAAGGATATATTTGTATACTTCTTTGTCTGCAAAATGCAATTACTGGTGCCAGGCATTTTGTAAAGACCCTAGGCGCAGTGGATAAGCCAAAGGGCAGTGCAGAGAATTGGTAATGCATAAAGCCAGCCATGAATCTGAGGCATCTTCTGCACGACTGTCTTATTGGGACATGCAGGTATGCCTCTTTTAGGTCTAATGTCACCAGCCAAGCATTCTTGCCCAGCATGGGCAGAAGCTGCTGCAAAGTCAGCATTTTGAACTTTGGAATGTCCAGGAATGTGTTCAGAATCGATAAATCCAGTATTGGTCGCCAGGCCTTGTCCTTTCTGGGTACCAAGAAAAGTATTGAGTAAAAGCCTTGCCCTTTTTCCTGTTCTGGTACTGTCTGGATGGCCCCCATATCCATGAGGGATGTAACCTGTTTCTGTGCCTCTGCCCATTGATTTTTTGGCAGATCTGGCCAACCATTTGCCCTTGGCAGTGTGTGAAAATGGAATCTGTATCCCTGTGATACGATGTTTAGTACCCACTTGTCCTGGGTTATTAACTGAGCAAAAAGTGCTAATTTTTCCTCTATGGGTACTGCCAAAAGATAAGTGCTTGGTGTAGGCAGAGGGAAGTCATTGGGATTGCTTTCTGTAGGTTTGCACTTTATCTCCTCCAGCTTTGAAGGTGGATGCGCCCCATTGCTTTGACCTGTATGAATCTTGCGCCTGGTATCTGGAACCCTTAGGGCATCTGGATTTGCCCCTTTGAGCTCTGTCTGACACAGGAAAGGACCAATTTGTTGTAGGCCGGTGGCTACTGAATCTTGGTGGCTGCACTTGTAAGAAGTCTTTAACAGTTTGCATAGACTTAGATTTGTCTTCCATTTTCTTTAAAACCTCTTCTGCCTTAATACCAAACAGAGAATCATGCTGTAAAGGTGCATCTAGCAATTTAGCTTTAACATGATCAGGCAAATTTTGTTCCTTTAACCAGGCATGCCTCCTAATCACAGATCCAGTAACTGCGGTCCTGCAGGAGGCCTCTAAAGAATCAAAACCACATTGCAAAGTATGCTTTCCAACTTGTTCAGCTGCATGCAATACTTCCTGCAATTCTTTATTTTCTGCACAATCTGAAATCAACATCATTTTCTGTTTCAGCAATCCCATAACATGTTGTTGGTACTTAAGCATATGACATTGACAGTTTAAGGCCCTGACTGCCAAGGTTGCAGATGTATAAACCTTTTTTCCCCATCTGTCCAGTGCCCTTGAATCTCTGTCGGAGGGGGTAGGATTTTTTGCTGTTGAGGCCTTAACTCCACTTGGATCCTGTGAAAAAGTTTCAGGATCAGCAGCAGGGTTTCTAAATAAGAATTTATGTGAGTCAGGGACCCTATAATATCTGTCAGGCTTACTGGGAGCCGGAGGTAAAGAGTCAGGGGTCAAGCTTGACTCCGAAAACACATCCTCCACAATGTCTAAAACAGGGGGAATGGCTAAAGGTTTGTACTGAGGGAGAAGAAGGAAATCCCTGAGCCTCTTTTTTGATTCTGAGAAGTCTTGACTCGCCCAGTGAAAATTTTCCCTCAAAGTATGCAAGGTTTCTCCAAATGAATAATACTCAGGAGGAGATGCAGATGGAATAGACTCCTCAGCATCAGAATCCTCATAGGGAGGTATAGATAATTCCTGATCAGAAAAGGAATCAGAAGAAATAGAAACCTGATCTGAAGATTCATAATCAGTGTCTTGCATAGGCCTCTTATCTGGAGGGGGATGGGTACCCCTGATCAAGGTAATAAGGTCTTCAGCCATTTTGATCATCTGTTTTTTAGGCATAGAGGCCTGTGCACGTGGCTCATGTGTCTTTTTTTTAGTTTTAGAAGTTGCTTTTGTCTTTGGTTTTGCAGCTGTCGTCGGTTTGATGTACAAATATTGAGGTCTGAATACACCCTCAGAAGCCGGTGCCTGCTCAGCGGCTCCGGACCCATCCGAGGGAGATGCATCTGTCGGTCCAATACCTTGAGTATCTTGTGGCATGCCGGACTCCACATGGGTGTCGGCAGAGGCCTGCGATTCGAAGTTAGCGGGTATCAGGGGCTGCGAAGGCACCTCACTGAGTACTAGCGAACTGGCGACTGGCTTAGGAGAAGCTTCGTTGTCGGTTTTGGATCTCGACTGCCTTTCTCTGTCCTTTTCTTTGCGTTTTTTATGTACTCCTGTAGTCGGATTGCTATCCGACGACATCTCTAGGTAGTTAAATCTGTTTCCAAAATACTTTGATGCAAAAATATACCGACGCTTAGTGCATTAGTTAAATCTAGCACAAAACCGACAGCCAGGCATGTTGTGATCAGGTCCTAGGCAAGGAATACAGTATAAATGGAAATCCTTATGAGGTATTTGCTTCTCACAAGTAATACAATTATTAACTTTTTCCGATATCGGTAAAAAGTAAGAAAAAAGTTTCCCCAACGGGGTACTTAGCTTTAGTGAAGACTTCGGTTCTGAAATTCAAACTCGAATATTTCAGTAGTCGGCTGACTGGCACTTGCAAAAGGCTTCTGCTTCGGGCACAGCGCGGCAAGAAAGACTAAAGAAAATGGCATCGGCTGCATGTTTTATACCCCTGACGACCTGACGTCATGGAAGAGAAGACAGCAACCGACACAGGATCCAAGACTTTGGAATTCAGACTGAGGGCAACCTGCCAGCAGATTACACAAATGTAATGACTGCAACAGTGAAACACGAAGATCATCAGTGAAACACAAGAACATCGGATTATCATGGACCTCATAAACAATGGCATTGGCAACCTCCAAACACTCAATCCCATATAGTTGGATTTTGTCAAGGGGAGGTCATGTCTTTTAAATTTGGTAGACTTTTTTGAGACAGTCACCAAAGCCATAGATGAGGGTAAGACAGTGTGCACACATTTTACCTTGACCTGGCCATAGCCTTCGACACTATTCCCCACTTGGGCATAATAGATAAACTCTCTCAACTAGGCATCAATCCATATGTTACCAGATGGATAGCCAATTGGCTCACTGATAGAACCCACCTACTCAAATCAGGGGAAGCCACCTCAAGCAGTAGACCCATATTGAGTGGCATACCCCAGGGTTCAGTCTTGGGGCCTCTGTTACTTGGGATATAGTTTTCTGAGGTACAGGCCAAAACCAGTGGGCTATGGCTAACCAAGTTTGCAAATGACTGCAAGTTGGGAGCTGTCATCAATTTGCCTAGTGACGTGGACATCCTCCAAGAGGGTCTCACCCAAACAAATGACTGGTGCCAGAAACATGGCCTCAAGCTAAATACAAAAAAATGCATCATCATCCCCTTTGGGGAGAGAGATGTCCCCACAAATGATCACATTAATAACGTTCTAAGCATGCAGTCAGTCGTGTGGGATTTGGGCACCCAGATTGATAGCAGCCTGACTTTAGACGACGATGTTGCTTCCATTGTATGGAAAGCTTTCTACATGGCCCACCTCATAAGTAAGGGTATCTCATCCAGGGACAAGGTCGTCTTAACATCCCTGTATTCTTCCCTTATAAGGCCCATTATTGAGTACAATGCCCCATTCGGCATGTACCTCTCAAAGCACATGCAGCAGCTGGAGAGACCACAGAGGTTCCTCACCAGGAAAATCCAGGGTCTCAAAAATCTAACATACACAGATAGGCTAAAAGCCCTATGCCTCTAGTCTGTTTCATACAGACTCCTCAGAGGTGACCTCTATCTGGCATACAAGGCGATCTCGGACCCAGTCTTGATGGGACTGTTGCATATCTGCAAGTCGAGGTCCACTCGAGTAACCCACACACGCGGCCTCAACCTGGTCTGTGACATCAATAGGACTTGCTGGCGGGACAGATTTGTGTTCCAGAGACTCCCCGATCTAGGGAATAAACTCTCTCTCCACATCAAGCAGAGTACCTCTTTATCCCTTTTTAAGCGCAATCTGGATAACTGGATGGGAAATGGAAAATACAACTCTGGGATTTCACCTGTGTCCCTGCTGAACAGGGGCATCGGGTGCTGATTTGTCTTTGCATGGGCTAAACTCTTGGCTAGGCTTATAATGGCCTCAGGGCCAACAGCCTAGTAACTTCCTATGATCCTATGAACTCAGAGACATTACGAATAATTATCTTTCACAGCCTACACATATTTAACATGCTTTAAGAAACTCCGCTAATAATAAATCATTACTCAGACATGCAATACTAATGTCATTCCATACATGACACACAAAGTACAGTTGTGTACACTTACCATAAATGTAGATGTTCGAGTGTATGCACTGTTGCAGTCATTACACTTGGGTTATCCTGCTGGCAGGCTACCCTCAGTCGGCCTGAATTCCAAAGTCTAGGTCCAGTGTTGGCTACTGTCGCCTCTTTCCTGACATCAGTGCGCCAGGGGTATAAAAGATGCAGCCAACGTAATTTTCTTTAGTTTTTCTTGCCCCAGATGTCAGGTGCCCCCTAAAGGGTAGGCTAAAAATATGTCAATAAGACATGCATGCACCAAAATATATAATACCTTCATCTACAAGCAAATACACCACATAGGTTGTATAGATTAGAGAGGTGTAGATAAGTTCCAGCAAAGAGATGGGGGATGGTGGGTGGGTAACCTGGACTGAAACAATGAATACACTCGAACATCTACATTTATGGTAAGTGTACACAACTGTACTATGTTCTTCGTGTTTCACTGTTGCAGTCATTACACTTGGGTTGAGTCCCAAAGCAATGGTTGGGAGACTGGAGCTAAATAGCATTAGGAGTGGCTATGAGGCCCTGCAGAACTGCAGTGGCAAAGCCTGCCCTGGATTTAGAGTAGAGTGGTAAACGATAGTGCTTTGTAAAGGTGTGCACTGAACTCCAGGTAGTAGCCTCTAAAAGGTCTTTGGTTGGTACTCCCCTGAGGAAGGCCGCTGAAGTGGCTGCTGCTCTGGTAGAATGTGGCCTAATGCCCTTAGGCACTGGCTTGCCATATTGTGAATAGCAGAAACGAATGCAGTGACCTATCCATTTTGAAATAGTCTGCTTTGAGATAGCCTTTCCTTGTGATCCTGCAGCATATGCCACTAGTAATTGCTCAGTCTTTCTGAAAGCTTTGGTTTTGTTCAAGTAGAAGCGTAGCTGTCTGTGTATGTCCAAAGAATGCAGAATTCTCTCCCCCTTATTCTGTGGGTTTGGATAAAAAGTAAGCAGATGAATAGTTTGGTTAAGGGCCACACTGGACACTACCTTAGGCATAAATGTCGAGTTTGTCCTCAGAGAAACCCTGTCTGGATAAAAAATGATAAAAGGTTCCACAGCCATGAGTGCCTGTAGCTCTGAGACTAGTCTTACAGAGGTTATTGCTAGGGGCAGAGCTGTTTTCCAAGATAAAAATTTTATATCAGCTGTAGCGGCTGGCACAAAAGGAGGCAGAGTGAGTTTTTCCAAGACATAATTGAGGTCCCATGTAGGTACTGGTGATCTCCTTGGAGGCCTTAAGTTTTTGGCTCCTCTGAGGTATTGCCTTAACAAAGGATGAGAAAAGATTGGTGGTTCTGTATTGTAATGAGCCGAAATGGCAGAGGCATGAATTTTAATTGATGAAAAGGATAGGCCCTTGTCCAGCATCTCAGCTAAGTATTGCAAAATCTGAGGAATATTTGGTACTGCTTTGTCAATTCCTTGTGTCTGGTTCCAGGCACAGAATCTCTTCCATTTTCCAGCATAAGATTTTCTAGTACTAGGCCTCCTGGCCTCCAAAATGACATCCATCACCGCTTTAGTGAGAGGAGTGTTTTGTAGGACTACATTATCCGCCATGCTGCCAGATTTAAGGTTTTGAGTTGGCTGTGCAGGATCTGATTGTTTTGTTGTGACAGTAGGTGAGGTATTTGAGGTAAGGTCCAGGCTGGGCAATGAGACAAGTTCCTTAGGATTGGATATCAGTACTGGCGTGGCCAGTCTGGGGCAATCAGAATCATCTTTGGCTTATCTTGTCTGACCTTTAGGAGTACCTTGGGGAGGAGAGGCAGTGGAGGAAAGGCATATACTGTTAAGTTTTTCCAGCTGAAAGATAGGGCATCCACTTTCCATGCTTGTCTGTGATAAGTCCTTGTGCAGAATCTCTTTAGTTGGCAGTTGTGAGGAGAGGCAAACAGATCTATGTCCGGGCATCCCCATTTCCTTGTTATCATGTTGAACACTTGTGGATCCAATTTCCATCCGTGGGGATCCATGAGGTTTCTGCTTAGTTTGTCTGCCAGAGTATTTATGTTTCCTGGCAGGAATTGTGCCTGCAGATGTACTTGGTAAGTCAATGCTAAGTCCCACAAAGTCATGGCTAGTCTGCATAGGGGGTAAGAATGAGTGCCTCCCTGCTTGTTTATATACCACACGACCATGGTATTGTCTGTCTTTATCAGTAGTTGTCCCGGATGAAGTAGGTCCTTGAGGGCTGTCAGAGCATTCTGAACAACTAGCTCGAGGGCTGTCGGAGCATTCTGAGCAGCTAGCATCTCTTTTTGATTGATATGTAGATGCATTTGGTTGGCAGACCATGTGCCTTGAATACATCTTCCTGCCATGTGTGCCCCCCAGGCATAATCTGATGCATCCATTGTCAATGTCTGCCTGGACGAGGGTAAGGTGAATGGCTGTCCCTTGTTCTGGTGACAGGCCTTCACCCACCATCAAAACTCCTGTTGCAGGCAGGGAATGAGAGTAATTATTGTTTCCAGACTGTGGCAATGCTGAGTCCAAACACTTTTTAGGTACCATTGAAGTTTCCTCATATGCAGTCTTGCATATGGAATTAGTAGAATGCAGGATGCCATGAAGCCCAAAGCCTGCAGAATTTTTCTTGCAGATAACTGGGCCTTTGTTGCCAACAGTGTGAAGTAGGTAGTCAGTTGCCTTTGTTTGTCTGGCATGAGATAAGCCATCTGGGTAGTTGTATTTAAGCTTGCACCCAGGAATATTATCTCGAGAGGGGTACTAGTTTTGATTTTTGTTCGTTGACTGTGTACCTTAGGCATGGTAGTAATCTTTTTACAAACGCCAGATGCTGTAGTAGAATGTCCTTGTTCTCTGATAGTGATAGTGATATTGATAGTGCATTGAGCCAGCTTTGAATATGAGGTATCTTCTGCATGTTTGTATGAATGGGACATGCAGGTATGCCTCTTTTAGGTCTAAAGTCACAAGCCAAGCCTTCTTGCCCAGCATGGGCAGAAGTTGCTGTAAGGTCAACATTTTGAATTTTGGTATATCCAGATACGTTTAGAATAGATAGGTCCCAGTACTGGTCTCCAGGCTTTGTCCTTTCTGGGTACCAAGAACAGTCTTGAATAAAATCCTTGTCCCTGCTCTTGTTCTGGTACTTGTTGAATGGCCCTCATGTCAATAAGGGATGAGACTTGTTTTTGTGCCTCTGCCCATTGGTTTTTGGTAGGTCTGGCCAACCGTTTGCCCTTGGCAGGGTATGAAAGTGAAACTTGTAGCCCTGTGACACTATGTCTAAGACCCATTTGTCCTGGGTTATTATGTGCCAATTTTGAGAAAAAAGTGCTAGTTTTCCCCCTAAAGGCACTGCCAGAAGATAAGTGCTTGGCGTAGGTAGGGGGAAGTCATTGGGACTGTTTCCTGTAAGGCTGTGATTTGTCTTCTCCACATTTGGAGGTAGAAGCACCCCACTGTTTAGACCTGTATGAACCTTGGGGCTAGGATCGGCCTCTTGGGCATCTGTATCTGCCCCTTTGTGGTCTGTCTGACACTGGAAAGGACCAATTCTTAGTAGGCCAGTGTCTGCTAAATCTTGGAGACTGTACCTGTAAGAAATCATTGACTGTTTGCATAGATTTAGCTTTGTTCTCCATTTTCTTTAACACCAAACAAAGTATCATACTGTAATGGAGCATCCAATAATTTTGCTTTAACATGATCTGGTAAATTTTGTTCCTTTAACCAAGCATGCCTCCTAATGACAGAACCCGTGACAACGGCCCTACAGGAGGCCTCCAAAGAATCAAAACAACATTGCAAAGTATGCTTTCCAACTTGCTCAGCTGCATGCAATAAATCCTGCATTTCTTTGTTTTCTGCACCTTCACAATTTATCAACATTTTCTGTTTAAGCAGTGATATAATATATTGCTGATATTTGAGCACATGAAATTGACAATTTAAAGCTCTTATAGCCAAGATAGCAGAGGTGTAAATCTTCTTCCCCATCTGTCTAATGCCCTAGAATCCCTGTCGGAGGGGGTAGGGTTTTTTGCAGTGGATGCTTTGACCCCTTTAGGACCCTGAGAAATAGTTTCTGGGTCAGCAGCAGGGTTCTTGAAAAGGAATTTATGAGTGTCAGGCACCCTGTAGTACCTGTCCGGCTTAACAGGAGCTGGAGGTAAGGAGTCAGGGGTCAAACTGGACTCTGAAAATACATCACCTACAATGTCTAACACAGGCGGAATAGCTAGGGGCCTGTGTTGAGGGAGTAAAAAAAAGTCCTTGAGCCTTTTCTTAGATTCAGAATAATCTTGGCTCTCCCAGTGGAAATGTTCCCTCATGGTATGCAAGGTTTCTCCAAAAGAGTAATCCTCATGAGGAGAGGCTGAAGGGATAGATTATTCAGCATCAGAATCCTCATAGGGAGGAAAAGAGTATTCCTGATAAGAAGAGGAATCTGAAGAAATGGAAACTTGATCTGAAGATTCATATTCTGTCTCTTGCCTAGGCCTCTTATCAGGAGGGGGATGGGAACCCCTTTGAGCATTTGTTTTTTGGGCATGGAGGCCTGACCATGAGGCTGTTTTACTTGTTTCTTTGTCTTTAAAGATGCTTTAGTCTTTGCCTTTGTAACTGGAGTCGCTTTAATGTACAATTGAGTAGGTCTGAAAACACCCTCAGAAGCCGATGCCTGCTCAGCGGCTCCGAACCCATCTGAGGGAATAGTTTCAGAAGGTCCAATACCTTGAGCTTCCAGTGGCCTAGGCAACTCCACATGGGAGTCTGTTGCGGCCTGGAGGGGGTGGGGATAAAACAGTTTGCAGGATCTAACATAAAAACAAAAGAAATCTGCTACTACACAAGTTACCGTGTGGGATGTCATTTAATAATAAAAAAAAAAAACTTCAAAAATCAATTGGTCTGTTGCTGTTCCCTCTATTTAGACCGTTACTATCACCTATATAACTGTTCTCCACAGATATATTGGTCTCTTCATTTTGCAAATTGTTCATTGAATCAACATTCCTAGGAATAGGGTAGGCTTTCTTTTTATTATAATCATCAGTCTCTCTGAACAGTTTTTTTTTGTTTCCTGTCTAAACTGTCTAACATTTTTATCTAAATCCGTGAACATTTTACTATATTGAGTCTTATTGTGTTCATTGTACTAATCATGAGACCAGTACAACTATTTAAATGGTACTTGGACTACAATGATTTACTCTGATGATGCCCTGATTATTTTAGTGGGCAAAAGCGCTTAGCATTGTTTTCATTCAATTTTTGAAGTTTGTTTTTTATTATTAAATGACATCCCGCATGGTAACTTGAGCAGTGGCAGATTTCTTTTGTTTTTATGTTAGTTCATATTCTCATTAAGGATTTGTTTGTTTATTTATTTTGTAGGATCTGCAGAGTGGACAGCTTTCTAACACCCAGTGCTTACCTCTACCAAGGAAGGAATGGGCTAAACAGCTCTCATTCTGATACAGAGGAAAGAATGGGTCAGCTAGGCAACATGAAAGGATATCATTAGGCCAAACCTGTGGACTGAAAAAAAAAGGCTACTACCAACACCACAATTTTGTGCTGTTTCAGTCTATCACATTTCATGGCAGAACAAAGTGTTTCATTGTTTTTCTATACTGTTAGACAAGGCTTTACTTTAGCAGTACCATTTGTATTTTAATTAAGTTATGTACTTACCATAACACTTGGGTATCTGTGTTGTCTTCTTTCATTCTTCCTCACCATTGGGTCTAGGATCTAACTGGGACTCTCTTCTCCTACACTTCGGATCCAAACTCTAGCTCCTCCCTTTACCCATAATCCCCCACCACTTCCTCCAAGCCCTCAGATCAAATTCATTATGTTATATAATCATATATAAAGAATACTTCTAGGTAACATATGTTTACAAATCTCACAATTAATTCCAAAGGGAAATAAAGGTAGGGAATTTGCTTACCTAAAGAGGCTCAAACATAGACCCCCATGGGTTCTAACTTCCTCTAGAATTCTTACAGGAACATAGGATGGAGGATGGTTGGGAGGAGGTGAGGCAGAATGAAAGAAGACAACACAGATACCTAGTTATGGTAAGCACATAACTTTTAAATCTGATGTTGTCTCTCTCATTCTTCTTCACCACAGTGTCAAAGTCCCCAGTTACATTGCTCTTGGATGGCCCTTATGGAAGAACATGACGGAGCACCACTGAACCAAATACAGCTCTGCTTCTAGACATAATGTCAAGCTTGTAATGCATAATAAAGGTATGACTCGTAGACCAAGTGGCTGCTGCACAAGTAATCTCAACCGAAGACTTGGAAGAAATGGCTGTGGACATAGCCACAGAACTGGTACAATGAGCTTTAGGTGGTTGGGTAAAGCCAACCATGCTTGGTGGTAAATCAATGAAATACAGTCAAATCCATTTGGACAAAGTGACTTTAGAAACTGCCTGACCCAAACGACTAGGGGAGTAGGACAGAAAGAATTGGTCAGATTTCCTATGCTGCTTTGTTCTGTGATGATAAAAACATAACTGCCTATGATCAAAAAGGTGCAACACGTATTCACCCTCATT
Source organism: Protopterus annectens (assembly GCF_019279795.1). Classification (NCBI taxonomy): domain Eukaryota; kingdom Metazoa; phylum Chordata; order Ceratodontiformes; family Protopteridae; genus Protopterus; species Protopterus annectens. Next base: position 541,842,203 of record NC_056726.1, read on the forward strand.
TGTAAACTTAGGAAAGAATACTGGCAGTTTGATGGACCGATTAAGGTTTGATTCAGTGGCAATCTTACTCATGAAAGAACGGTTAGTACGTAAAGACACACTGTCTTTGTGGAAAATTATATAAGGAGGATTCAAAGACAAGGCCTGCAATTCAGAGACACTTTTCGCCGATGTCAATGCTACCAGAAGAACAGTTTTCCAGGAAAGAAACTTTAAATCACAAGTCCCTGAGGGTTCAAAGGGCTTCTGTGTCAACACTTGTGACACCACTGAGAGATCCCATTGCGGACAAGGTTCTTGGATAGGAGGTCAGAGGAGGAAAAACCCCTTTCAAGAAGGCTTTACATAACCTAGAGGCCCATAAGGAAAAAATGTCCATGACCCACATGAAAATTTGATATTGCTACAAGCTGTATTTTGACTGTAGAAAAAATAGCTCCTTGATCAAATATGGGACTGAGGAAAATCAAAATGTCAAGAACAGATGTTGAAAAGGGGTCAATGGTCTCTTTGCTGGCCCACATAGAAAACCTCTGCACCTACTTTTGTAAACCTTCGTGGTGGAAGACGTCTGAGAAGCCAGAAGAATATTCTTGACTGAGAAAGCAAGCCTGGACTGCCTAATAATCAGTGGAACTGGAGAAACCATGTGGTTAGTTTGAGGGTATGGAGATCGGAGTGAAGGACTTCTGATAGGCAAGACAGGAGGTCCTGGTTGGGCTCCAGAATCTAAGGAGGATACTTGAGATGAGACCACAGGAAAGGGAACCACACTTGGGGAGGCCAGAAGGGGGCAATGAGGATGACTGAACACTTCGACCTTCTTGCCTTCTAGAGAAATCCTGGGATTAGGGGAAGAGGAGTATAAGCATTAAGAAGACCCAGGGGCCAATCATGGACTACAGCATCCCTCAGTGACTCCCCTGAGGAAGGATCAGAGTGAAGAATTCACTGCACTTGCTGGTCAGGGGAGACAACGGCTGAAAATCATATTAAGTATTGACTGACTGAGGGACCACTCGTGAGGAGCCAGAATGGACCTGCTAACTGTCTGCCAACACCCTGGCTTTTCCCGGCATGTGTGCTGCAACTAGAAAGCAGTTCAAAGAGATCACCCTTTCCCAGACCCTCATGGCCTCCCTGCACAAGGGTAAGAACAGGTTCATCCTTGCTTGTTGATGTACCAGACTAGAGACAAGTCAGTGTAAATAGCAACAGTCTCTAGAGAAAGATCGTCCTGAAAGGCTTGCAATGATAAAAGGACTGGTCTCATCTCTAGGATATTTACGTGCAAATTGGTCTTGGGGGGAGAGAGAATAGTCTACTTAGGTGTAAGTCTTGCCACTGAAGCCACCACTGCACATAGCATTTGCAGTTCAGTGCGAGTTTCACTCGAGTGCAGAGGAGTTTGCATAGAATCGACCACTAAACTGCTAAGATCCACTATAGAACTCTCATGAAGAACTCAGTCAATGGAACTAAGACTATAGAGGCTGCAGTGGCTCCTAATACCTGTAGAACCAGTCTTGCTGGGGGAGAAGAGCAAGACAACATGTCCTGTATCTGATTTTGTAGGGTCGTTACCCTCTGTAATGGTAGGTATGCCACCGTTCTTTGATTATCAAGCTGAGACCAAATGAACTCTATGTTTTGCGATAATTCTAGCTTTGATTTTGCAAAATTTATAGAAATCCCTAAGGATCTGGAGATATTGACCAGGTAGTCTATGGCCTATAGTATTTGATGTCTGGCTGGGACAGTCAGAAGCCAGTCATCTAAGTATGGAAACACCTGGAATCCTTAAAACCACAAATGAGCTGCCACCATTGCTATGCATTTGGTAAACACCCAGGGTGCTGTGGAGTCCAAAGGGCAGTACTCTGAATTGGTAATGACTGTATCCCAGCTGGAAGCACAGAAATTTCCTGGAGTGCCTGTGTATCTTTATGTGGTAGTGCGCATCCTGGAAGTCTATGGAAAACATCCAATAATCCTTCCGCAGAAGCGGCAGAATGGATTGAACCATAAACCATGCGAACCTTGGACTTCTTTACAAACGGATTCAGTCTGGATAGATCCAGGATTGGTCTCCGGTCCCCTACTTTTTTGGCACCAAAAAAAAGCAAGAGTAAGTTCCAAATCCTACTTGTTCGGTTGGTGAGACCTTTTGGATGACTTTTTTTGAAGCAGTTTTTGAACCTCTAGAGCTGCTGACTTCCTCTGCCTGAGTGGAACATTGAGGAGCTTCTTGTCTGTTACTGCAGGGAGAAGGGAAAAGGGAATGTAATACCCTCTGGATATGATGTTTAGCACCCCAGATGTTTTTTGCGATTTTTTTGTCCAGGCTTCTGAGTGCAGTGTAAAATGTCCCTAGACTGCCTCCAGAGAAGAGCAGATGGACACTGGTTCAGAGCACTGATGGGGTTTGTCGGGATAGGAATCCCGAAAACAAGAAGTTATGTACTCACCACAACATTCTATGTATGTAGTCCATCTCGCCTTACATTCTTACCTGTGGGTTCGGAGCTGAACCTCGGCTCCGACTCAGCCATACTCTAGCTCGAAGTCTTCAATTGGCTCGTGGCTAAGAGGTATCCCATCATGCAACAGGTCTATTCCTCAGATCTTGTTTGCTGCAAGCTCACACACATACACACTGAAAAGAACAGCCCCCAACAGAAAGGACTACTGACACCTAGAAACTATACCTCCAGGTCCTCCAGGAGGGGGAAGTAGGGAGGGTTAATAAGAATGTAAGGCAAGATGGACTACATACATCGAACATTATGGTGAGTATATAACTTCTTGATGTTATGTAGTCCAATCTCACCTTCATTCTTACCGGTGGGACAGCGTCCCTAGCACCTTGATCTTGGGTGGCTCAGTGAAAAATACTCTTGAGCACTGTGGAACCAAAGGAAGACCTGCCTCTAGAGACCAGATCTAATTTGCAGCGACTAATAAAGGTATAAGGCGAAGCCTATGTTGCTGCAGCACAAATATCATCCATAGACATCCTAACCTGAAACGCAGCAGAGGTAGCCACAGAACGTGTAGAATGAGCCTTCACTTTAAAGGGTAATTCTTTGCCATTGGAAGCATAAATAAATGAGATGCAATCGGAGATCCAGCGAGACAAGGTTACCTTAGAAACTGGAACCCAAAGTCTAGTGTCTGAAAACGAGACAAACATTTGATCTGATTTCCTGAAATCTTTTGTCCTATGTAAACAGAAACGCAACTGTCTGTGAACATCCAGCTGATGAAACTTAAATTCTGCCTTGTTGGGGAATTCAGGAAAAAACACAGGCAACTCAATGAATTGGTTGATATTGACAAAAGAGGCAACCTTTGGAACAAAGGATGGATTGGTTCTTAAGGAGACCCTGTCTTTGTGGAACACCAAATAAGGTGGCCTAATCGATAATGCTTGGAGTTCAGAGACCCGACTAGCTGAAGTTATGGCTACCAAGAATACTGTCTTCCATGACAAGAATTTAATGTCACACATAGTTGCAAGCTCAAAGGGACTTGAGGTGAGCTTCTGTAGTACAAAATTGAGGTCGCATGGCATCAATGGATCAAAGATTGGAGGTCGGAGTAACAATGTCCCTCTCATAAAAGCCCTACAAAGCCTATGAGCCATAAGGTTGGGCTCATTAGCAACGTGAAAGGTAGAAATTGCTGCCAATTGTACTTTAATGGCTGCTGCAGCTAAACCCTGACTTAACAGTTGAAAAAGAAATTCCAATATTGCCGAAATAGGCACTGCATAAGGATCAATATGTCTCTCACGGGCCCAAATAGAAAATCTCTTCCATTTACTGGAATATATCTTCCTGGTAGAAGGCTTGTGGGAAAATGATAGAATATGGACCACTTCTGGGGAAAAATCATGACGCCTGACTAAGGACGGAACTGGAGCAGCCAAGCTGTCAACCTGAAGGGTCTGGGGGGATGGAATTGTCCTGACATACGAGTCAGCAGATCTGGAACTGGGTTCAGAATCCAGGGCTTGTCCATTAGACAGGGTTGAAGGAAGGGAAACCAAATCTGATGAGGACAGTGTGGGGCAATGAGGATCACTTTGCTCCCCAAAGACTGTGCTTTCTGAATGACCTTTGATATCAGAGGTAACAGTGGAAAGGCGTAGAGAAGACCGGAGGGCCAATTGTGAGCCAGAGTGTCCCTGGGTGTCTCCCCCTCTGGGGGGATAAGGGTGAAGTAGCTGCTGCATTTGGCATTGAGGGGGCTGACAAATAGATCACAGCAAGGCTGACCCCATCTGTGGAATATCTCTTCCGCAACATAATTGTTCAGGGACCACTTGTGAGGCATTAGAATGGCACTGCTCAGCCTGCCGGCAATCATGTTTGACTTCCCCGGTATATGCGTTGCAACTAGAAAGCGTTGGGAAGACACCGCCCACTGCCAAACTCAAACTGCCTCTCTGCAAAGGGGATATGATTTGGTTCCCCCCTGTTTGTTCAGGTACCACACTACCGACATGTTGTCTGAGTGGATTGCAATTGTCCCTAGAGGAAGAGAGCTCTGAAGTGCTTGCAATGCTAATAGCACTGCTCTCAACTCCAAGACATTGATATGCAAATGGGTCTTGTGATCCTGCCACTTGCCTTGGACAGTCCTGCCAAGATAATACCCCCTCACCCGATCTGGGAGGCATCCGTGGTTACCGTGGCAACTGGAGAAAATGGGACAAAGGGCTTGCCCACTTTGAGATTGCTGGCCTGAAGCCACCAGCGTAGATCCCGCTTGCACGTGTCCATAATCAGAATAAAATGACAGTGGGAGAAGCAGTGACCACTGGGCGAAAAGCAGCCACTGAAGAACCCTCATGTGTAGTCTGGAAAGGGGAACTAGCATGATCATGGCAGCCATGGTCTTAATAACTTGAGGACCACTTTTGCCCTGACCTTCCTCAATGGTAGTAAGGTGTAGACCTGCTGTTGTAGAGCCTGAATTCTCTCTTCTGGTAAGAAGGACCTCATGAGCACTGAATCTAGTTCGGCACCGATAAAAGTGACACGCTGCGAGGGCAACAAGGCAGATTTTTTCCAATTTAGAGTAATTCCTAACTGTTGGCACAGTGTAATGGTGGCGTCCCTGGTCTGTAACAGTAGATGCCTGGTGATGGCAGAAAGGAGCCAGTCATCCAGGTACGGAAACATTTGGAATCCCTGACGTCTCAAGTGAGCCGTTACCACTGGCATGCATTTGGTGAGCACCCTGGGGGGCTGTGGTGAGATCAAAGGGCAGAGCGCAAAACTGAAAATGATTGGCTCCCAGCCGGAAGCGTAAATGACTTCTCGATGCCCTGTCCATCTTGATATGGTAGTAAGCATCTTTGAGGTCGATGGAGCACATCCACACCTTTCCCTAACAGAGGAAGTACTGACTGTAAGGTGACCATGCTTAACATGGACTTTTGTACATGAAGGTTCAGTCGGCTGAGATCCAAGATGGGTCCTCAGGTCCCCTGTTCTTTTCGGCACCAAAAAGAATCTGGAGTAAGTCCCTAATCCTACTTGGTCTGTAGGGACAGGCTGGATCCCTTTGAAAGCAACTTTTTTATTTCTAAAGTTGCGGAATCCCTGTGACTGGGTGGAACGTCTGGGATTCTCTTGGATGGCGGGGGAGGAGAAGAGATGGGAATATGATAACCTCTGGAAATTATCTTTAACACCCACTCGTCTTGGGTGACTTCTTGCCAGGCTTCTGGGTATAAAGAAATGCGACCCCCGACTGGCTCCAGAGACGCACAGTCAGGCCTCCCTTCAGAAGCGCTGGTAGGGAGAACCACAAAAGGAATCACAGTTTCCCTGGTTACACGGGCCGCCTCTGCCTCTGGGGCGGTGTCTATCTGAATTTCCACCCCCTCCTCTGCCTCCGGAAGGGGAATCACTTTGTGCGCCCTGAAAAACCCTCTGCAACTTCCTGAACCACATCTTCCCGCCCTTCTGGCCCTTGGGGTAAGGTCTAGAAGGCATGGAAAAATGGACTCCCATGGAAGACAAGGTTTTTCCTTCCTGCTCGCACCTAGTGAGAGTGCCCTTCACCTTGGTTCCAAACAACGAAGAACCATTAAATGGGGCATTGGTGAACGTAGACTTGAAGGCCTCTGCGAAATTGCACACGCGCATCCAGGAGTGTCTTCTAAGTGTGATTCCGGAACCCGCAGCCCAACTCGCTCCGTCGGCTGCATATGAGATCAGCCTCATGGAGGAGTTGGTAAGGGAATTTAAGGTAGACATCTGTGGATTGACCTTCTGTGCCACGGCATCAGAAATGTTACCCTGTAGAGAATCTCCTAGCTCTTTTAGGAGATCTCTCTGGAGTCTCGTAAAATGCGTCAAGTAGTTCAGCGACCACAGTGTAAAGGCCGTTGAGGTAAAAACATGCTTCCCATACCTGTCCATAACCTGGGACTTCTTGTTAGGCGGATGGAAGGTAGACAAAGTTTCAGCAAGTTCCTTCTTGGTGGACGCTGCCACCACCATGGTATCTACTGGAACACCTTTAGATAGATACTCCTTGTCAGAGGGGATGGACAAAAACATATTGGGTCTCCTTGGGAGCGATTCCACAGTGTCAAGAGTTTCCCACACCTTTCGACAGACAAGGTCTAATAGCTCATCAAAAGGGGGAGAAACTCAAGAGGTGGAGAGTTGAGACCCAAAAGCATTCAGGAACACCGACTCCTCATCAGAAGGGGGTTTGGAGGGCCAGCGCCTCTCTGCTTCAAGATCTCCATCTCCAGGATATCTGAAAAAGAGATATCTTCAGAAGACTACTTGGGGGACCCCTCTGACGCCTCGAGGTCGGTGTCCGACATGAGACTCATCCGGGGAGTCAAGATGTTTCCTCTTAATCTCTTTCTGGCTGGCTCCTCAGGCAAAAACTCTGGGGAGATGTCAGAAAGTTGGGGACCACTCATGGAGGTATCCTGAGGCTTAGGGTCTCTGCTGCTCAAGGATAGAGCGTGAACCAAAACTGACACCGGTGCTGGAGGGGGCAGAGTATCGGTGCCGTAGGATACAGTTGACTACCTGGCCAGCACACTCCTCATAACCTCGAAGGCTGATCCCCCCGGCTCCAAAGGCTGACTAACTGTAGGGGAAACAGTAGTATCCCTCAGCGCCGAGGAGATTAGGTCCGAAGCAGATGTTGGGTCCAAGCTCACTCAAGCCGAAGCACCAAGAGGAAGGCTCAGAACCGATGAAGATCGATCCATCCCCCTCGGGTCGGACCGGAGAACCGTGGACCCTCGACCCTGTGGACGGAGCCGACGGGGTCAGAGCCGAAATTGGAACAGAGAGGCCAGGCTAGGCTACTGGAACTGAAATAATGGCACCCGACGGAACTGACAACTCTGGCTCCGAAGGCCGAGAAAGTCTCGGAGGACGAACAACAAAGGACGAAGAGGCCATAGGCTCCGGAGCCAAAATCAATTTGGCCAACACCGATGACTGAAGCAGTTTCTTCACCACCCTATCAATGTCCTCACTGGAAAGGATCCTGGAAGACCTGGAAGATAAAGTAGGAGATCTGGATCTCCCTACAGAAGGGGACTTGCGTGAAGGAGAACCTGGTTGAAAAACTGGAGACCGGCTCCAAACCAAAATATCCATGACTGGCTCCGAAAGGCTGGGAGCCGATACGGACTTAGTCAAGGGACTACCTTCTTTCGGCACCAATAGCAATAGAACTGAAGGAGAAGCTGTTCTAGCAACATTCTCCGGCGGCTCCGAAGAAACAGACAGAGCCGGAGGGCGCTTCTTAGAAGTCTTTTTGTCCTTTTTAGCTGGACAGGATAATGCACTGGAAGACTTAGCCTAGTCTTCCTCGAATGAGTGTTTAAGCAGTCCTTTCAAAATGAGCTTGTTCTTCCTCTCCTGTAGCACACGGGGACTAAAGGAATGACAAAACAAGCAGGACTCTTGGAGGTGAATAGCCCCCAAGCAGTACACGCACACAGAGTGCCCATCAGTTAAAGACATTTTATTGCTGCATTCAACACACTTTTTAAAGCCCGAAGGCCTGTGTTCCTTAGGATCCTTGGACATACTGAAAGGAATAAATTAATACGTACACGCACTAGACCCAACTAACAAGAAACAGAGCCTCTAACTCAAATGGCCAAGAAACTGGCGGAAAAACAACAGGGAGGACTAGGTCCTCTAACTTAAATGGGCCTAGTCCAGGGAAACAAAGGCAGGAAAGCACCACTAGCTAGACACAACCCTAAACTCTAACAGAACGGAGCATCAAACCAAAGACCACACAGTAAGAATGGGGAGGACTATGTCCTCTAACTTAAATGGCCCTAGCCCGTGGGGAAAGGAAACGAACGGGATACCCAAACAGCCAGAGAAACAAATACTGGCGGTAAAATATCACTTCCACACACACAGAGCTATGAAAATAGCTTTTTTGAGTAACAAGTCAAAAGTTTATAAAAATTTTATAAACAATATACTTAGCCAAGACCAAAAGCGAGACCACGTCTGAGCTTAACGAGCGGCAAACGAGATCTGGGGAATAGACCGGTTGCATGATGGGATACCTATTAGCCATCAGCCAATTGAAGACTTCGAGCTAGAGTATGGCCGAGTCAGAGCAGAGGTTCAGCTCCAAACCCACGGGTAAGAATGAAGGCGAGACTGGACTACATAACATCACTGATTTTGTGGGCTCCCTCTGCCCCTAAGGTGGCATCTGTAATTGAAACCTTTGCCACTGCCTCTGGAAGAGGAACTCCACCACGAATCTAGGAAAGGTCCCAGAGACTTATGGAAGCACATTTTGTTACCAAATCATTGGTTCCTGGAAAAGGTACACTGAGAGGTTGAAAACATGATGCCAATGGCAGGCAGGGTCTTTCCATCCTGCTCGCTATGGGTAAGCGTTTCTTTAACTGATGGTTCGAAAAGGAGGAACTGTCAAAAGGGGCATTAACAAAAGACACTTTAAAGGATTTTACAAAATCAAAGTGCCTCATCCAGGCATGATGCGTCATAGTTATGCCTGAGCCAGCTGCTCGAGAGATGCCTTCCACAGCATGGGAAATTAACCTCATTGATGAATTGGCAATAAATGTAAGAGTGGCCAGCTGTGGAGAAACCTTCTTGAGGTCCTTCTCTAGCATGGACTCAGCAAGAGAATTTGCCAATTCCTTAATCAAATCCCTTTGCAGACATGTAAAATGTGCCATAAAATTTAATGACCTCAGATCGAAAGTAGTGGAGGCATAAATGCACTTTCCAAACCTGTCCATCACTCTGTTCTCTTTGTTCAGAGGATGGACAGTGGAGCTCTGTTGTGCTACCTCCTTTTTCGTTACTGCTGCCACAACCATGGCATCAAATGCAACACCCTTGCTCCAGCAATGACAATCAGCAGGCAGGGACAGAATCTTGTCAGGTCATTCTGGGACGGGTTCAACTGTGTCTAGTTCTTTCCAGGCACGATGGGAGACTAGGTCAATGAGCTAATCCGTCGGGGGAGTCACCCAAGATGTACACAGGCCAGTCCCAAAGGCTTCCAATGGCTGACCAGCCACCCATCCCTATGCCTACGGATTTTCATGACGTCCCCGAAGGAAACAGTCGGGTGGAGATCTGGGGGATCCTTCACCTTCCTCAAAGTCCATGTCCTCCGTGAGAGACTCGATAGGGGATTCTCCTTTTACATGTCCTTTTCCGGGGGGCCATCCTCAGTGGTGTGATCTGGGGAGGTATCAGAAGAGGAGAGGCACCCAGAAGGGGAACATGACTGGGGGCTTCTGGAACTGGCTGACCTGACCAGACAGAAATGACTGGTTCTGAGCTCACAATAGCTGGAGGATGAGGGGAGGGAGCCAAGATACAACAGGATGTTTCCCTGGGTGCTGAGAACAACATTTCCATAACCTGGAAAGCAGAAGGACCTGGGGAAACCACTGCCCTTCCCCCCTCGGAGTCGAAACAGATGAGGAAAGAAAACCAAGTACATCCCTGGATCCATGCTTCCCAGATATGATTGGGGCTGAACTGTCTACAGCCAAGGCTCCCAGGGGAAGGGATTCTCTAAGCCAATCACAGCCCTGCCTCTCGGACCCAGTGCAGACCTCTTGGATCCAAAACCCGCTCTGACTCGAAGAGAAAGGAACTGAGCTGTCAGGGAACTATCGGATCCAACACTGTGCCTCTCAGGGATCTCGACCCCTGGATTCCAAAGCTGAGGGTCGGAGAAGGAGAAAGTCTTTTTCTGGTCAAAGACTCTCAGATTCAACAGGGGACAAAGCTGGAATTATCCCCAGCTGAATTTGAGCTCGAAGAAACTTCTGCATTATTCTGTCCAAGTTGACTTCGGACAAACTCTTGGAAGATCTGAAGTAGTAGCAGAAGGTGGTCTGGATGGCTTAGGAGGAGTTTGAAAATCTTTGCTGGTAGAGTCAGTGAGATTGTCTGGATGGTAGGATCCGTAACACAAGGCCTAACACGTCTGGATCCGAAGTCTTTGGATCTGAAGCTATCAGAACAGGAGAACTGGCTGATGGACCCGAAGCAGTCGGATGTGAGGAACGAACAGGATCTGTGGCTGGTTGAGTAGGAGTCAGATCTGAGGAGCCAGGATCTTAAGTTTTTGTTTTTTTGGAGGAAGGCTGCGACAGGGAAGACAGAGACTTCAGAGGTCTCTCTTTAAGATCAGAGGAAGTTGAAGTATTGTGTGGTTGAGCCCAGGCAGAAGCCTTCTCAAAATTAACTTATTTCTCCAATCTGAGAAAGCTCTCGGATTAAAGGTGGCACAGACCTGACAGCCTTTTTCGAGATGTGCTGCACCTAAACAAAAGCACTTCTTTTGGGCATCTGAGTTGGGGATTTTACGCCCACAAGAAGTGCATTTCTTGAATCTGGTAAGCTTGTCAGTTCTTTCTGCCATGTCTGCAAGCAAAAAGAACACCTTAATACGAAAAAAAGCAAAGTCTTTAGGGAGCTTGACACACACTCTCCAAGTCCCTGATGCAAGCAAAAAAGTCCTAAACACTAAAGTATCCACACACAAAAATATATAACTATTTTAATTATCTTACTAATTACAGCTGTTTTAAACTAACCTAGTTAAGAATCTTAACTAATCTACTTCGTAACTCTATAGAAACTAAACACAATGCACACCAATTCAAGTCTAAACTATTTTAATTATCTTAATTATTTTAGCTATCTACCGATATTTAACACAGTGCTAACTAACAAGGGAAGAGCACACTGCGTTCTAAATTGAAAGCAAAAAGCAAAAGCTGGAAAAGGACATCGCAAAGCTGGATCATTCATCTGGTTTTGAATGCAGCAAATAAGATCTGAGGGTTTGAGGGAAGCAGTGGGGGATTGTGGGCAAAGGGAAGAGCTACAGGCTAGGATTCAAAGTCTAGAAGAGCGGACGAGTTGGATCTGAGGGTCATATCCTAGACCTAGTGGTGAGTAAGAATGAAACAGACATCAGATCTGAAATTTCATATTTATGATTCCAACATGGGATCTGCTGGATTATCTTTGGCAGTCACTTAATACATGCTATTCTTGCAATCTATATTCAACTTGTTTACTGTTGTCAGTTGTGTGGCTCAGGTCAAGGCTTAAAAGAGCTCCTTGGACAAGTCCAGCTACCCACTTAAAATAATCAAATAAATGTTTTGCTGTTTTCAAGTTGTTCCAGTGGCTGCATAAAGACTACAGCATTTACTCTAAGCTTTTATGCTTGGGTCTGTCTTCTTCTTTTGTCTTTTCCCGGTTAGGGGTCGCGACAGCACATCACCTGTCCACTCATGATTGGCAGTGGAGTTTTTACAGTGTCAAGTTGCCAGCCTGGTGCCCAACCTTCCACAGAAGGCACACGCACTCACTCCTAGAGACAATTTAGAGTGTCCAATCCACCTACAGCATGTCTTTGGGATGTGGGAGGAAACCGGAGGAAACCCACGCGACCACAGACGCACAGAAGACACCCCAGCAGAGGATCGAACCAGAGAACCTCTTGCTGTGAGGCGACAACGCTAACCGCTGCACCACCGTGGCCACCCCTTGCTAGGATCTGCCTGATCTGACAAAAACATGTACTGCTGTTTATGGCCCAGTCTGGTCACTTTCTTAATCACTTTATTTGCCAGCTTAACTAACTCTGCCAAAAAAAATGCTGTTGGCCCAGTCTGGTCATTTTCTTAATAATTTTATCTGCCAGCTTAACTAACTCTGCCAAATATAATTGCTGATTATCAAAATTAACATACTTATCAGTGCACTGGGTACAGAACTTAAGGCCAATGGAAAGTCTGGAAAAAGTTAAACACATAAACAGCTTGGTAAATATGTCTTCCCAAGGAACAAGATGAAAATGATCTTGTTGAATGCCTGTTTTATTCATCAGCTACTTAGCCCTAGGTTTGAGTGGCTCTGGAACCTCAAAGATACTTGGGCTAAGTCATATGATGTTCTGTGATTCAAGATTCAACATTTCAACATGTCAAGGAAATAATTTGGAAATTGGTAGCATTCATCTAAATGAGATCTCCAGTCTAAAGCTTGCCCTAATGAGCTACTTCAGCTCACAAAAATTAAAGAGCTATACTCCTTTGACCTGGTTCCTTACTTCACAGCAAAGCCTTTAATTCTATAAGAATTACAGACACCAAAAACCATTGAAGTGGAGGCAGTCAAAAGTTTCACTATGGAAGGGGAGTACTTACAAGGTAAGTGAAAGCCTAGAGTGGTATAACACAGGCCTTCTGGGAGGAGGCCCCTCAGTCATGCTTCCTACCCTGAGAAATTCCATTTATAAGAAGTAGGTCCCAGGAGTTACCAGATCATTCAATAGATTTAAGTTGGTGTTAACAATGACATCAAGAGTATGAAGGAAGTATTATGAAAACACCTACACTAGAGAAGAGCATGTCTTCGGAAAAAGCATTTAAAATCTCCACCAAGCTGTTAAAATTAAGAGTAAGGACTATACTTTAGCCAAACAAATTAGTCTGACAAGAAAATTACACTTGTATGAGCATATGTACAAACTGTAATAATTCATCATGATCACCACTGTTATTAATGGTTATTCACATATATGAACACAATGCCAGACAAATATCTCACTGATTGATGGGACTTCAAGATTTCAGACATCCCGGTGTGTGAACATAATCAGGACAGTAGAGTTGTGTATGCTGCACTTACCATAGCAGTAGATGTTTGAATTCCTCACTGCCACTGTAGCCTTTAACTACTTAGGAAGCTGGCCGATTATTGCATCCTGGGCAGGACACAACCTAAACAGCCAAAGACTACTGCAACAGTGAAGATGATGAAAAAATGCCTGTACCATCTTCTGTTCTTCTTTACAAGCTCTTTTTGTTTCTCTTTCTTTCTCTATTTTTATTTAGAAATAAAACAAACAGACTTTTAGTGATGCTACGAAAAAGAATTACTAAATCACCAGTGTGCCACCCAGCAAAAGTCCCTAAGGCAAGACAGCGTACTAACACTTTATCATAGGTGACTCTATAGTCAGGCACACTGATGTCCCACTCACAAGGCTGAACAAGGAGACAATTACAGTCAGCTGCCTGTAGGGTGCCAGGATCCACCACATAATTCATGCACTCAAGTCACTCCACAACAAGTACAAATATGACTCTGTCATTGTCCATGTTGGAGTGAATGACTTGAGACGTACCTCCCTGGGCTACATGAAAAGAGACATGGAAGAGCTCTCGGATCATGTGGCCCAAGCAGGTATGACCCTAGCCCTGAGTAGCATCCTGCCTTCTCCCAAAATGATACCACAATATAAGGATAAAATAATTGACTTCAACAACTGGCTAAGCTTCTGGTGTCATTCAAAGGGGATCCAGTATCTGTCTGCCTAAGACGACATGATCGGCAAACCACGATGCTTTGCCAAAGGTGGTCTGCACCTGTCATCCCTGGGATTCAGGTTACCGGCTAAGGCTCTTGCCACCCCTATAGTGCCTTTTTTAGGCAAAGTTCAAGGGACAAAACCACCACCGTAACAGGTACAAGCATGCAAAATCTGAAGGTAATGCTACAAGTCTAAACTTCAAAATGCACTCTCTCGAGGCACTCCTAAAAATGAAGAACATCAATATCTGTGCAGTACCTGAGACCTAGTTCAAGGCTCCAGAGAGCACCCCTGCAATACCAGGCTGCAACTCTTACCACACTTTTCGGCCACCAAAACAGGATCGAAACACTAAAGGTGGAGGAGTGTCCATATTCACCAAAGATATTCACACCACCAGGTTAGTTGCCCAACACAGTGCGTCTGAAATTCTCCATGTGCAACTAACACTAGGTAAGACTGCAATCCAAACTGTAGCTTGCTGCAGATCCCCCACCATGCCCCAAGATTCTCACTACACCTTTCTAAATATACTGGAAAATATTAACATATAACCAAACACCCTAATACTGGGTGATTTCAACTACCCTGCCATTAACTGGGAAAACTACTTGTGTACTAACACCTTTGCCCAACGGTTCTTGGAATTCATAAATTCCAGTGCCCTGGATCAACTAATCCATAGTCCCACCAGGGGCTCCACTATCCTAGACCTGGTCATTACCAACATGGGAAATCGATGCTCCACACCTTTGGTCATCCCCTCGTTGGTCAGGTCAGACCATAAGCTAATCACCCTTAACATCCAAATCCCACCCCCACTCCCCGGTAAGGAAACCTCCATAAAAAACTTCTCCAAAGCCAACTTCATGCTACTCAAGTCAGAAGTTACAACTTCATGACACCCATGCAGACGGGAACTGAAAGTTTGATTACTGAGTCCTACACTAAGGCACTGTACGAGCACATCCACTCATGCATGAATCGTGCCATCCCAAATAGAACCAAGATGCTCTCTTCCAAAAAAGAAGGAAGCCAATCTGGTGGTCCCCTGCCATAAACAAACTTTACAACAAAAGGAAGAAACTGTTGCAGAAAAGAGGAAAATCCCAGGATGCAAAAAACTCCCTTACCAGCCTCAGTAAGAAGCTGAGATCCCTCATAAAATCCTCCAAAGCTAGTCACGAAAATAAAATTGCCAAAGATTCCAAAGTCAACCACAAGGCATTCTATAACTATGTCAAGAATCTAAATGGCAATGCTCAAATCTGCTCTGAGCTACAACAGAATGGCATTAAATATACTGATCCCAAGGATATTGGCAATATCCTGGCAGATCGATTCAGTGCCAACTTCATGCCCTAAATGGCCCATCTCAATACCGGAAGATTGCCAAATTCTGGTAATAACGGCCACACAGGTAAAAAACGCACTCTCCAAAGCTAAGAATACAGCAACCATGGGACCAGATGACATCCCGGGCTGTGTACTACATGAACTACAAAATGAACTGGCACCTCACCTAAGTGTCATATTTAATCATACCCTCACCTCAGGCTTCGTGCCCACTGAGTGGCGCTCAGCTACAGTTATGATCTGCAAGGCCATGGAACGTATTATCATGGAACTTATAAACAAAGACATTGGCAACCTTCAAACACTGGACCCCACCCAGTTTGGGTTTGTGAAGGGCCGATATTGTCTCCTGAACCTGACTGACTTCTTCAAATCAGTCTCCAGAGCCGTGGATGAGGGTAAGGCAGTCCACACAGCCTATCTGGACCTCACCAAGGCCTTTGACACAATCCCCCACTCTGGAATCATAGATAAACTTACTAAGCTGGGCATTAATCCCTAAGTCACTCTATGGGTTGCCAACTGGCTTACTGATAGAACCCACACTGTAAAAGTAGCAGACTCCAAATCCAGCTCCAGACAAGTGGAGTACCTCAGGGTTCAGTCCTGAGACCTCTCTTGTTTGGCATCTACTTCTCTGAAGTACAGGCCAACACTAAGGGACTCTGGCTAACAAAGTTCGCAGATGACTGCAAACTGGGAGCCATTATTGAATGTCCAAATTATGTTGATACTCTACAAAAGGGCCTTACAGAAACAGATGCTTAGTGCCAGAGTCATGGGCTCAAGCTGAATGCCAAGAAATGTACAGTTATCCCCATTGGAAAAAAAAGAAATGTACAGTTATCCCCTTTGGAAAAAAAATGTACCTGTGAATTACCACATAGGTGGCAGTACACTAAACACCGAAAGTGTGATAAGAGACTTAGGGACACAGGTGGACAGTGGTCTCACCTTCAACAACCACATCGCCACAGCAGTCAGGAAATCCTTCTATGTGGCACATCTCATCACTAAGGGCTTTTCCTCCAGAAAAAAAGAGGTCATCATCCCACTGTACTCATCCCTCATTAGACCCATTATAGAATACAACGCCCCATCTGGTATGTACCTCTCAAGACAACTGCAACAACTGGAAAGGCCACAGAAATACCTCACAAAAAGGCCTAAAGCAGATGCCCTATGCTGATTGCCTTAAAAAAACTCCAGCTATACTCTGTCGCATATCGTCTACTCCGAGGTGATCTCTGCTTAACATACAAGGCCATGTCAAACCCAGAGCTGTTGGACATGCTACACTTAAAGAAATCCCAATCCCTCAGAGCCACACGCTCCAGGGATCTAGACATTGTCATCACAATAAACAAAACATGCTGGAGAGATAGGTTCCTGACCCAGAGACCCCCCCAGACTCTGGAATAGACTGCCCATATATGTCAAGCAGAGCACCTCTTTGGCCCTCTTCAAAAGGAATCTTGATGATTGGATGGGAGAAAGGAAATTCACCCCAGGGATCACGTCAGTTGCCCTGCTAGACAGGGGTCCAGGGAAGTAAATGGTGTGAGAAGAAATAGCCAGGGAATTGTTATAGCTAGTCTTGTATAGGCCCTAGGGCCGATAGCCTAGTACCAACCTATGAACCTATAAAAAATAAAACATGATAAGCAAAAGGCTTATCACCTACTTTAATTTAATGCCAATCAGAATAAAAACAAATACAAATGGAGAGCTTCCATTCTTGTTCAGATGTTTTCCGACAAATCATTTTACTACCACTTCACTATAAATGGATTTATAATTAAGACTAAGGGCAACAGCATGTCTAGCAACATATTCCCCTCTACAAAGAGTCATTCCATGCAACTTTAAAAAGTACAGTTGTGTACACTTACCGTAAATGTAGATGTTCGAGTGTATTCACTGCTGCAGTCATTACATTTGAGTAATCTGCTGGCAGGTTGCCCTCAGTCGGCCTGATTAACAAAGTCTTGGGTCCTGCGTCGGTTGCTGTCCCTTCTTCCATGACATCAGGTCGTCAGGGGTATAAAACATGCAGCCAACACCATTACATCAGTTTTTCTTGCCCCAGATGACAGGTGCCCCCCAAATGGGGAGAAAAAAATATAAGTAATTTAAAACACCAAAATATATGCCTCCAAACAAAAGCAAATACACCAAAAAGGCTTCTAAGCATAGTAGAAGTTTAGTAAGAGAAAAACATGGGGCTGGAGGAAGGGTAACCAGGACTGCAACAGTGAATACACTCGAACATCTACATTTATGGTAAGTGTACACAACTGTACTATGTTCTTCGTGTTTCACTGTTGCAGTCATTACATTTGGGTAGAGTCCCAAAGCTATGGTTGGGAGGATGGATTTATACAGCAATAGGACCAGCTATAAGGCCCTGCAAAACAGAAGTGGCAAAGCCAGTTCTGGATTTAGAGAAGACTGGTAAGTGATAATGCTTGGTGAAAGTATGAAATGTACTCCAGGTAGCAGCTTCTAGAATATCCCTGGCAGGCACACCTCTGAGAAAGGCTGTTGAAGTAGATGCAGCCCTGGTGGAATGAGATCTAATCCCCTGGGGGATAGGTTTTCCATGGTGTTCATAGCACAAATTAATGCAATGGCTTATTTTATTTTATTTATTTATTTTACATTTGTTAACAGGGGGTGTCTGACTGAGCCGAAAAGGCCCTTTTTCAGCAGAGGCCCGGGGAGAAAAGCTCCATTTAGAAATGGTTTGTTTTGAAATAGCCTTCCCCTCTGCCCCTGCAGCAAATGCTACCAGAAGTTGTTCAGATTTTCTTCGAGATTTAGTCCTGTCCAAGTAGAATCTAAGTTGGCTGTGTACATCCAATGAATCTAGAATCCGCTCCCCCTTGTTCTCTGGATTGGGAAAGAAAGTTGGCAAATTAATGGACTGATTAACAGCCACACTGGATACCACCTTGGCCATGAAGGATGAATTGGTCCTGAGTGACACCCTGTCCACATGAAAGATGATGAAAGGCTCCACTGCCATAAGGGCCTGTAATACAGATATCCTTATAGCTGAAGTGATTGTCAAAAGGAAAGCTGCTTTTCAGGAAAGAAATTTTAAGTCTGCAGTAGCAGCTGGCTCAAAAGGAGGTAGAGTGAGTGTCCCCAAAACAAAGTTAAGGTCCCAGGCAGGGGTTGGAGTCCTCCTGGGTGGTCTCAAGTTTTTGGCCCCTCTGAGATACTGCTTTAGCAGAGGATGAGAGAAGAGGGGTGGTTCTGTGTTGTAATGAGCTGAAATGGCTGAGGCATGGATTGTTATGGAGGAGAAAGACAGGGCCTTGTGAAGCATCTCAGTTAAGTATTGCAAAATCTGAGGTAAATTGGGCACTGCTGTGTTCATCCCTTGAGATCGATTCCAGGCACAGAATCTTTTCCATTTTTCAGCATAAGATTTTCTAGTACTAGGTCTTCGCGCCTCCAAAATGACATCCCTCACAGGTTTGCTGAGGGATGCTAAGGGAGAATTTAAATGATTAGCCAAGCTGCAGGATTCAATGTTTGGAGCTGAGAGTGCAGAATTTGGTTCTCCTGCTGTGACAGTAAGGAAGGTGTCTGAGGCAGGTGCCATGGGGAAATTAGTGACGCACTGCGCAGGAATGGGTACTAGTGTTGGCGAGGCCAGTCTGGACCAATCAAAATAATTTTGGGTTTGTCTTGTTTGACTTTTAGTAGAACTTTGGAAAGGAGAGGCAGAGGGGGAAAAGCACAGACTGATAGGTTTTTCCAGCTGAAGGACAGAGCATCCACTTTCCAGGCTTTTTTGTGAGGAGTTCTTGTGCAAAATTTGTCCAACTGACAGTTCTGGGTGAGGCAAAAAGATCTATGTCTGGGCTCCCCATTTGTGTGTCAACATGTTGAAAATCCATGGTTCCAGTTTCCATTCGTGTGGGTCCATGAGATATCTGCTTAGTTCGTCTGCCAGAACATTCAGCTTTCCTGGCAGGAATTGAGCTTGTAGTTGTACTTGGTAGCTCAAGGCCATGTTCCACAATACCATGGCTAGTCTGCAGAGGGGGTAAGAATGTGTACCCCCTTGCTGGTTTATTTACCACATTACTGTGGTGCTGTCCGCCTTTACCAGTAGTTGTCCTGGATGAAGGTAGTCCTTGAAGGCTGTCAGAGCATTCTGTACAGCTAGCATTTCTTTTTGATTGATATGAAGATGCATTTGATTTGGGCTCCATTTGCCCTGAATGCACATCCCTGCCAGATGAGCCCCCCCCCATGCAAAGTCTGATGCGTCTGTAGTTAGGGTTTGGGTGGCAGGGGGTGGTGTAAATGACAGTCCCTTGTTTTGATGGCATGCTTCTGCCCACCATAGAAACTCTAGGCGCAGGCAAGGTATGATGGGAATCATTGTTTCCAGACTGTGACAATGTTGACTCCATAAACTTTTTAAGTACCACTGAAGTTTCCTCATATGCAGTCTTGCATATGGAATTAGAAGAATGCAGGAGGCCATAAACCCCAAAGCTTGCAGTATTTGTCTTGTAGACAGCAGGGTTTTTGTGGCCACCTGTTTGAAGTAAGTCACTAAATGAATTTGCTTTTCTGGTGTAAGGAAAGCCATCAGGGCAGTTGTATTCAAGCTTGCACCCAGGAATGTAATTTTTTGAGAGGGTACCGGTTGTGATTTCTTTTCATTTATGGTTTACCCTAGACAAGTTAGAATCCTTTTTATAAACGCCAGATGTTTTAGCAGAGTGGCCTGGTTTTCTGCCTGAATTAGACAATCATCCAGGTATGGATATATTTTAATATTTCTTAGTCTGCAAAATGCAATTACTGGAGCCAGGCACTTTGTGAATACCCTGGGTGCAGTAAACAAGCCAAAGGCCAGTGCAGAGAACTGATAATGCATGTAGCCTGCTTTGAAGCGTAGGTATCTTCTGTAAGATTCCCTGATTGGGATATGCAGATAAGCCTCTTTTAAATCTAGAGTTGCCAACCAGGCATCCTTGCCTAGCATAGGAAGTAACTGGTGAAGAGTCAGCATCTTGAAGTTTTGGAATGTCCAGAAATGTGTTTAGAGTAGACAGGTCCAGAATTGGACGCCATGATTTATTTTTTCTGGATACCAGGAAAAGTCTGGAATAGAAGCCTTGCCCCTTTTCCTCTTCTGGTACTAGTTGAATTGCCCTCATGTTTAGGAGGGAAAGTACTTGTTTCTGAGCCTCTGCCCACTGATTTGGGGGCAGGTCTGGCCACCCGTTTGGAGTTGGCAAAGTGTGGAAATGAAATCTGTATCCCTGGGGCACTATATTTAAAACCCATTTGTCCTGGGTTATAAGTTGCCAGTTTCTTGAATGAAGAGCCAGTTTTCATCCCAATGGGGCGGCTAAGAGATAACAGCTTGGTAATTTTAAAGGGAGGTCACTGAGACTGTTTACCATAGGGTGGTGCCTTGCTGTTTCCAGATTTGGAAGTGGAAGCACTCCATTACTTAATTTTGAAAGTCCCTTGGGACTGAAACCTGGTGCTTTTGGAATGTCTGGATTTGGCTGGAGTGGCTCTGGAAGGAGCTGAAAAGGACCAATTCTTAGTAGGCCAGTGCCTACTAAATCTAGGAGGTTGTACTTGTAAGAAATCTTTCACAGTTTGCATAGATTTAGCTTTATCTTCCATCTTTTTTAGAACTTCTTCAGCCTTATTGCCAAACAGGCGGTCCTGCTGTTAAGGAGCATCCAATAGTTTTGCTTTAACATGATCAGGCAGAGATTGCTCCTTAAGCAAAGCATGCCTTCTAAGCACAGACCCAATAACAGCAGTCCTGCAAGAGGCCTCTAAAGAATCAAAACCACATTGCAAAGTATGCTTGCCAACTTGTTCAGCTGAATGCAGTAAATCCTGCAAATCTTTATTCTCCACACAGTCAGAAATCATCATCATTTTCTGTTTAAGCAGTCCCATGATATGCTGTTGATATTTTAGCATATGGAATGGACAGTTTAAAGCCCTGATTGTTAAGGTTAAGTATAAACTTTTTTACCCCATCAATCGAGCGCTCTGGATTCTCTATCAGAAGGGGTAGGAATTTTAGCAGTAGAAGCCTTAATGCCCTTGGGCCCCTGAGAAATGGTTTCAGGGTCCGCAACAGGATTTTTGAAAAGGAATTTGTGAGACTCAGGAACCCTGTAGTACCTGTCTGGTTTGCTAGGGGCTGGAGGCATGGAATCAGGGGCCATACTGGATTCTGAAAACACATCAACAATGTCTAAAACAGGAGGTATAGCCAAAGGCCTAAGTTGAGGAAGAAGGAAATCCCTAAGCCTCTTTTTGGATTCAGAGAAATCCTGACTTTCCCAGTGGAAATGCCTCCTTAAGGTATGTAAAGTTTCCCCAAAAGAGACATCCTCAGGCGGAGAAGCAGAGGGAATGGAATCCTCTGTATCAGATTCCTTATAAGTAGGTATGAACAAATCCAGATCATTAGAAGAGTCAGAAGAAACAAAACAGAGTCCTGTTCTGAAGATTCATAGTCAAGTTCAATCCTAGGCCTCTTGGGGGGGGGGTTGACTACCCCTGATTAGAGTAATTAAATCTTCAGCCAATTTGATCATTTGTTTTTTAGGCATAGGGGCCTGAACATGTGGCCTGGGCATCGTTTTTTTAGACATAAATCGAGATTTAGACTTTAGTACTGAAGTTGGAGTCTGTTTAATATGCAAGTTTGTAGGCCTGAATACACCCTCAGAAGCCGGTGCCTGCTCAGCGGCTCCGGACCCATCCAAGGTAGAAATGTCCACAGGTTCCATATGTGAAGCATCTCGCGGCATACAGGACTCCGAATGGGCCTCAGTAGAGGCCTGCAAATCAGAAGTAGTGGGTATCAGGGGCTGCGAAAGCAACTCACTGAGTACCGGCGAACTGGTGACTGGCTTAGGAGAAGCGTTGTCTGCAGTTCTGGACCTCAACGGCATGTCCCTGTCTTTTTCTTTGCATTTTTTCAGTATTCCAGTAGTCAGATGGCTAACCAACGTCATTTCTGGATAATTAAACCGAGAACCGAAATATTTAGAGGCAAAAATGTACCGACGACGGATAGTACGTTGATTAAATAAAGCACAAAACAGACAACAAGGTACATCGTAGTCAGGGCCTAGGCAAGGAATACAGTACAAATGAAAATCCTTATGAGGTATTTGCTTCACACAAGTAATACAATTATTAACTTTTACTGACATCGGTAAGGAGCAAGAAAAAGTTTCCCCAGTGGGGTACTTAGCTTTTAGTTGAAGACTTCGGTTCTGAAATTCGAAAACGAAAATTTCAAGAGTCGGCCGACTGGCACTTGCGAACTGCTTCTGCTTCAGGTACCGCACGGCAAGAAAGATTGATGTAATGGCATCAGCTGCATGTTTTATACCCTTGACGACCTGACGTCATGTAAGAAGGGACAGCAACCGATGCAGGACCCAAGACTTTGTTAATCAGGCCAACTGAGTGCAACCAGCCAACAGATAACCTAAATGTAATGACTGCAACAGTGAAACACGAAGAACATCACACATATGTTAAGGACCATTAACAAATGAAAGGATTCCCAAACATTTTTGCTCTATCAAAAAAGAACATAAATTATGTGACGAGCCAGTAACATAATAGCTTTATTCTCCTCCCTAGATGATAGAGCTTAGAAAGTTCTATAACTAACCTTTAAAAAAAAAAGGTTCTGTGAATAAAGAGAAATTAACTCAGGCTAAAACAATATATGTTTCCACCACTCCATACTTACTGTCTCATTACAGTACTTAACATGTAACTCAAGGACACCATGTTTGCTCTACAAGCCTGTTCAAAAGTATTTGTCATCAGTACCTGCTCATCTTTGGTTTGCACAAACATAGTATCCCCTGAATGTCTTCCTCCTAACTGCACCAACACAACTTCTTGTGAGTTGAAGTATCAGGAAAATTTATCTCGAAAAGGAGCATGTGATGGCTCTGTAAGTTGCACAGGTATCAGTGGAGAATCCTCTTGTGCACTCTCTAAACAGGGATTAGGAGGGTCAAAGAGAACATTTATTTATTTATTTATTATTTGCGTTTACTGGGAATGTCCACTGGGCCATAGTGAGCCCATATTCAGTGGAGGGCCGGGGAGAAAAGCTCCACATTAAAATGAACAATACATTAACATAAGCATAACACAACAAAATATATGGATGTTCACAATGCACAATACATGACATACAATACAGTACCAACAGGAGCAGCCTTAGTTCAACTGGTGCCCTAGGCAAAAGGGCTCCATGGCGTCCCGTCCCCCCCACACCACCCAGTGCCCCCATCCTGGTCTACCTAGACCAAATAAATGCTGGGAAAGCACCCCTGCTACAGCAGTGCCCTAGGCGGCCAACTAGTTGGCCTATGCCCAATATGCAGTACAATAGATCAATATAAACAGTACAATATAAGAGTAGGGTTGCAGTTGATAATTTAGAGTCAGGGTACAGTACTACAGTACAATATTAAGAATAAAGTGGTTTAAACAAATATAATTACGGGTAAGTGACTAACACTTATGAAGTAATAAGCTTGAATACAGATGGTAAATATAGCAGACAGTGCCAGCAGTCTAGTTAAGTAGGGGGGTTAAGAGATAGAAAGAGTTAAATAAGAGTAGTGATAGAATGAAGGTGTGATAGTATAGAGGAGGGAGTCAGGTTTTGGGAAGTACCATTTTGACACGTGCACTGCCAAAGAGAGTCTCAGGGACATTTTAAAGAGAGATGTATTGTTACTAGTCCTGATTGATGGTGGGAGGGTATTCCACAGTTTTGAAATACTAAAGGAGTATAGCAGCTGACCAGCTGAGAGGTTTGTTTTTTCAACATTCAGGAATAGCTGGTTTTCGAATCAGACAGAGTAAGTAGAAAAGAAAGGGCAAGGCAATTTGATTGTTTGTGTATTGAAATCTGTATGCAGTGGAATTGTAAATGCTGCCCAGGGATTCCAAGATGATCCTTCCAATTATGGAACAGGGCATCCCAGTCTGTGAGAAGGAACTAGTTAGCTGCCATTTTTTTTGAGCAAAACACCAGACAGTCCTAGTCTTCTGAACATTCCCCAGGAAGCATTTGATTTCTGAGGGGGAATACATAGTTCTGTAGTTTGAAAAAGATCCCAGCATGGGAAGGCATCATATACAGTCTGGACCATTCCTCAGCTGTCCTAAAGGCACTGCTTGTATCAAATTCAGGCATTACCAATAAACTTAGCAAACTAAATGTAAACCCCTTCATTGTAACATGGGTTGCCAACTGGCTCACATACCGGACGCACACTATTCAAAGTGGGTGACTCCACATCAACCAGCAGACCTGTTACCAGTGGGGTGCCACAGAGGTCAGTGCTGGGCCCCCTACTGTTTGGTATATATTTCGCAGAAGTTCAGGTCAAAACTAAAGGGTTGTGGCTGACCAACTTTGCAGACGAATGCAAACTAGGTGTAATCACTGAATCCCCAAATGATATCACTATACTCCTGGAGGATCTGACACAGACCAATGACTGGTGTATTAGTCACGGTCTCAAAATGAATACAAAGAAATGCATCATCATTCCCTTCAGCACATTCAATGTCCATTCACACTATCGAGTCAACAACAATACCTTAAGTACCCATGAAGTGGTAAGGGACTTTGGATCACAGGTTGACCGTGACCTTAACTTCAATCATCACTAAATGCAATCTTGGGTATTGACTAATACTCATATGGCATTGCATTGGGTTGAAATGGCTAGGCTTAAAATGACCTCCAGGTAGATAGCCTAGTCATCTATGATCCTAAATAGTTATTCATAGGAGACGGCTAGGCCAATGATCCCAAAGGGTCTTTCCAAGCCTAGCAATAATGCACAGAAATATTACATAGAGGTTTTTGTAGGGGTATGTAAACTTAGGCATGAGTGGTTGAGCATTTACTATTTTCCTTAACTCTAATAGAGACACAGATGCCTGATCCAGGATAAATTTACAATTTAATTACAGGTAAATATATATTGCCTTTGGGATAAGCATCTGCCAAAAAACACGGGAGCAGCAAACAGCTCAAATGGCAAGGAGGTGATGCTGAAGTACTCCAAGCTCACCAGGAACTGAAGAAGCTTTGTGTACTTGTTAAACAGGGACATGTAAATAAGCATCCCTCAGGTCTGAAATAATGAAAACCTCTGTAAAAATATATGAAAGAAAGGACTGGACAGAGACAAAGGGGGAGAAAATTTTGAATTTTATGATCACCAGAAATTAGTTTAACTTGAAAGGGATCAATACTGACTAACACAAACTGTCAGTCCGTGGAACCAAAAACAGTGTAGGGACACTTTGTATGCATGTTGACAGTTAACATGTCTTTTAAGATTTGTAGTCCATAGGGACTCTGTCTAGGGGATAGGATACACTCCCCACAAAGGGAACCGTTTTGAATTCCAGTTTGTAATCTATTCCCATGTCAAGTTTGTACATAAGCCAATCATAAAACTGGATCAGGTTAGATTGCCAGCTTGTTCTGGCAATGAACTCATGTTGGTGGTTGTCCTCTAGAAATGCTGCATGGGAATTAAGACCTTGTCTCACCCTGCTTCCTGATGTACATTACAGTTGTGTTGTCCATTACTACTTGTAGGACCCCTCAACCCCAGTCCTGACCTGAGACACACCTCCCTGGACTACATGAAAAGAGACATAGAGGAGCTCTCTGAGCATGTAGCCCAGGCCGGTATGACCCTGACCTTGAGTAGCATCTTACCCTCACCAAGAATGATGCCACAATATGAAGACAAGATGATCAATTTCAACAACTGGCTTAAGTGTTGGTGTCATTCAAAGGGGATCCAATGCCTGTCAGCCTGGGATGACATGCTTGACAAGCCACAATGCTTCGTTAGGGACGGCTTACACCTGTCACCCCTGGGCTTTTGGATATTGGCAAAGGCTCTTGCTACCCCCATAGTGCCTTTTTTAGGCAAGGCTCAAAAGACAAACCCACCTCCATAGGAATCACAAGAGATAAGAAACTAAGAGTAATGCTACTCAACGCCAGAAGTCTAAACCTCAAGATGCACGCACTCGAAACTCTCCTTAGCATGGAGAACATCGATATCTGTGCAGTAACAGAAACCTGGTTCAAGGCTCCCGAGAGCACCCCAGCACTACCAGGTTATACCTCATACCATGCTTTTCGGCCCCAAAACTTGGACCGAACCACAAAAGGAGGGGAGTATCAATATTCGTCAAAGATACCCACACCTCCAGGTTGGTGGCACAGCACGAAGCATCAGAGACTATCCATGTGCAACTAACTGTGGGTAAAACTGCCTTCCAGTTTATAGCCTGCTACAGACCACCGTCCCAAACACAGGAACCCCATTCGGCCTTCCTGAGAATACTGGAAAATATGAAGGTCTCTCCAAACACCATTATATTGGGCGACTTCAACTATCCAAACATAGACTGGGAGCATTACTCTAGCTCCAACACCCTAGCCCAAAGGTTCCTAGAATTTATAAACTCAAATGCTATGGAACAACTTGTTACCACTCCCACAAGAGGGGAAAACATACTGGACCTGATCATCACCAACATGGGGACACTATGCTCCAGTCCAGAAGTGTATCCCTCACTGGTAAGATCAGACCATAAACTAATCTCACTGAATATTCACATCCCGACCCCACCCCCTGCCCAGAAAACCACAGTGAAAAACTTCTCTAAAGCAAATTTCACTTGCCTCAAAACTGTGGCGAAATCCTTCAAAGCCCGGGCCTGTGGAAAATACGGCCCAGACCGCAGAATCCTTTATAAACGCATTCTATGAACACCTTCAGGAATGCATGGATCATGCAATCCCAAATAAAACCAAGACCTAATCCTCCAAAGGCAGACGTCCTGTCTGGTGGACCCCAGCCATAAACAAACTATACAATAGAAGGAGGAAGCTACTACATGAAAGAGCAAAATCCCAAAAAGGGAAGGCATCTCTGATCAGTATTAGCAAAAAACTACGGGCACTCATAAAATCGTCTAAGGCCAGCTTCGAGAGAAAAATTGCACAGGACACTAAGGATAATCACAGGGCTTTCTTTAGTTATGTTCGGAACCTGGGTGGGAATTCCCAGATATGCTCAGAATTAGTCCAAAATGACAAAAAATACACTGAGCCCACAGACATTGCCAACATCCTAGCTGACAGGTTCAGTGCAAACTTCTCCCCCCCCCCTCCTCACCAAAAGGGCAAATATCTACCCCAACAGAGTGCTGCCCCCTTGACATCTCAGATGCTCAGGTAAGAGCCGCCCTCTCCAAAGCAAAAAACACAGCATCAATGGGACCAGATGGTGTCCCGGGCTGTGTCCTACATGAACTCCAAGAAGAGCTAAACCCAAACATAAAACTACTGTTCAATCTTAGCCTTACTACAGGATATGTACTCAAAGAGTGGCGTACAGCAACAGTGGTCCCTCTCCACAAAGGTGGTGCCTCAACGGATCCTGGAAACTATCGCCCCATAAGCCTGACTAGCTTGGTCTGCAAAGCTATGGAAAGGATCATCATGGACCTCATAAATAAAGATATTGGGGACCTACAGACACTGGATCCTACCCAGTTTGGCTTTGTTAAGGGCAGATCCTGCCTCTTAAACCTGGTCGATTTCTTTGAAACAGTCACCAAGGCCATTGACGAGGGAAGGTGGTCCACACAGCCTACCTGGACCTCGCAAAAGCCTTCGATACAATACCCCACTCGGGCATTATAGATAAGCTCACCAGCTTAAATATAAACCCCTATGTCACTAGATGGGTTGCAAACTGGCTCAAGGACAGAACCCACATGGTTAGAATTGCTGGAGCCATGTCAGACTCCAAACCAGTTACAAGTGGCATCCCACAAGGCTCAGTCCTGGGACCTCTCTTGTTCGGTATATATTTCTCGGCGGTACAGGCCAACACGGAAGGACTGTGGCTGACCAAGTTCGCAGATGACTGCAAACTGGGCGCCATAATCAACTCTCCAGCCGACACAAGCATCCTCCAAACGGGCCTCATAGAAACAGACAACTGGTGCCAGAGCCATGGCCTCAAGCTAAACGCCAAAAAGTGTATAGTCATCTCCTTTGGCAAAATCAAAGTGCCCACAAATTACCACATAGGTGGTAATCCATTAAGTACAGAAGAAGTCATTAGGGACCTGGGGACCCAAGTTGATAGCAATCTCTCATTTGACAACCACGTGGCCAAAGTGGTTAGAAAAACATTTTATATAGCCCACCTAATCATGAAGGGATTCACATCTAGATCAGGGGAGGTCATCGTGCCTCTTTACTCATCCCTCATCAGGCCCATAATTGAGTATAATGCCCCTTTTGGTATGTACCTTACCAGACACCTGCAGCAACTGGAAAGACCCCAAAAGTACCTCACCAAGACGATCAAAGGGCTCAAACAGATGCCATATGCTGCCCGGTTAAAGAAGTTCCAGCTCTACTCAGTGGCATACCGCCTGCTTAGAGGCAATCTGTGCCTGACGTATAAAGCCATGTCCAACCCGGAATTAATGGACATGCTGCACCTCAGAAAATCCAAATCCCATCGAGCTACGCGCTCGAGAGACTTGAACCTCAGCACTGAAATAAATAGGACATGCTGGAGGGACAGATTCATAACCCAGAGGCTCCCTTCACTCTGGAATAAAATCCCAGTCCAGGTTAGGCAGAGTCCCACATTGACTCTTTTCAAGAGGAATCTTGATGAGTGGATGGGAGATCGTAGGTTTACCCCAGCTATCACTTCTGTGTCACTGTTAGACAGAGGCACAGTATACTAACCTCAAAAAAAGGCATAGCAAAATTAATTTAAAATGGGTGGCGAAAGCCGAACACACTCTGGCTAGGCTTATAAATGCCCTAGGGCAGATAGCCTAGTATGAACCTATGAACCTATAACTGAATGAATGCTTTTACAGCCTGAATCAATGCCAACAATTATTCCACAAGAACATGTTTATTTTACATGCTGCATTCTATACACCACTGGAGCTTATGGTTTTCAGTGAATGTCCCCTGGGCCAGGTCAGAAGTATTTGTTAAGTATTTGGTTGTGAAGTCCCTGAAAGGACAGTCCCACGTTCACCCTGCTCTGCTTAGCCCACCATTCTATCTCCCTGGAAATGCAATGAAAAATGGTAATCTGATATGTCAGTGACTGACAGCTTGTCAACATAGGCCAAAGGTACCACTGAAGCCTCCTCATATGCAATCTGGCATGAGGAACCATAAGTTTGGATCATAGGAGGTTACTTGGATAATGGCCCTGGGGCCCTTACAAGCCTAGCCAAGAGTTTATCTCCCAAAAGAAACCTCAGTCAGCACCTGTCACCCCTGTCAATGAGGGACACAGGTGGAACCCCTGGGACAAATTTGTGTTTTCCCATCCACTCATCAAGGCTGCGCTTGAAGAGCATCAGCAAGGTGCTCTGTTTGGCGTGTATGGGAAGTCTACTCCAGAGATTGGGCAGCCTCTGGGAGGCAAACCTGTCACTCCAGCAGGTTTTGTTAATGTCACATATTAGATTCAGGCCTTTTGAGAGGGTAGTGCGTAATGAGTTAGACTTACGGATATGGAGAATCTCTAGTAGGGCAGGGTCCAAGATTGCCTTGTAGGCGAGAGACAGATCACCCCTGAGCGGTATGGTTGAGAACATATAACACACACACACACACTAACACCAACACACACACACACACTGGCGGTTGCCCACTTCTGCCTAACAGAAGGAAGCATTTACAATGGCATTCTATGTTATCTGGTGTAAGGAAAGTTTTTTACAGGTTGATATCCAACAGTAAATTCAGGAAGGTCACCCTGCTGGAGGGTGAAGTACTGGGCTTCTGAAGGTTGAGAGTAAACTTCATTCTAAAATGTCCAAACTGGTTTCTGCCCCCAGTATACTCCCAAATGCATAGAAAGTAAGGCGCTGGACACTTTTTTTTTTTTGGTGGTGAGTCTACATGGCTGT
Source organism: Protopterus annectens (assembly GCF_019279795.1). Lineage (NCBI taxonomy): Eukaryota > Metazoa > Chordata > Ceratodontiformes > Protopteridae > Protopterus > Protopterus annectens. The sequence continues at coordinate 541,872,533 of NC_056726.1, forward strand.
CATGCTTCCCTTCAAGGTTACAAATCACTAGACACAACTGATGAAGTTCCAGATGGCCATCCTTAACCAGATAAGGCAGACATAACAGTGATCCACAGCCAAGGGCCATCTGACATGTGGACAGTATACCAAAGCTTTTAGGTTGATAAGTGCATGTGGTACGTCTCCTTGCGTACAGTGCAGGGCATAAAAGGTGGCACCTGGATGTACCATCCTCAGAACAGAGAGGTCCAGTAGGAAAGCCAGTCTAGGAATCAGAGAGGTACCAGGCACATCCAGAAGGGAAAAGAACCAGGGGGAGGAGGGAGAGAGTGAACACTGCAACAGTGAAAAGAAGGACATCTACCCTTATGGTAAGATTTTACATAACTCTGCTATGTCCTTCCATTTCACTGTTACAGTATTCCTTACAATAGGGAGAGTACAAAAGCTCACAAAAAAGAGAGGGAGGAGGAAGGACCAGCAGAGCCCTCTAGGAACCCATGAAGGGGGCAAAACGAGTTCTAGCCCTGGATATCACGCCCAACTCAGTGCATGTTACAAGTATGCACAGGTAGCTGCCTCAATAATAGAGTTAGTATCTAAATCCTTGAAAAAAGCATCAGAAGAAGACACAGCCCTAGAAGAATAAGCCGTAACAGAAGAATGAAGGCAAGAAAAGAATAATAAAAAGAAATGGCTTTAGATATCCAAGAAGAAACAGTTTGCTTGGAAACAGCCAATCCCAAAGATTTGGGATGAAAAGAAATAAAAAGCTGATCGGATCTGCAAAAAGCTTTGGTCTTATCCAAATAAAATCTGAGTTGTCTATGCACTTCTCACTAGCAGACTACACAGAAGGGAAAGAAGTGGGTAAATGAATAGACTTACTAAAAGACAACTCATTCACTTTGGGCATAAAGGAAGGATTAGTATTAAGAAATTCCCTGTCCTTATGGAAAACTAAAAAAGGGGGGAACAATCGTAAGGGCTTGAAGATCAGACACTCATCTGGCAGAAGTAAGGGCCAACAAAAGAACAGTCTTCCAAAAACAATGCTGCAGGAAGCTGAAGCTGAAGCCAAAAACTCAAAGGGAGCTAGAGTCAATTTCTCCAAAACAAAATTAAGGTCTCAGAAAGGAGGAACAGGTTTCCTGGAAGGTCTAATATGAAGAATGCCTATAAGAAATTGCTTAGCCTCAAATCTAGAAGCTAAATGGGGGGGTGCTACACGCAGAGAAGCAGAAATAGCTGACAAGTTGGCCTTAATAGATGAATATGCCAACCCAGCATTGAGCAATTCACATAAATAAGGGAGACCCCAAAGGAACATCCACAGAAAGAGGATCCAGGTTACGAGAGAGACACCAAACACAAAACCTCTTCCATTTGGATAAGTAGGATTTTCTAGTAGTGGGTTTCCTGGCCTCCTGCAGGACCCCAAGCATGTCCTCAGAAAAAAGATGTCTATATGGAATCAGAATCCTATCACCCACAGTGTCAGTTAAAGAGTAGACAGGTGGGGATGGATGAGAGATCCCTTGTCTCGTGTGAGCAGATCCACCCTGTGAGGTAATTTGTGATGATTGCCTTGGCTAAATGCTGAAAATGTGGGAACCAATGCTGTCTGGGCCAAAGGGGAGTCACAAGCAAGATTCTGGGAGCATCCTCTTTTATGTTGAACAGGACGTCTGGAATGAGAGAAAGAGGAGGGAAGGCATAAAGAAACATTCCCTTTCAGACCAGAGGACATGGGACTCTGGCACAAGAGAGACTTCCAGATCATGTAATACCCTTGGTGAATGACGAAAAAAAAACAGGAATCTTAAGCAGTCTTTATCTAAATAGGAAGAGAGAGGCAAACAGGAATGTGGCTGAAAAATACAGAATAGTCAGACTGTACCTAGTTTTTCAGGAAAAGATTTCTGTGTAGAAGTACTGTAGGTAGCTTTAGCAGGAAGAGTCCATTTTCCACCCTTTTTACATTTGGGAAGGGGAGGTGAGACTGCCTATGAACAAAACCTGGCTTATTAGGGTAATTCCTTAGGAATTTATGCACAGGAGAAATAAAAATGTTTTAGCAACTGTAAGGCCTTATCCTGTAGAGACTTAAATCAGCAGCGAAAGCCCCAAACAAATGATTGCTGTCCACAGGAGCAGCATCCATTAACTTTGCCTTACTATCATCAGGCAGAGGTTGAAGGCTAAGCCAGAAGTATCTCCTCATCACAGAACCAAAAGCAGCAGCCCTAGAAGAAGCATTTGCTGCATCATAGCTGCATTTAATAGAATGGTGAGCCACTGAGAGGGAGTTCCTAACAAGGAGAGGGCAGAAGTGTTTCCCTCAGAATCAGAAAGGTCAGAAATAACATGACAAGCCTGAGAAAGAAGAGCCAAAATATACCAAAGTCATATGGGCCTGACAACTGACACCCCAGAAAGCAAGGGTAACTGAGATATAAACCTTGTTACCCAGCCTTTCCATAGCCCTGCTGTCCTTATTAGAAGGAAGCAACTTTGTCAAAGGCAGTAATTAGATGGCTTGTCAGATGCCAAAGACATCACAGAAGGGTCAGCAGAGGGCACCTATACAAACCTATACAGAAATTTGCAATCATCAGATACCTTATAAAACCTAACAAGGTTTCTTGAGGGCAGGGGGCTGGGAATCAGGAGATTACAACGCAGTAGAAAAGGCATCCAAACAAGGCAGCCAAGACAGTCGGAAAGACAGAAGGTCTCAGAGAATCCATTTGCAGAAGCTCATAATACCTTTTTCTGAACCACAGAAACCTGGGCACAATTCCATTAAAAAAAACAAATCCCATCATTCTAGAAATTGTGCACTCAAAGGAAATCTCCTCAAAATGAGTGTCAGGACTAGTGGGCTCCTCCTCCTCAGAACCATAGTCTAATGGAGAAGGAACCTGGGAAGAGTAAGCAAGGGATTGCTCATCCAAACCCCCCTCCTCCCTCAGAGGAATCTGTTCCCTGGGTCTCTTAAGAGGAGTAGATAACCAAAGAGAGCTGGAACAGAAACTCAAGGTCATAACGGCACTGAACAAACCCTGAGTGAAATTCTGCCAGTCACTCTGAGGGTCCTTAGGAACAGTAGAAAAAATAAGTTATGTACTCACCATAACGTTTTCCATGTTTGTAGTCCATCTCGCCCTTCATTCTTGCATATGGGTTCGGAGCCAATCTTCGGCTCCGACTCTGCCGATTACAAAGCTCAAAGTCTCTCAGTTGGCTCGTGGCAAGGTAGGTATCCCATAGTGCACTAGTAAGAATTCCCAGATCTTGTTTGCTGCTGACTATAAAATTGATGGACAAGTTTTCCACAAGGAACCACAAGATGAAAGGTCTCCATCCTACAAAGAAGTAATACTATCTTGTCTCCAGATCCTCCAGGAATACATGGATGGGGGTTAGGTGGGTGGGTTCATAAGAATGAAGGATGATGGACTACAAACATGGAACGTTATGGTGAATACATAACTTCTTTATGTTCTGTAGTCCTATCTTGCCTTCATTCTTACATATGGGACAGCGTCCCTAGCACCTTTTTCTCGGGTGGCTCATGGGAATATACTCCTAAGAACTGTGGAAACAAAGGAGGCTCTACCTTTTGAGGTCAAATCCAATTTGTAATGACTAATACAAGTATGAGGGGTAGCCCAAGTTGCTGCTGCACAAATACTGTCAACTGGAACTCTGGCTTGAAAAGCACCAGATGTGGATAAGGATCTGGTTGAATGAGCCTTAATTTTAAAAGGAAGTTGTTTGCCATTGGAAGAGTAAATAAAAGAGATACAGTTTGAGATCCAATTTGATATAGTTATCTTAGACACTGGTATACCCATCCTAGTCTCAGAAAAGGATATGGACAATTGGTCTGATTTTCAAAGTTCCTTAGTTCTAAGAAGATAGAACCTTAACTGTCTGTAAACATCAAGTTGATGAAATTTATATTCTGCACTGTTTGAATGATTAGGAAAAAATACTGGCAGTTCGATAGTTTGATTCAAATTAGACTGAGAGCAAACCTTGGGGATGAAAGACGGGTTTGTACGAAGGGAAACTGTCTCTCTGAAAAATCAAGTAAGGAGGTTTGACTGACGGTGCTTGTAACTCTGACACTCTTCTGGCGTTTGTAATAGCTACTAGAAAAGTGATCTTCCAATACATGAACTTCAATTCACAAGAATGTGCAGGTTCAAAAGGCGGGGAAGTAAGTTTGGACAGAACGAAATTTAGATCCCAAGGAGAAAAAGGTTCCTGAACAGGAGGTCTTAGCAAGGTAGTGCCTTTAAGGAAAGTCTTACACAATCTGTGAGCCATAAGATTAGGCTCATGTTGTCCCAAATGAAAATTGGATATCGCTGCCAGTTGAACTTTGATTGTAGTAGCAGCTGATCCCTGATGAAAAAGCTCAGTTAGGAATTCTACCACCAAGGGAATGGATGCTGTATAAGGATCTACATTTTTCTCTATTGCCCACATAGAAAATCTTTTCCATTTGCTAGTGTACAATTTCCTCGTGGAAGGTTTGTGGGAAGACGTGAGGATATGGGTAACCGCAAGTGAAAAATCATGAAGCCTGACTAGGGAAGGAAGTGGAGCAGCCACGCTGTCAAGCTGAGGGTGTGGAGGGAGCCTGACGTGTGTGTCAAGAGGTCTGGAACTGGGTCCAGAGTCCATGCGCCATCAAAGATGAGGCCAGTAAGGAGTTATCAGAATCATTCTGCTTCCCAAGGACTTTGCTTTCTGAATCACTTTCGATATGAGTGGAAAGGGGGAAAATGCATAAAGAAGTCCCGGAGGCCAATTGTGAACAAGTGCGTCTCTGGGTGTCTCCCCCAGAGGGGGGATACGGGAGAAGTAGCTGCTGCATTTGGCATTGATTGGACTGGCAAACAGATCGCAGCAAGGCTGTCCCCATTTGCGGAAAATCTGCTCCGCGACTTTCTGATTCAGAGACAACTCGTGAGGCATCAAGATTGCACTGCTGAGCTTGTCGGCTATCACATTGGTTGTCCCCGGGATATGGGTTGCTACTAGAAAGCACTGGGAAGATATCGCCCACTACTAAACACGAAGAGTCTGTCGACATAGGGGGTAAGATCTGGTTCTTCCTTGTTTGTTTAAATACCATACCACTGACATATTGTCCGACTGGATTGCTATCGTCCCTAGAGGAAGAAAGTCGTGAAGTGCTTGCAACGCTAGTAGCACTACTCTCATCTCTAGGACATTGATATGCAGGTGAGCCTTGTGATCTTGCCATGTGCCTTAGACAGTCTTGCCTAGATAATGCCCCCACCCCATCTGGGAGGCATCCGTGGTCACAGTAGCAACGGGTTGGCAAGGAAGGAAAGGTGTTCCTGTTGTTAGGTGATTGGGCTGAATCCACCAACGAAGGTCCTTTTTGCAAGATTCCATTATCAGAATATGGTGAGACAAAGGTAGCTGTTGGATAGCCCACTGAGAAAAGAGTAGCCATTGAAGGATTCACATATGTAGTCTGGCTAGTGGAACTAAAATTATGGTAGAAGCCATGGTCCCTAAAAGTTTCAGTACTGTCTTGGTTTTGACTCTTTGTTGAGGAAGTATGATGTATATCTGTTGTCTGAGATTTTGAATTCTGTCTGCGGGAAGACGAGCCATCATGGCGACTGTGTATTTCTGCGCCTATAAAAGTCACATATTGAGAGGGCGACAAGGCAGACCTTTCCCAATTTATTGTAATTCTTAGCTGGGTGCAGAGCTGAATGGTTGAATCCCTGGCTTGTAGTAGATGCCTGGTGGTGGTGGTCAGGAGCCAGTTGTCCAGGTATGGAAACACTTGGAATTAAAGACGTCTCAAGTGAGCTGTCACTACCGCCATGCATTTGGTGAACACCCTGGGGGCTGTGGTGAGACCAAAGGGCAGAGCAAGAAATTTGTAAAGACTGGCTCCCAGCTGGAAGCATAAATGACTCCTCGATGTGCTGTACATTTTGATGTGGTAGTACGCATCTTGAAGGTCTATGAAGCACATCCAATTGTCTTTCCCTAACAGAGGGAGTATCGACTGCAGAGTTACCATTCAGAACCTGGACTTCTTTACTGATTTGTTTAATTTGCTGAGGTCCAAAATGGGCCTCCAGTCCCCTGTTCGTTTTGGCACTAAAAAGAATCTGGAGTAAGTTCCGAATCCTATCTGGTCTGCAGGGATGGTTTGGATGACTCTTTGTAAGCAACTTTTGAATTTCTATGGTTGCTTGATCCCTGTGATTGGATGGAACATCTGGGATCTTCTTCTGGTGGTATGAGGTGGGAGAAAGAAGGGTATGGAGTATCCTTTGGTGATTATTCTTTGTACCCACTTGTCTTGGGTGATCTTGAGCCAGGCTTCTGGATACAAAGATAAGCGACCCCAGAACAGGCTCCAGAGAAGCACACTTGGGCCCCACTTCAGGAGCACTGATAAGGGACAACCGCAAAAGTCATCGTGGCCACCCTGGTTTTGCGGACCCGCCTCTAGGGCGAAGTCTACCATTAGCTCCTCCTGTGAGGAATCACCCTGTGCGTCCAGGAAAAATCTCTGGGATTTCTTGAACCACATTTTCCTGCCTCTCTGACCCTTGGGGTATGGTCTAGAAGGGACGGAAAAATGTACTCCCACAGCAGAGAGAGTTTTCCCTTCCTGCTCACACCTGGTGAGTGTATCTATTACCTTTGGTCCAAACACAGAGGAACCGTCAAAGGGGGTGTTGGTAAAAGTAGATTTGAAGGGCTCCGCAAAGTTACATAAACGCATCCAGGAGTGTCTCCTAAGGGAAACTCCTGAACCCGCTGCCCTACTCGCTCCATCTGCTGCATAGGATATCAGCCTCATGGAGGAGTTAACAATGGAGTTTAATGTGGACACCTGAGCAGTAACTTTCTCAGGGACTCCTTCAGTTGATGTACCTTGTAGAGTATCTCCTAGTTCTTTTAGGAGATATCTTTGAAGCCTAGTAAAATAGGTAGGGTAATTCAGCCATCTCAGAGTGAAAGTCGCTGAAGAGAAGATACGCTTCCCGTATCTATCCATCATTCAAGACTCCTTGTTCGGTGGATGGACAGATGAAGTCTCCACTAGTTCCTTCTTTGTGGCTGCCACCACCGCCACCACCATGGCATCTACAGGCACACCTTTGGTCAAGAACTCTTTCTCTTTGAGGGCCAAGAGAAATTTGTTGGGCCTTCTGGGGACTTGTTCCACGGCTTCAGGAGTTTCCCACACCTTTCGAATAACTAGGTCCAGGAGACACCCATCAAAAGGTGGAGACACCCAAGAGGCTGAAGGTTGAGAACCGAAAGCCTTCAGGTACACTGACTCCTCATCAGAAGGGGTGACAGTGGCCAGCCACCTCTCTGCTTCATGATCTCTAGGAGATCTACAAAGGAGATATCAGAGGTCAACCTAGGGAACCCTTCTGACTCCTCGAGGTCAGTGTCTGAGGTGAGGGACTTATCCGGGGAGTCTACATGCTTCCTCCTGCAAGTCCTCTTCCGAGGCGGCTTCTCAGAAGGGTATTCTGGGGAGGTCTCAGAAGACTGGAGGCCACCCAAAGGGGGATCTCCTGAGGCTACAGGTCTCTGCTGCCAAAAGAGATAGTGCTGAGACAGAGGTTGGTGCTTGAGGGGGTAGAGCATCGGTACCCTTATGCGGAGCTGATGACCTGGGCAGCATGCTCATCATTTCAAATGCAGATTTCTCTAGCTCCAAGGACAGCCCTGGTTCCGAGGAAACGGAAGTAGCGATCGGCTCCGAGATGGATGTAGGATCTGAGCTCAACCTAGTTGATGCACTGAGAGATAGGCTCAGAACCAAAGAAGTTTGGGTCCAATCGTCCCTGTTGGGGCTGACTGGTGAGCTTCGGCTCCTACACACCAAGGACGGTGCCGAAGGTGTTGGAGAAGAACTCAGCTCCGAGACAGACACAAGGAGTGCTGGGACTGAGGGTCCCCCACAAGTGGCACCGAAAGCTCTGGCTCCGAAGGACCAACATGGCCCGGAGGAGGAACAGCAACAGGGGGAATGGTCTTAGATGGCTCCGGAACCAACTGGGTCAGAGCCAGCAACAATTTTGGTAAGGCAGACAACTTCAAGAGTCTGAGCACTACTCTCTCTACATCCTCTTCAAAAAGGCTCTTGGAGGATCTCGATGACAGGGTAGGCGACCTAGATCTCTGCAATATGGAAGATCGTAAAATTGGGGAGACCGGCAATAACTCTCTGGACCGGCTCTGAAGTAATTTCTCAGTGGTCGTCTCCGAAAAACATGGAACAGACACTGCAGTGTCAATATCGATAACCTCGACCGGCTCGAAGGACAGTGGAGCCGAAGAGGTAGAAGGCTTGTCTAATATCAAAACTTTTTGAGGAGGTCCAGACAAAATAGTCGGTGCAGGAGTGTGTCTCTTGGCCGACTTGTCCTTCTCTTTCTTTGAAGAAGGAGATTTGGAGTGTGAGGATGATGAGCTGGTTAAATCCTCCTCAAAGGAAGGCTTAAGGAGACCTTTCAGGATTAGCTTGCTCTTGCTTTCTTGGAGAACTCGAGAGATGAACGAGTGACAGAAAGAACAAGTTTCCTGCAGATGAATGGCGCCGAGGCAGTAAACACAGTTACTATGCCTGTCAGTTATAGACATTTTTTGGGGGCACTTTTTGAAACCCGAAGGTTTGTGGTCCTTAGACTCCTTAGACATGTTTACTACTAACTGAACACTATCAAAGACAGAAGAGAGGACAAGGTCCTCTAACTTAAATGGGCCTCGCCCTGCAAGAAACACAGCACACAAGAAACACAACTGAAGACTAGGTCCTCTAATTTAAATGGGCCTAGCCCTGCTAAAGATAAACACGCACACAGACGAGCAAAAAACAGAGGACTAGGTCCTCTAACTTAAACGGGCCTAGCCCTGATGAGGAACAACACCAAAAAAGAATAATAAGTGGACCAAGGTCCTCTAACTTAAACGGACTTAGCTGTCACAGAAACAGGAAAGCTAGGCAACAAGGACATCACAAACTGTACATTTTAAACAACAGGCTAAAATGTAGCCAATGAGAATAGTAAACCACACTGCACACACAAGCTATTCTAGCTCAAAAAACTAGCACAGAAGGGACACCAGTCGGAGAACAAAACGGGCCTAGAAACGGCCAACAAGTTCTCAGCAATAACTACAGAAAATAGCAAAAACACACTTCTATTTACTACCTAATAATACCTATTACTTAAACTACGTAAACTAAGCTATATAATATGCAAAAATATCAATAAGAATAGTAATGAAAATACCCAACTTAGCCACGGCCAGGAAAGAAGCACTTCTGAACTCGTAGATGCAGCAAACGAGATCTGGGGATTCTTACTAGTGCACTATGGGATACCTACCTTGCCACGAGCCAACTGAGAGACTTCTAGCTTTGTAATCGGCTAAGTCGGAGCCGAGGATCGGCTCCGAACCCATATGTAAGAATGAAGGCGAGATAGGACTACAGAACATCATGCTTTATGTTTTGTTTTTTTCTTTAAAAGGATACCCAGCTTATGAAACATGGAAGGTTCAGGCCCCATACAGCACTTTACAGTAGTAGCCGAGCTTCCTCCTCAACCAAAATCTGAAGAACATCCCTAGGCCCTTTGGTAATAATCAGCCACAGTTCCTCCTGAACATCTGAAATGGATGACTGCAAAGCCTCCAGGGATGTGCATGATGTCAGGTCCATGCTGGCCTCTGAAGCGGTTGTCGGAGAAGAATACAATGAAGGAGCCTGGCTTCCACTAGTCTCGACAAACGCCTGGCAGAGGCAGAAAAGCCTAAGAATCAGACCTAGCTTTTTTGGTCTTTTTTTTTTCACGGAAGGCTGACCCTCAGAGCAGGAGAGTCTTTCCATAAAGCCTTTTGATAAAAATAAGACGTTAGTTCTCTAAATTTAAGGCCAAAGAGGACAGCTGACTATGGAGAGTCTTCTGGATGAAAGCTTGAGAAATAGAACAGGACATATGGCTGTGGGAAGCACAGAGGAAAAACAAACACTGTTTGTGATGATCTTTATGGGAAATCTGTCTCCCACACTGGTATTTACCCTTTCTGGATGACATGAACTCAACAAGCCACAAACAAAAGGAAAAAGATAAGAGCAAAACCCCCAAAGGGGCACTTAATTGAAAAATGGATTGGTGAACAAGCAAATAAAATGAGCATTCAGACTGATAAAGATGGCACTTGGACTGGTGGCAAAGAAGTTCTGAGGATGGTACATCCAAAAGTCACCTTTTTTTCCTACGCTGTACATGGGGTGCATACTTGTGATGTACGGTGTACCCTTAGAAACCTAAAAGCTTTGGTACACTGGCCAGAAGTCAGACCTCCCTTGGCAGGGGATCCCAATTGTAAGGAATACGGCAACAGTGAAATGGAAGGACATCTACATCTACTGTTTCTCTTCTCAATATCATCCAGGCTGAGGAGCTATTGTTTTCTTGCAGAGAGACTCAGTCTTCACAAATCTGCTGCACATCCGCAAGTCCAATAGTAGTATAAACACTCCCTCAAGACAGCTCAATCTCTTCTACAGCTTAAATTGACCATGTTGGAGGGATAGACACGTATCACCGAGAATAACACTTCTTTGGAATAGTCTTCCTATCCACATAAAGCAAAGTACTTCCCCTTCTCTGTTCAAACGTAATCTGGGCAAATGGATGAGAAACTGCAATTTAACCCCTGGTTTATCACCCTTGTCCCTTATGGACAGAGGTAACATGTAAACGGTCCGTCAGCTCTGGGTTATTTGTACTTAAATTACAAGAGCTAAGCATTTCATGGGAATGCAGGGGCTAGGCATCTAAAGATCCTCAAGTCTCAATACCCTAGCAAGTACCAGGGAACCTATGAAAATAGCTACTGGACATCCCACAAGTATTACTGTTGGCATCACAATGGCTTCCACTGTCTGTACACTAGTACAACACATACAGTCTGCTAAGTCTTTTTATCAAAGAAGCGAGAATATAAATACGGAGGAAAATGCACTTGTTACACCGACTTTCTTCCAACTAGAAATTCTAATGGAATTACTGAAATGGTATTTTCTCTGGTATACTCTACAAAATTGACAAATAAAGCATCTATTATGAACTGTAAGGGGATACACTAAATTCCTAGAGGGGTTAACTGCAAGTTCAAACATGAGACTGGCTGCATGGAAACAGTTTATGGAAAAAGAAGCCAGCTTTGTGGGGTAGATGGATAACATCCTGACGATGTCTCAGGTGATCCAAATTCAAATAGCTGCCTAGGAGCTGGCCGGGAGGCTGTCAGTTAGCGGTCATTGTTAAACCTGCCCATCTTGGATGAGGGAGGCAGCTCTGGCTTAACCCCATGGTTGACACCTAATGGTAGCACTAGGTATTCACTGTGAAGCAGATGAGCCTACATGGATTCCTGTAAAGAAATGATTGGGCTGTAGGCCCCCTGACTAGTCCAGGGATGCTCAGCTCCTGCTCTCTCAGAATGAATGGGCTGATTGGGAACAGGTAAATAAGCCATCAAGTTTGGTCCTACCTGGGAGGGGGGGGGGGGGGTTGATTAAAAAGTCTAAGAAAAGGGCAAGGAAAGGACAGACTCACTCTTAAAAGACTATTTTCCCTTGAAAGCAAATGCAAAACACTGCTGCCAATTAAACTGAGACAGTTTACTGACTACCGAATGATATTACATTTGTGATACCCTCCCCCATCATAATCACAAACAGAGTAGCAGACAAATCTTTGCAGAAAAATCGAGTCATTCCCAAATAGCCAGGGATACATTATCGTGTGACTAAAGCACAAATAGCACAGTATGGTCTCTGTGCTAATCCAAATGCTGATCCTGAACAGATTAATGCACGAGTCAACTCTGCTAAATTATGTATAGCTTTAAGTAACAGCCGATACATTATCGTGTGACTAAAGCACAAATAGCACAGTATGGCCTCTGTGCTAATCCAGGTGCTGATCCTGAACAGATTAATGCACGAGTCAACTCTGCTAAATTACGTATACCTTTAAGTAACAGCCGAAAAAGATGTCTTATGCTAGGGATAATTAGTAAGAAGACTAAACTGATGTGGTTGATAGCTACAATGCAAAACAAAATATGCATACATTTTAAAGTCTTTTTCTCGACAATGTCTGTTTCATAATGTGTACAGATATGTGTCTGCTTACATATTATGAGCTGTTCAATGGTTTACGAACCCAGGAAAAGACTGCTTATATTATAAATAAAATCTACCCTGACTTTACACACCTGTTAAAGGAGTCATCAATCATATCACGTTTCTTCTTCTTCGAGGTGGCAATCAATGTTCCCAGTGCAAGACCTTCAGGGCTCAGGATCCGTGCCTTCTTAACTGTGGGGATGTAGAACAATGAGTAAAATGATATTAAACAGCTAATGGAAAATAATTTAAGTACTTACAAAGAAATAACTTCATAAAAGCTGACTAGTAGTAGTAGGATGAAAAATAAAAGCAATTTAGCATTAGTCAACTAGGATGGAATGCACAATTTCATCAGACTCATGGAAACTCGTCCGCAAAATCATGGACTTGCAGGATAACACTGCTGGCAGACCAAAAGTTAAAGAGAAACTGCATATTAATTCACCCCTGTAAACAATAAACATTCTCCACATAATATTTAGAAGGAATAAAGGCTTCTTCTTTCAAATGCTTTGGAATAAATTTAGCTTTAGTGGTACAGTCTACAATGCTTTGCTGAGACAAAGTAAACAATAGTCTTAACATACAAGTTGAAATTTTGTATTTGCAAATGGTGACCATGTCAGGGCAGGTGTTAGGACTGTTTCAGACACACACTTCAGAGTCACCCAGCTGAAAATGACCACATAGTAAATGTCAGCAACACGTCACCACCTTCACATCAAGCAGCCAATCTCAAAGGAAGGAAGGAAGCACAACTTGCACTATTAATACATTTCAATGAAATTTACTAGTAGTACAGCCCTTCATGTTTTCAAAGATGTAATGCAATTCCAGATGAAGAATGGTGGAAAAGCACACCGCCACAATGGCTACACCCTGAACAATTACTATTCTGGTAAGCACCTTACAGAACTATTAAGAAGGATTGACCTGATAATTAATGGCAGGGGTACAGCTTCTGACCATGCTACTGGTGAAAGAGGGTTAACTTGTAGCCCTGGTGCCAGGAGGAAGAGAGTAGGAAGTGAAAAACTGTAGGTTGGCCTGCCTTTTCATGGAAGAAAATGTACCAGTGCCAGTGGCAATAAGGTTTTATCTCTAACTGCAGTAGTAATGAGCATGTTTGATTAGCTAGTTTGGAACTGGAGATGCTGACATGCAGATGGGAAAAGAGCACCAACATCAGCTTTCCTACCTCCCAATGACAGAAAGAAGCAAGGATTGAAGTAGAATGGGAACAAGGACCGAACTCTCTGGTAAAGCACATTGGAAGGCCAGAAAGCATATCACTGACAGTGCAAGCATGCAGGCAATTAATTTAAGGGCCACCACTGTGGGTATTTCACTCACAGTCTAAACTCGTGCAAGGTGGGTGTACACATTCAAAATAGCTGGCTTCAAATGTCTAAGGAAGCCAGGGTTTCTTCTGGAAAATTGTGGAGAATGGTCTACTACCAAACATGAAAACTTGAGGCCAATGAAACAGAATAGATAAGACAGCAGTATATAGTAGCATTACAGCAGTCTCAAGAGAATGGTGCAGTAAAGAAGCATTTAAAACAATTCACTGCAGCTGCTAATACCTGAAAATCTGTTACTGTGTCTGGGACATTGCATGCTTTGCAGAAATGATCAGATGCAGCAAGAAGTCCTAACAGTATGAAGACATTAACACAACACCTTGAAAAGTCGCCTTTGCAGCAAGTTCAAGTGAAACAGGACAAATATTTTTTTAGTTTCCCCATCACCATTGTACGCACGCAGGAAGCATAGGGGGAGAATGGTGTGTAGTGAGATGATGGCAGGGGACATCCTGTCACTTCTGCAAGAGATTTTCTTTCCATACATTCCTGCTCCACCCTTAGGGTCATGAGTGGTGAGATACTCAATCTCCACCAGGAAGGCAGCATTGCCCAGTATGCCTCTGAGTGCACACAGTCCCTCTTTGTGAAAAGTGAGCAGGCCACACTCCATCATTCTGCCTGCCTGACTGCTACAGTGCCAACGGCACTATCCAAACCCAGACAGAGATGCAGCTGAGAATCCATCCCCTATGCCACAGAACCAGGCTAATGCAAATATGTAATCATCATCATCATCACCCTTCCCCATGGGATTGGGTTGTAGTATCAACTGTTGCCATCTTTCTCGATTCAGTACAATTCCATTGTCCCACCTTCTTTGATGGTCATACCTGAGTGGAGCAGGTTTTCTCTCATGCAGTCCATCCCATTTCTTTACTGGATGTCCTAATTTCCTTTTTGCTTTCTTCTTGTCTCGCCCAAATCTTCTTCACCATATTGTCTTCTGCTTTCCTGCACATGTGGCCATAGCACTATAGTCTGTTGTTATTGACTAAAACTTATGGTACGTACTATGATGTAGTTTTAACAGTGTGGACAAAAAGGGGAAAAAATCTGTATTGTCACTTACCAGAAAAGAGTCTGAAAGCACAATAAGTAATCACTGTTCTGATCAACACAGTTCAAAGCACGGAGAACTCTGGTGAGCTGGCTCTCTTAACTAAACTGCCTCAAGAAGCTCATTTTCAGACTGTTCTAGTTAAGCAGGGCAATAAGCTATTATCCTTCCTGGCTCAGACACGAAGGAGATCATCAGAAGGTTTTAAAAACCTTCTCCAATGTAGGTTTCCTGCAAAAAAATGGAGCCCTGGATATTAAAGTTTCTGTGCTCAACTTCCTCCACAGTGCTGACAGGCTCTAAGTGTCTTCCTTTCATGATACGCATTACTGGACCACTGAGTGTTATCACGAGATAGTGTCTCTGGCAGTCTTTCAAGACACTGTCAAAGATCCTCAGGAATGAGGTAAGGTCATCCTTAGGGTGGAAGCTATGTACAGCCCTCCTCATTTTAAGCTTTTAAGAATGACACAAAGCCAGCTGAAAGTCAGACCATCCTTTAGAGAGTCATCTAACCACCTGTATGAAGTCTCCATCCTAGCCATCACAGCAGCAAACCTAATCACTTTCCAAGGTCTATGGAGACTCGATATTCCAGGTTCATTCTAGCTTGAGTAGTCAGTACTTGGGACAAGAGTGCCTTTAACATCATACAGAAGGTTACAAGCCTAAAGGTGTTTTGATTTCCCACATTTCATTCTTCTCTGAAACATCAAAAGATCTCAGGAAACTTAGTGACAGTCTCAGTCCCTTCTACACAAGGTAACTGCGGAGATGGTTCTGAGTGGGGAAGAGGGAGTGTGGCTTGTTCAGCTGCAGTCTTTTCCTGATTCTGCAAGAGTTCAGGGATAAGTAAAAGAAATAAGCATAAGCCTGAAAGACTTCAGTCTTCACATTCATCCATCCATCCACTCACAACCCCTTTTTCCCATTTTTGCACATGGGGTAGGGGTATCACTTCAACAGTGACAATCATCTAGAGCCAAGGTTTATACCACCAAGTGGCTAGTCCTGCCACAGTAGCTTTTCCACACCACAAACTACTGCATGCACACACACCCCTATGGCCAGTTTAGAGTATCTAGTCCACCTACTGCATGTCTTTGAAATGTGGGAGAAAACCGGAGCACCTGGAGGAAACCCACACAAACACAGGGAGACTTGTAGACTCTGCAAAGAAGCCACACCAAACAAGAATCAAACCAGGGAACGTCTTGCTGTCAGATGACAACACTATTCACATTACTCATATAAAATGTGTATGGTAATGGAGTGAATGCTGACGCCACTGCTTCAAGACAGATTCTGGCTAACATCAATACATGCAATGAAAGAAAAACAGCATAATAGTATCTGGGAACTGTAAAAGAGGTTTCTTCAGTTTATCTTGGGTAGTCAGCTCTTTTCAGTGCAGTGTTACTGTTTGTATTTCCTACAACTACTATGGTGCTGGCATCAGCCAGCCATGGTAGAACAGAACCTGCTGTCTTGCTGGTATTCACCTACCAGAATGACGGACTTCTAATGACTCCTCCCTCAGGGGTTTCCAGGATGGGTTTTCTCATACAGCTTACCACTGACATCACCTTTTACTGGATAAAAACAACCCTACATCTAGTTCAAAAAAATTCCTTCAAGAGCTACTGTAGTACACTATTCAAATCCATGAGGTACCTACCTACAATAGGGCATTGAGACTCAAGGAATTAGCACCCTAGGTTGCATCTCTGAAGAAGGTCCACTCCAGTAGCCTCCTGAGTGTGTTGTAAGTCATGCCAGAGACTGTGGTCAAGGTACAAGTGAACCATCTTTACTTAAGTGACCTCCAAGAGATCATTTTATAGTACCGAATGCAGATCTATAACTCTTGTTTCAGACCCTTGACTTCAGTCTCAGTTCAAAGCCTGGAGAACGAGGTTTCCTTTTCATTGCCTTGGTTTTCAAAGCATTCACTCACTTTGAATGTGTTGCTGAGAAATCATGCAGCCCATTTCAGGATTTTGCTAATTAAAAGTTAATGTCCAGTACAGTACTTCTTTATGTCAATATCCTACAGCCAAGGGAAGTTCTAGACATACTTCTCTTGATGAAGTTAGGCAACACTGAGCCCAATGGCACACAGGAATGAAGCCCTGACTGCAATCCAGTGGAACCAGACTCACATTAGTTGTGATAGCAAGCTTCAACTGCTGCAAGAGTGTGCAATCACCACCTATAGAATGTGCTGTAGTTGTGGAATACATGCATGCACAGCAGCAAGCAGTCTGAAATCCAGCACTGTGAGACTCCTGTACACACAACGATGCCACTAGGGACTGGGGTTAGGGACAACAAGAAAACCCTAACAGCTGCCACAGTAACATTCTCACCTGGGCTGGAAAAGCCAATGATCAGCAGACACAAGGAAGGAAAGCACTTAATATGGTGGGGTTATACAAATCAAGCAGTACTTCTACATTTATTTATTTTATTTATCTACTGACGTTTGATTACCGTGAAAGACCGACTGAGTAGAAGCCCGTTTTCAGTGGAGGCTCAGGGAGAAAAGCTCCAAATTATTACAAAACATTTTAAGCACAATAATTTTTACAAGCTTCAAAAATAAAATAAACATCTGCAGTTTAAATAAGTACAACAAATTAGACATAATATAAAAACATCGGTTAAGAATCAATACAAAGTATATGACAATCGTTTAATATTTAGAGAAATTTTAGACAGTCTGTACAGAAATTAAAGGTAAGTTAGTCTAATACAAACAGGAACTGTAATATGAAGTGAGGGAAAATAGGCTTACGGTGTATTTACAAAAAAAGCTAGAGAAGATAATTAGATAGCAGTAAGGAAGTAAGTGAAGAAGAGAGAGTAAGGACATATAAGGAAAGAAAAGGTACTTGTTCATATTTAGGGATATGGTTTATCCTGGTTTTGCATAGACAGAGATGGATTTTAGCTACAAGTCTTTCAGAGTGGTTTTGAAAAATGGGAGGGAGGGTATAGATCAGATGGATACATGTAAGGAGTTGCAGGCCTTAGCACCCTTGTACGAGTACAGACTATGTCCAGCAGATTTGTTAGGGTTGTAGACAGACAGGGATTTTTGGTCCCTGGATCACAATGACAGACTGGGAACACAGTTGTGTAGAAAGTTTTTTGATGCTGGATGATCTTACAGGTGGTAAGAAGTTGTGTATATGTCAGATGATGCGGTAGTTCTAACCAATTTAGACTTTTCAGTGCTATACAGTGGTGGGTTCTGAAAGGTGTATGTGCTGCAAACTTAGCAACTTCATTATAGCATTGTTCAAGTTTTAATTAATTTTTGTGAAGCCTGGAGGCTAGTAAGAATGGCTGTGCCATAAAGGGGAGGAGATGAGTAGTAGCAAGTGCAGCTTTAGTTGCATCGGTGAGAAAGGTTTTGGCTCTGTAAAGCATCCCTAGTTTTTGATGAGTTTTTCTTGCGCAATTTTATATATGCAGACTGAATGTAAGATTATCATCCACTATCACACCTAACAGTTTGCTATGAGAAGTGACTTTAACAGCTGTATTATCAACCGATAGGACTTTAATCTCTTTTTTTTTTTTTGATTTGATGAGAGACAGATTTAGGGGAACAAAGCAGTAGTTTGGTCTTTTTTGGGATGATCATGAGTTGTGAATTATGAAGCCATATTTCAGTGGCTGTTAAAGCTTCTTAAGTCATTTTTTGGAGGTGTACCATGTTGTCATATGTACAAATGAGAGTGGAATTATTTGCCTATTGTAGTAGGGTGGCCTGCTGTGTAGAAATATAGAGGATGTTGATGAAAATGTTAAAAAGAAGAAGACCAATGATAGAGCCTTGTGCTACACCTGTGGTGACTGGGAGGCAAGGAGAGTGCATGGAGTGCCATTTTACTGACTGACACCTATTGGACAGGTAGCTTCTGAACCACAGAAGGGTGGGCTAAGACAGACCTAGTGAGGTTATTTGAAGTAGAAGTTTACTGTGACAAACTGTCGATGGCTTCAGACAAGTCTAGAAATAAGGAAGAGACTACTTTGCCATTATCTCTAGCTTTACTGACAATATACAGATTAGAAGGGCAGTACTAGTACTATGGAAAAGACGGAAGCAGTTTTCTGTAGAGGATAGGACTTCTTTCTGCAGGAGATACTCTAACAATTGTTTCTGAATATATTCTTCAAGCATTTTGGCAAAGGGAAAGAAGACTGCACACAGGTGTAAAGTTACTAATGTCTGTTGAATTTCCTACTTTGTGCAGAGGGATAATGCATGATGTCTTCCAGAGACAGGGAATGTCGGATTCCTGGAATGACCTATTTATAAGGATTGAGATAGGGCAAGCACTGCTACTGGCTGCTATTTTAGGTACTTGCTTGGAAGGCCATCAGCTGAAGAAGAGCATGGTTTAAGTTTAAGAGTAGTTTTATATAGAATATGGGCACAGGTTTTAAAGTGAAAGTGGATGTGGTGATATGTGGCTGTTGGGCAGGGCTGGGATAAGATGTTGAGGAATCCCTGATTAGAGATGCTATACTATCTATAAAATAAGAGTTGAACTGTATTGCAGTTTTGAATGGTGGGTTATTGGGAAAGGGTTTGGGTTGAATTTTTGGCCGGGATGTAAGATTTCTTTAATGGATGTTCTAACTTTTTTAAGGTTGTGTTTAGTATTATTCTGAAAGTTATTATAGTATAGTTTTTTGTCTTCATTTATTTTCTTTTTAGCATGACTGAGAAGCATTCTGAAGTTTTCAAGATATTGAGGTGTTTTACATTTTTGACATTCTTTCCATGACGTTTCGCTATCCTGCATTAGCATTCTACTATTTTTGGATAGCCAAATTGCACGTTTTTTCAGTCTCTTCCTTCTAGGAGGTGCAAGGCAATTATTTAGGATATTTAGAAAAGTTGTACTGAATTCAGTTATAGCATCATCTAAGGGAAGGATTTTTAGACGTTCAAGCTAACTTGTTACATCAGAGTGACGCTTCCAGGTGCATCTGCAGTGATCTCCTACTGATGCCAGTAATCGTCAAATATTGCTTGTTCGTATTTGCATCAATAATTCCAAAACCATGCTATGTACAAGGTTTTAAAAGATTTCATTTTAAAGATTACACAATGGCATACTGAACTACATTAATATTTGACCTCTGTCTAGTGCAGGTGAAGAGATATTAACTGTTGTTTTTATGATATTAATGTAAACAATTTTCACATTTTTCTAAATATCTCAATAACCAATAACACAGACAGAACTCCTTAGCCTCATATAAAAACTCTCAGCTAGATGAATAAAATGCTGCTGACAGTATGTACGTAACTCGAGTGGTTGTTGAGATATTATAAGTTAACAAAATATTACAAACTTAATAGTTACCGTGTTTACAGTGACTTATACAATTCAGCTTAAAACCTAGAACCTAAATAATGCTACCACTATAAAAACGGTTTGTGTTGAATAGTTTGCCATTTATACTTCTTCCATAACCTCTACGGTTCCAGAGATATGAACATTTGTTTGAAATGTAAGGACATAATTTGATTCTGTCAAGAGTTTTAGGCTCTTCCCATTGGAAGTTACAGTGCAAACTTCCTGAGTTCCATTGGAGTGAATCAGTTAATAGATGATAGTGTAGTAATAAACATTTCTGGGTTAAACTTGGAAAGGTTACATGTTCTTATATAAATATGCTGTTTAACTGGATGTGTGAAATGTCCAGTCATACTGACTGGGAGATAATCAGAGAGAGTCTGACACTGTACCTGTGATGGAGCATTTGCTAGGATCTGATACTAGGATCCAGTGTAATAGAAAATTTGATGTCTTGCTATAATGTGTGGGGGCTCTTCATTAGTTGTGTGAAACCATCTAAGTTCATAATAGATGTAGGAATTAGTGTTTATGTCCAACCAACTGACATTCACATCACTTAGTAATATTTTTGCATATTTTACATCTTTAGCAGACCAATTACCTCTGTCTTAGCGTGGGACACCTGCCATCAAATCTTTCTGCTAACAAAGTAGACACAAGAAGCAACCACTGAACCAAGGTCGCTGTCAACACTCAGCAAAATCAAACGACAAAAGGAAAACTGTGACCACCATGGTTACTGAAATTTTTAATGAATAAAAATATGGCTAAAAAGTACAGCATTAAATAACAACACGTAGAAAAAAATGGTAAGCGCTTTCACTGTTATAACACTGCTTCATCAGGCCACGAAGAATAGTATACAAAACTTTAAATATCAACCAATCGGAAAAGAGCACAGTTAACACATCATCCAATCACAGCTAAAAAACACAAACAAATGCAATTTCACAGAAGCAATTTGATAGGCTATTCACACAGAATATGGAAACTCAAGGCCATAAGCCTAACCAATGGTAACCTAGTGCTAGAGCATGCATATGTGAAAAGGCTCTAAATGAACCAACCGAACCCTGGAGGGTTGTACTATCACCAAATTTAAAACAATAAACCAATACAAAGTATGCTGTAGTGCAACCTCAACTGTAGTGAAACAAAATGTCTTTGCATATAATGCCTAAGCCAACTGGACAAACTTAATGCTTTATGTTCTACGACTAACATCTAACCAATAAAATACATACTGCAAAACAACTACATTTTCAATTATGACAAAGCAATTTGCCCATAACGCAAGGTTTCCTTATGTATTTGTGTGACAGGTTAGTAGTGTTTTGATATCAGTGACTGGTTTAGATCCGTACACATTACATTTTGGTCCTTACTGACATTTTAGTGGGTAGGTAATATGTACTATTTTTATGCCAATTATTGGCATAGGTAGATTTATGTTACTCCAGTTTGTGTTCTCAAAACAACTCTTACCTCTTTGAGAATAGCTGTAAATGCTGAACAAAATAAACCAGCTGAATTGCAAGTTTTAAGACTTTCATTTTTAAGCCCAAGTGCTGACCGACCCTTTCCCCACATTCTTCCAGACGTGTCAAAGTTATTATTGCAATCGAGGAGCTGTTAAATGACCATTCTTGCTTTTACTTCAAACAACATTTTATTATTCACCAGTGTCTGCAGTGGTAAGACACGTGTTTTATCTTGAATGTTGGCAAAATGTACTGTATTTGTTTGTTGAGGAATCCCTGATTAGAGATGGTATACTACCTATAAAATAAGAGTTGAACTGAAATGCAGTTTTGAGTGGTGGGTTATTGGGAAAGGGTTTGGGTTGAATTTTTGGCCGGGATGTAAGATTTCTGGAGCCGAGGGATCTGGGAATTGATGCTCTCCGGCCGACTCCGAGAGGGATAGTCACCCTGTTTTTTCTTCGGATCCGACCCTCCCTCTCGGTGCTTTGACTCGTGTAAGCTCGGCTCCCATGTCAATTTCGGAGCGTGTCCCTTCTGCTCGGAGTCAACCTTCCATTTCCTCGGAGCTGAGTTCTTCGGAGCGGGAAGCTGGTAAGGCTTTTGAGGCGATGGAGAGAGCTTTGTCTAATGCTAAAGCTCTGCCACTGGACCAGACGTCCCTCCAGCAGCAGGTAGCAGCCTCTTCACCCCTGCCTGCCCCTAACTGTAGGGAACCAGAGGAGCCCCCATTGAAGGTGTCCCCTCTTCCGAGACCTCCCCAGATTAAAAATACAAGTTCAGTCCCAGCAAGGCAGCAAAAAATAAAACTTCCTGAAGGAAATAAAAATAAGGTTTAATCACACAAGGTAAGCGCTTTCACGGTTGGTAACCGCTTCATCAGACAACAGCACATTAACACAATACAGTTTAAAAAGCAGTAATAGCCAATGAAAAACACTGCTTAATTAATGAGTAAAAACAATTATAGCACTTAAAGTGTTAGTATCTAATGAACACTCTGAAGAATCCCTAGTGCAAAAAGTCCAAGTAGGAAGCATAATACACACAATCACAACTTTAAAAATACTCATATGGTATTAGTGTTTAAGTGGTCTCTGTTTTAAAAATGGTTTTAATGAAACCATGTCATTAATCCTGGGGTGGGTGTCAGCCTTGAAAAATAAAATCCATTTCTGTTTGCATGCTTCTGTCTTACATTTCAAGTCACCACCCCTATTCCCTTCTGGTACTACTTTTAAAACAAAAAACTTAAAATAATGATCTCCCCCTACTTCAATTACATGTCTAGCTAAAGCACTAGTACTCTTGCAATTCCTGATGTCATGTAGATGTTCTAAAATCCTGTCCCTGAAGGGACGGTTCATTTTTCCAATATAGTAGGCATCACATGCTACACACAGAGTAGTAGACAATATTCTTAGTACTGCAGTCAGCATAAAGGGGAAACTCAACAGAGCAACGAAGTGTTGGATGCACAAAGCTAGACACGCTAAAAATATGTTTGCATGCCTCACAGTGTCTACATGGATAGCCACCAAACCTCTGGGACTCCAGTGTCAAGCTACTCCCTTTCCTGCAGCACAGTTGTTGTTTGACTGTCCTATTATTCTTAAATGAAAAGTTGGGTTTATCACCAACAATGCCTCTAAGGTCATGGCTGGCTTTCAGAATATTCCAATTCTTTACAGCATATGTTCACATCACTCGAGAAGGTTAATGGAAACCTAACCTTCCTAACATTATTTTCTCCCTGAAGCAAGGGGGGTGTGGGTGTATCACAGAAAAATGGTTTACCTCTGGTATTCCTATCTAAAGATACAAGCCTAATACATTCATCTACCTCTTTCTCGCTATACCCTCTCTCTATAAAGTCATGCTTGAGTTTATCAAATGCTGTTTTCAGCTCTGTGTCCAAGAACTGTCCTTTAAGTATATTGCGTGGAATGCATCTAGGATGCATGCTCTGTCTATGTAGCAGAGCATTTTTCCTCACAACTTTCCTGTATAAACCTGTGTGGAAACTACCCAATTCATTCTTACTAACAGTCACATCCAGAAATGAAATACTAGAGTGTGAGTAAGTTACAGTAAACTTTAAAAACGTTGTGGTAGTATGTAAGTAATCCACAAAGGACAACAAACTCTGTACACCACCTTGCCACAACAAAAAAACATCCATCAACAAAACGTCTATACCACAGAAGTGATGGGTTTATGTTAAAGACATTGTCAATCTCCCATTTGGCCAGCACTAGGTTGGCGTAGCTATTGGCACAAGCCATGCCCATAGCTACACCAATCTTCTGCAGATAGCAATCTTTACCAAACAAAAACACATTGTTCTCTAGAACAATCTCAATAAGTTTACATAGCAACCTTTCTTTAACATTAGTGTAGTGGTTACCTTCAGTCAATAGTTCTCTAATATTTTCTATGCCCCAATCATTTGGTATCACAGTAAACAAAGACCCTACATCAAGGGTAACAAACAATAGCTCTTTATCCATATCTATAGCTCGAGTCCCCTGATAGAGATCTTGTAAGAAATTTTTTGTATCCCTCAAAATAGTTGGTATTACATCCACAATAGGTCTCAAAGACTCCTCTACAGAGATAGAGAGGGGTTCTGTAACCCACCCTCGGCCAGACGCAATAGGGCGCATGGGTATTGTCCTCACTGCTCCTGACTGGCCTCACCAAGTCTAGTTCCCCTTCCTGTGGCTTTATCTCTTGGAGGAACCATGGAATCTGGAACCATCTCCAGACCTTCTGATTCATCAATCAGGACAGTTCCATCCTACCATCCAAACCCTGAAATTGACAGCATGGCTGCTCCAGTTCCAAGAATAGCCAGGTGTATATCTCTTTCTCCTATTGTTAAACACATCCTCATTTCTTCCCACAAACCTTCCACCAGGAAATTATACTCCAGCAAATGGAAAAGGTTTTCCATTTGGGCGGCTAAACAAGGCATAGATCCCTACTCAGCCCCCATATAGAGTCTATCCTGTCCTTCCTCACAGCTATTTTTCAAGAAGGAGCTGCAACTGATAACATTAGAGTTCAGTTGGCTGCCATCTCAAATTATCATTTTGGAAACATGGGAAATTCTATTATGTCCCACTCTTTATGTAAAACCTTTTTGAAAAGAGTCGTCATCCTCAGACCTCCAATCTGGACCTCTGGAGCCCTGGGACTTAAACTTAGTACTGACCTCATTGATTTCTCCACCATTCGAACCGTCTTCTTCATCCGACTTGAAATTGTTGTCTTGGAAGACATTGTCCTTAGCAGCTATAACATCTGCTAGGAGGGTTTCAGAATTGCAAGCTCTGACCATTCAACCTCCATATATTATATTCCGTAAGGACAGAGGCTCCCTAAGAACTAATCCTTCTTTTCCTCCCTAAGGTATGTTCAGAACATAATCTAAACACAACTATTGAATTACTATTATTCTTCCCCAATTACAGTAATAAATCAGAATACAGACTGCATCAATTAGATGTCCATAAAATTCTCTGATTTTACCTGCACAGGACTAAAGATTTAGGAAATCAAATAAATTGTTTGTTTCCTTCTCAGAGAAAAAAAAGACTTGCCCGTTTCCAAGGTAACTCTGTCTAAATGGCTTTCAGACTGCATCTCATTTGCTTATAAAAATGTTGGGAAACAACTACCTGCTAAAGTAAGAGGCCATTCAACTAGGGCAGTATCAGCTTCATATGCCTTAAAATCAAAACTCCCAACTGATACCATTTGTGCAGCAGCTACATGGCCAGGACCTCATACTTTTGTCACTCATTACAAATTGGATTTGGCCTCCTGGGACAGGTCATCCTTTGGGTCCACTGTGCTAAATAGTCTCTTTGCTTGAGCCACCCGGGATAAAGGTGCTGGGGACGCTTGTCCCATCCAGTAAGAATTACGGCGAGATAGGACTACATAACATTAAGAAGTTATGTACTTACCGTAACGTCCCATATTTGTAGTCCATCTCGCCTACATTCTTGCGTCCCACACTCCTTCCCCCTTCCTGTATCCTGGTGAACTATCCATTATGTGGTGTGACCTT
This sequence comes from Protopterus annectens, assembly GCF_019279795.1. Classification (NCBI taxonomy): domain Eukaryota; kingdom Metazoa; phylum Chordata; order Ceratodontiformes; family Protopteridae; genus Protopterus; species Protopterus annectens. The sequence goes on from NC_056726.1 coordinate 541,898,132, forward strand.
GTTATAGTTGTCTGTCCACATGTCATTGAGAGTAAAACAAAATTCTTTTGTTTGTATATACATAGTTATTGATAGTATAACCACTATTATGTATTTAGTTACTTTCTTGCAAACAAGATCTGGGGAATTGCCGTGGTGCACTATGGGATAGGGGATAGCCCTGAGCCAGTAAAAGCACTCGAGCTTTAGTATCGGCAGAGTCGGAGCCAAGATTTGGCTCCGAGCCCATCCAGCAAGAACTTAGGCAAGATGGACTACAAACATGGAACGTTATGGTAAGTACATAACTTATTTTCCTATGATGATTGTGGATGATTATGAAGGTAACAATATTCCTCAAGTTGACTGCTGTGTGGGGTGTAAACAATGCATCAGAACATCATAAACATGGACAAAAGTGACCCACTTCCCAAATAGTGTTGCTACAGATCTCACAGAAATGGACATTGGGTTATAAACAAAAGAAACTTCCCAGCTGAAGCCCTTTTTGATGATTAAATCTTTTGACATTCCCAGATGCAGCCTGGGGGATGCAAAGAATCATGCTTTTCCAGTATGGCTGTTAACAAAACAGCTTCAGAATGTAGAAACTGGTAAAAGAGACTGGCTCTGCTGGAATACGTTAAAGCAGACTCTATACTGTTCCCAATGTTTACATTTTAAGCAAAGGGACTGAAAATACATTACTGCTGTTAGGATGGACTCTTGACTGAGGTTAGAGAAAACTTAAGAATCACATACCACAACACAAGAATTCTAACACGCACAAAGAAAATGATATTGCATGGAAATCTGCTTACAGATCAGCATGCTCAAATGCTTTAGTTGATGACTCGCTGCCATCTGAACTTGAGTGAAAGTAACTGATGGTATCAACTTTCCAGTGCATTTTGAACATTATCCTTCTTCCTTCGGAACATGAAGTGGGATTCTTTGGTTCCAGCCAATGCACCGGTGATCACAATAATGGAAACTTTTTGGGCACTATCATACTGCTAAGACTCAGTGCTGTCGGACCATGTGAAAAAAGTTTGAGTCACAAGAGACAACCCATCAGTTGAGGGTTCAATATTTTCCCAGTATATTCAGAATGAATTTATTAACCTGTGTTTTATTTGTGCAAATCTCCATTCTTGGTAAAATTCAAAATGCTAAATACTTTGCAATAACTGTTGACACTACCCCAGATTGCCAGATATGTGAAGATTGCAGACAAAATGCAATTGTCTGTAGAAAAGCGATTATCTTGTTTCACAATTTCACAGGCAAAACAGGATGGTAAATAGCCAAGTAACCCTACTTCTAGAAGAACTTAACCTTCATTTTGTTCTGTGTGTGACCTAGCTTATGACAATGGCTCAAACATGGCCAGAAAGTACAAAGTTGTGCAGGCAATTCTCATGGAATACAATGAAAACTGTGTTCTCAAGCTGTGGAAATCACACACTAAACCTTGTTGGCATTCACTGTGCTGAATCCTGAAAGAGGCAGTTACACACTTACAATCATTTAGCAGATGTACAACTTGTTCAGCTGTAGTGACTTCCATGGTGGTGCAGCGGTAGCGTTGCTGCCTCACAGCAAGAGGTTCTCCAGTTCGATTCTCAGCTTGGGTTGGGAGTGCCTTCTGTGTGGATTCTACATGTCCTCCCCGCGGTCGAGTGGGCATTCGAAAGACATGCGTTGAATGGGCGTGCCTTCGTTGAAGGTTGGGCTTCGGGCTGGCAACTCGACACCATAAAAACCAACTGCCAATCATTAGCGGACCGGTGTTCCGCTGTGGCGACCCCTAACCAGGAAAAGCCGAAAGACAAACAACAACATAACTTGTTCAGCTGTAGTTACATAGGTGGAAATACTACCAGTTTCACTACATGGACCATCCAAACTAGATGACCAGCACATCTGGACTATGTTAAACACGCTGCACATTGAGTGGAATACTCAGGGCACTGAATGAATTACAGTCTCTCAATCTGCCAACACAAACCCGTACACAACTGAAGTTGGGTAAGAAGTACATGTCAAAATCTGAATGTGTTCTGATGCCTTCAGTATTGATTAAACTCGACACAGTTATTTACCAGACAAACATGTTGAATGAGGCATGAAAATGCAATACTTGATGTTGAAATAGAACACAAACTCTCACTGCAGACTTTAAACTGATTTGCAAACACTGGAATGAAATTCTCTGTGAATGAAGTCTTGTGGCACAGAATATGGGTATTCTCTTTCAGTTCTCCAGCAGTCAAAGGTTGCCAAATTTTGCTGATGCCAAACACTATAGGGTGAAATGTCCTGTATCATAACTGACTCAATTCTCATGGGTCTTTGGCATCATTTTGAGTCCTTGTAGCAAATGTGTTTATCTTGGAGCTTCTTTGGAAGTTTAGTGCAATGACTGAAGAAGCACATGCTGACGCTGAGCAGTTTTGTCAAAGGTACAGCAGAGAAGTACCAATAGAGATCTGTCAGGAAGGAGTCTGTATTGCCTGAAATAAATATTTCAACCAACATCAAGCAAGAATGCAAGCCAAAAGAACTGCTGCAGGAAATGCTATATCATGGATATCACTATTATTCTGTACATATTTTTAACTGTGCTTCTGTGGCTTCAGCTGAAAACAGCTTTATTCCTTTGAATTTAAAACTATCACATAGCAATGATGAGACAAAAATGTTTAAACAGACTGGCGATGCTTGGAAATACAATTTTTAAAAAACAAACCAGTGAAAAATCCACAGAAAAGCAGCCTCAGTCCAGCACGGCACACAACCTATGCTTATTGAAGAATTTTTTCATTTTAAATTTTCAGGATTTACCTAATAGTAGAATTAAAGGCATGTTCAAATGCGAATCTTGCCCTCATTGTAAGTACATTGACATAGGAAGTTCCTTCACCATTAGAGATAGAAAGTATGAGACAAGACAGAAATATAATTGTAATTCTAGTGGAGTTGTTTATATAGCTTTATGCCAACATTGTCCCAGTTTCTACATATAAAAGACAGATAGGAAACAGAGAGAGACTTTATGAACATATCTATGCTATAGAGAAAGAAAAGTTAGAAAATGCTTTAGCAAACCATATAAAAAACATCCAGAACACTGGTTTAAGTTCAGGATTATTGATCAAATCCAAAAAGAAGAGAGGGAGGACCTGCATCTTTAAAATTAGAAGCATGTGAATTAGTTTGGTAACTACGTTGCCATTCATATGTATTACCTGGGTTAAATGATGTTTGTTCAATTACTTCCATACTAAAGTTAAAGAGCTTGAATAGACAGGTAAGGCAGGGATGTTAACAAATAGCTATTAAATATTTTTTTAATTTTAATGGTTTTATGTTTGAATATGGTTTTAAAATATATGTAAAATAATGTTTTAGTAACATAAAAGTTTTATGTAACAATGAATTAAGCTTTATAGCATATAAAATATGTATGTCTAAGTAATTTGTAGGGCAAACCACATGACCAGTGTTGGAATTGGATCAGATGATTGATCACATGATGAATTTTAAAGTATAACAGCTGAATGTTGCGTGTTACATGTGTTTTTCTGAAGAAGTCTGGTATTGTACCAAACGAAAGCGCTCATAATATTAATAAATGTGGGTTGTGTGCCGTGCTGGACTGAGGCTGCTTCTCTGTAGACTGGCGATGCTTAGTATTAACTATAAACTTGCACACAAACTGGATTTCAAGTCGTTAACCAGTGCATTTAAGACTAGGAAAACTGACAGATATACGCTAAAATGTTATATTAAACAATAAAAGTGAATGCTTTATTTGAGAATATACTGCTTATTTATCTTTTATGTCACAGACATATATTAAATCAGTTTCACTTACATTTGCCAGTATGTCATACTGTTATCTTTACTATAAATGCTTATAAACTGTGGCACAACTATGTTTTTCATTACATGTTTTCTGAGAAAAACAGTACAAGCCAGAGTAAATCTAGTTGGGCCTCCATTTTCTTTATAGCCCAGGGCTCCTCCAAACTCAGAAGGACCCCATGTCCTACTCAAGAATTCAGCCGGTTCAAGACAGCAATCAGGAAATCTTCTGAATGTGAAGTATTTTGGAAAAAGATCTGTTGTTCAAACACTGGGAGAACACTATGCAACCAAGTTTTGTTTCCTTCATCAAAGCAGTGTATGTTTATTTTTGCTTCTGTCTACAATGTCCATCACTGACTGAACCTTTAAAGTTTTGTGTTTACTGCTTTCTGAGCCTGGGTTGTGCTGAAAAGGGTCATTAGACTACATCACTCACCTGGTTAACAAATAGTAAATAAAAAAAGATATAAATAATGGGCAGCGAACACTCTTAATAAATCAGGAGGGAAGATTCCTGTACACCCCCCCCCATACATGCACGTGCACACACATGCATGCACTTTCCCTCCAAATTCCTTGAAAAGAAAAATACCACTGAGAAACTCTTATGTTCACCCTTGTCATTGTGTGGTGCCACAGATAAGCCTTGAAAAAAAATCTTGGCCTCAATAGATGCAATTCTTGTCCTGGCCCTGGAAGCTTTATCACAGCAAGATAACTAATAGTGCATATCCAGTCAACATACCTTCCAAAACAGGTCCTGGAAGACCCTGAAGTTGCCAAGCTATCCTCAACTAAGGCCACCTACAAGGTGAAATGGGAAAGCTTTTCATTTGGGAACAGAGATATCTTCATCCATCTGCTAACTTCCACATTTGTCAGTTACATCTCGGGCATTTTAATTTAATTTTATTTTACTCATCTGTTAAAAAAATAAGTGAAATGCTCATCATGAACCTTTTTCAGCCACGATCAGGGCCCACAAGAGCAAGGGTAGGTGCAATATATATGGACAATCAACCATCATGAAATGGAAGAAAGCTGGAGCACCTGAAAACACTAGCAGACATGAAGAGAACATACAAACTCTATAATTACAGTGAATGGAAATCACATCTGAACTTTGGGCACTGCAGCTTTGAAGCACAGAATTAAACCACTAAGGGACTTTGTTTTGCAACAATTTGACCTGGGCCCAACTCACTTCACCAAAGTACACATTTTGACCCTTTCGGCCTTTTCTTGCTCTAAATAAAGGCAAAACTCTGCCCCAGCACAGTGGTAAAACAACTTCTTCAAGGAATTCTTCTTTCTCAGGCTTCAAGTGAAAAATCCAGCTTTCTTTTACATGAGTTGAACTTAATGAGCAAAATGCTGTATGAACTCTCTCTCAAACTGATTTTTTTCTGTTGATATAAAGTTCATGTCTCAGAAGTTGCCTGTTCTTGAATTCAGAACTTTTGGTGGGTGAATTTTAGAAATACAGTTGTATACAATTGTGACAACAGCTAATCCTACTGGACAGACCACTGTGACAATGCACCACAGTAATGAGGATTTACCCATTTTAGGTGCTCTTCTGTTTCCTGACAGAGTTTTCATCGAATGTAACATTATTCCTAGGAAAGTCAGTGCTGGTCTCCTGTCACTGTTCCACAGAATCTTGATTAGTATGTGAGGTAAACACAAAGTTGGCACTACCATGTACTTCCCCTCTGTTCTTCAAGCCTTTTACAGCCCTCAAAGGTAAGTAAGAAACTATTTTCCATATTGCTACAAAGTTATCACTCAGACATTCACTGTTACAAGGAAACTCCATATAATTTCCTTATGAGGATAAAAGGAAAGTGACTTTCCTGTTTCAGTGACTTCTCAAAGATTTGCTGTTATTTGTAAGCACCCTACACAAATGTACCACATTTTTCAGGGACGACCCCTGTAACAGTAAACAATAACACATGGGTATACTCTAAATCAGTGCTGGTATATCTAAAGGGCCCTTGTAACATAACCATGCTAAACCCTATCCCACAACTAGGCTCAGTCTGCAGTTGTAATTGTTTGCGAAAGTTTGGACAGTAGTCCTTGCAGCAGTTTCTGAAACGGCCTATGCAGAAACTTTTCAGATATGTGCTGCTGATGTAGTTCCTGCCCTAGAGGAATGTGCTCTGCTTATGTCTTGCACAAGCTTATTAAATTTTTTCATAACAAAATACAACACAATAGTCTATTTTAACAGGGTCTACTCACTGACTGGAAGAAGTTTGCTACTTACGTTAAAAGGACAAATTGACCTCTTTTTTTTTCTCAGAATTTATTAGTTTTCCCAATGCCACATTTGAGACATGTCTAGCATACATGGGAGATAACTGCCTTCATGTTGGCAGTTTGAGTAAAAAAGACTGGTGGCTGCATAAACTGACTCAGAGTCTGATTGTTGACAACTTCTGAAATGAAGGATCACATAGTTTTCAATGGCACTTTCTTTAAGAAATACCAAATAAAGTTATTTACCCCTGACAACCTGTAACCGCGAAACCATGCTGATTAAAGTACAGGCAAAAAAAAGAGTTTCTACAGGAAGCATTTAAAATACATTGAATCTCTTTGTTCAAAGGAAGATAAAGTCAACTTTTCCAACACAAGATTGAACCCTCAAAGGCAGATGTACATCATCTTGGTAGACTTGGTAAAGAACTCCTGAGAAGGCCTTAATGGAGGGTTGTGCTGTTATTAGTGGAAAAGTTGAAACTCAAGTACAAAATGCAGCAACAAGCACTCTGAATGATAAATAAGACAAATCTGAATCAAATAAATGCTCTACACAGCTTAAAACTATGGCTCAAGACAATGCAAAGATCCAAACGTTATGGTAAAGTTCAAGACATAAATCTCCACTTCTATATGAAAGATTTTCTAGCATTAGGTCTCCTAGCTTTTATTAAGATGTTTAATACTTAGTTGGAAAAACTGAAATGCTATCAGGAATCAGAATTCCATGCCATTAGGAACCATAATTCTATCCTCCAGGGTGAAAGATTCAGAGTTTTGAGACTTGCATGTAATAAACAGGACTTGGCTTTTCAACTTGTGCACTGGCAAATAGTATGGTGGAAGAGAGATCAGGCCTACTGATGGAAAAGACAATGATTGCCTTGGCTGAAAGGCAGCTGTTAAGATTAGCTTAACCATGCCTTGTTTTGTTTGGGAAGCACCTTGTCAATCAAAGAAAACGAAGGAAAAGGTAGGCTAAAGTAGGAGTCTAAAGGTAAAAAAAAACAACTTTCTCCCAGACTGCTGACCAGCACAGCAAAACGATCCACTTCTTGAATGCTCCACTTCAATACAATGCCTTGAAATATTTGTGAAGCTCACACATGTATGGCAACATTAATTTTTCCGCTTAAGGCATTTGCTAACATTTTGTAAACCAGGAATATGAAATGCTAAAAGCTGAAGGCTGTGCTGCAATGCTCATTCTATATTTAGAGTGACTACTTGTTCAGCAAGAAGGATCAGGCTCTTGTTAGTGTACCACATTTCGGTATTTGGTTCTCCACTTAAAAAGCCTTCTTTGCACTATCCATATGCCTCAGGGTCTATGTATTTTTTCCTAGAATGTTCCAGTTTCTGCCCACAGCCTCCAAATATCCCACAGGTCAACTGGCAGTTATCCCATATGTGGAAAGATGTGTATGTCATGAGTCAGTGGGCATTCTGTGATGGGCTGGCATCACCCTATCCAACTGCTAGTTTCTCTGTTCCGTATCCACAGAGAGTCAGACTCCTTGGTAAATCTGAATTGGATTAAACAGGTAAATGGGCAATAAATAACTGAGTGATTACTATAATTCTATCTCTAATGACTGTAAGGTGCTCGTATTGGCAAAAAACAATACTAGATACTACAGAAGCACAGTACACTGCTTTCATCTCCTTCAGCCTGACAGGAATCACCATACCCAGTGAATCTAGAAATGGGTTGCAGAGAATTTGAGATGCCGTGTTGTCTTTGCCATATCTATTCTGACAAGAGGTGTTGTAAGAATACAAAAACAACATGTTCTCAACAGCTCTTAAAAACAGTTTTGCTGTTTTGGCTTTTTGGTGAGAATTTTTTTCACAGCTGTCAATCTGTTTGCCCAAAGTAAGGAAAAATTTCCAACAAAAAATTCCCTCAACTTTGCCAACTATTAACCTAGTATACAAAAAAGGGAAGTCTTTTATATTTTGTTTTCTGAAGTGTGCAATTAAACAACTGACCAATATGCTGGGCACTGTGGATACCCCAAATAAAGTTGAAACTGATGCTGAGATATCTAGAATCTGAAGTAGTCTCTGTGAGGGCTTCTCATAGCTATGTGAAGAAACATATCCTGATGTAAAGTCACAAGCAACATTCTCCGATGAAAGAAGTTGGATCTTAAAAGCCATCAGCCTGAATGGGTTGGGGAAGGCATAAAGACAGTATGAGTGGGGGGCAGTCTGACCAAGTCACAGCTGATCCTTCAGTGTGTCTTGGCCTGGGACCCCCCAGCTGCTCTCTGGGCCTAGCTAGCCATTATCTCCAAAATTCTCTTTTTCCTTTTGCCAGGCTTAACACTGTCTGGTTTAGGGTGACAGGTTTAGGGTGACCGGTTCAGGGATTTGCTGTAACATTCCTGTGGTAACAAGAAATTGGATTGAAATAGTTGTCTTTCAGACTGGATAGTCTTTCCCTTTTTTTCCAGTTTTATTTGGAAAGATCCTGAGCAGGGGTCCAAACAGGATATCCTTACTTAGTGAGCCATTTAGAATCTCTGTCATCATATTATCTGGCAGGGGCATGTCACTTGGGAAAGCATGTCTTCATATCACAGAGACTGTAGCTGCTTGCCTTGCACAATGCATATTGCAGCATCATAGTCACAGGTTCTTATTCTTGGCAAACTGAAAAGAGAAGTCACATATGTCCAGCATCTCTTGCTTCACATCTTTATCCCAATTCCCCCCTGCCTTAGCTCTCATTTTTTTTCAAGTTGACACTGCTGGTAGAAAAGCATGTGGGACTGGCAAGTTAAGGCTCTGAAGAAAAGGGCAACAGAAGTTTATACTTTTCCCACATATGTCAAGTGCTCTGATCTCTGTCACTGGGAATATGACTACTAATTGGAGCAAAGGCTGCCCCCCTACTAGGGATCACAGACACCATATCTGGATTAAACAAAGGGTTGTTATTAATGTGCTTATGGGAATCCCTGACCATGTAGAAAAAGGTCAGACTTCCTAAGAGCAGGGGCAAGGGTGTTAAAACTCCAGACATGCATTGCAGAACATATCAGCCCATCTAGCACTGGAGAAAAAGGTAGAGGTGTATGTTCCAACAAGCCCATATAAGCTATGTATTTTGCTGGCATTCAAAATACTCTCCAGTTTCCCCACTGTAAAACCTACTTTACTCTGTGAAGTGTCTCCCCAGAGGAAAATCCTCTGGTGGCAAAGCAGGGGTCAATACATTTATAGAAGCCTGGGTAGTGGAATGGAGAGATGCAATGCCCAGCCTAAGCTGAGGCAAGCTGGCAAATCCAAGTTTGTACTTCTATGTTTTGTGCCCCGTGATTTTGGAAACAGCTACCCTAGAGGTCTCAGGCCACAGGTAGGGGACTAGACTGAGACCTTGATGTGGTCACTGGAAACTTCCTTGCATACAAAGATTCAGTGACTCTGCCTTCCCCTTTTGAAATAACAGTACAAGCCTCCAAAGCTAAAGGATCTTCAGCCTCAGAAGTCATGGAGATATCAGTCCAGAAAGAAGAGTGAAAAAATAAAGGCATACGTGTCTGCATAGAGATTATGCCAGAAGAATCATCTGAAACTAACTCCATGGGTAGGGGATGCAAAAGTGCCTCTCCAAGGAAAACCAGTCATCCAAGACATTATTGGTCTCCTGATGTTTCTTCTCTTCCTTCTTACTCATGTTTTGGTAGACTCCACAGCAGCTCAGAACCAAAGATGTGCCCTTTTTATAGATCTGAATTTCTTGGAGCGAGATCAAAGTCTATGATGGATTGTCTTTGGGGTAGAAGCAGTCTAACTGTGCTCCGGGCCAAAGCATAACAAACACTTATTATTAAAATCCATACAGGACATCTGTTTCTCACACCGCATAATTATCAACTTTCACAAAATTTTTTTCAGAAATAGAGTAAGAATCAGACACAAGTCAAACAATCCAGAAGATTAAAAAACAAGAGAGAAAAGCCCCCATGGGGTACTTACTTGGCTGCTAGAAGCACTGTGAAACACATACTGCTGTATGTATATTACACAGAAAGACCTGAAGAGTGTCAACCGATTTACACCACTAGTGTCCTTGCAACTTAGTAGGAAGGCATTGGCTAATGACTTAAGAGGGGGGTAAAGGTCTGGAAACCAGGTCCATCAAAGACTACTGCATACAGGATACCCCTGTAACAATGAATACTATTATGAACATATCCAGGTCTGTCTCTGTAGCAACTATTACCGGGTTAGTTTGCTATTGGGCTTCATTTTCTTTCTACCTTATGACTGAAGATACTTCAGTGAGTGAAACCAGTCACATTTTATTGGTTTAATACTTCATGTATTAATTAATTCCACTGAACTTCTAAGATTCTAACTGGTATTTTAGACTTCCTTGTATTTACTTTTGAGGCATTGAACTATGACAATTAAAAACTGCTAGTATTTTGTTTACTAAAGGTGAGCAAGTAACATGAGAACCCTGCAGAGAAAACTTTCAGAATATAAGGATGAAAAGGAAACAAAAATCACACCTACTGATTTCACCTTCCAGTCACCATATGCTTCCTCTTCTTGACTGTATGTAGTTACTCTATTATATACATGACCTCAGTCTTCCCATAAAAAAATCTGCAGACCTAGAGAGGTCTAGCCAATCAAAATAATAACACGGCAAAGAATAATGAGCAAGTACAACAGTTAATATCACATGCACTTAGCTAACTTTCTGCGACTACAATGACAATTTACTCAGTAATGCTGCTTCTTGCTTACTTAAGCCACCAGCAGTTAACCTTTCAGTTTGCAGTTTTTCAAGCTCTAAGATTGCATGAGGCAACAAAGTAAAAAATCATGCGCATCAATCCTCCAGTTAACACATCCAAAATGCTTCTCACCTGTCTTTTCAATAGGAACCACCTCAAACTCATGCTCATCATCATCAATGTTTCCATCTACAAGGCGCTTCCCCTTCATTTGTTGGGCCTTTTGCTTCAACTCTTGAATGTCACTGTTGCCAAAAAAAGAGATAGAGAGAGAAGGACTTTAATGCTGTCCAAAAAAAAAAAAAAACTCTAAACTATTTTTTTTTTCATGTTCTAAACCCAAGTATAAGACAGACTAGCTTATTGTTTTTAGTGAGCTCAAAAGTTATCTCGGCATCAAAGGCATGTTTACTCCAGCAAACAGCTAAGTAGCATAAACAAGCATTTCCTTCCTTCAAGTACAAAACTGTGCATGTAAGAAACTATCTATTAACACTCTGAAAAATAAAAATATCACATACCTAAAATGGGATTGGTTATTTTTTCTATTCAATGCTAAAAGACGTGCTAACACACAGTACCTTGAAAGAATGAAAAGAACTCCTTATCCCCAAGTTACCCACAGAGTGAGCAGGACAGCCCAAAAAAGTCAAGTAACTGGGAAAACAGGGACAACAAAATATTATCCCCAAGTCCAAAGACTGTTCTTTGTCTTCTTAGTTCTATCAGAGACCTGCATATGTTGCAGCCATATTGAATGACTACAGCCACCCTGAAGAACAGGCTCAAAGTGCTCCAATCAATAGATGGTGTGGCATCCCCATGCTGGGCCAGTAATCAAGCCTGAATCCACCCCACTGACACTGGAGAAGGATGTTCACTTGGAATATAAATGGATACATTCAGTATTTTCAGATGCAAACCTCTCTGCATCAAGGACGCTTTCCCTTAAGAGCGCACAGGGAACACACTTGGTCCAGGGTCTGTATTTCTCGGTCTGTCTCCCTCTAGGTTCCCAGTAAGACTCACCCACTGACACAGCTGTAGGGTTAGGTCCTCAGCCAAGTGTCCAAGCCAAGTCCTCCAGCACCCTTTCTGTGAAACCAGTGCTTCGTGTCCCTGCTCCAAGTAGGTAACACACACATACACACACACATTTAATTTTCACACAGACACACACACACATAGCCCTGGGAAAGGCTGGCATAGATTACCCACTCTACAAACTTATATACCTTTCTCCACTTAAGCACAGATTTTCTCATAACATTGTTTAAACTAACACAGTTCACATTACTACTTAATGTGACATTATGAGGAGAGACTATGATGTTTCTAACATGTGTTGCTACTTTAATGCGTGCTAATCAGACACTTAAATTTCCCACTAAGGATTCTGCTTCCCCACAACACAAATGAAGAATGAAGACTACCATGTGAAGATAGATATACTTATTGCCAAACGGAGTCCCATTTAGCAATGAAGTCAAAGCCTTGAGCTTTGCTGCCCTGCTTGTTCAACCACTCAATGAATATCCATGACGGCCACACAAAGAGACAAACACACAGGTGATGAAAGATCTTCTACTGGACCAACACAGGTTTTGCAGCTACCAAAGAGTTTTGTCTGTTAGCCTAATCTGTTCAACCGAAAAAAATGTATCGCATCACTTCTGTGTTCCAGTGTCCTTGTGTTTTTTGTTAGTGGACTGCACATCATGTCCTAATTTTTTTCTGCCATGATGTTCAGTAACATTCATGCCACAAGCAGACAAAGCCTCCAAAAATATAACCACATCCCACTTGTCAAAGGAACCTCCACAGTTCCTGAAACCCCTGCACTGTTCAAGATGATGTAAATAGTATGAACAAATGTAAACAGAACTGATGCTTTACAGTTATGGGACATTATTTATCAGCAAACAGAATTCCTGCTTGGATCAGTTAAACAGGTCTTTAGCAGACCGGCTCAGTGTAAGTAAGTAATATTTGAGAGGGGGATGCAGTGCTATCAATTCAGAAAAAGGTGGTCTCTCTCAGAGAAGGGAATGTACATGAACCAACAGTTCTGGGTAGTGATCTACAATTCATAGGTTCATAGGTGTGTACTAGGCTAATGGCCCTGGAGTCTTTACAAGCCTAGCCTACAGGATTACCCTGGCATCGTGCCACCCAACCTTAGTTCCTAGTGCCTCTCTATCAAGTAGAGACACTGGAGTGATCCCCGGGGTGAATTTTCTATTTCCCATCCACGCATCACAATTTCTCTTGAAGACAGCCTGTGAGGTGCTTTGTTTGACATGTATGGGAAGTCTATTCCACAGTATGGGCAGTCTCTGGGTTATGAACCTGTCCCTCCAGCATGTTCTGTTGACTGTGGTAATAAGGTTGAGGTCTCTGGAGAGTGGTGCGGAGGGATTGGGATTTCTTTAGATGTAGCATTTCTAACAGAGCTGGGTCAGACATGGCTTTCACCTCTAAGTAGGCGTTATGAGACAGAAAATAGTTGGAGTTTTTTTAGTTTGTCCATATAGGACAAGTGTTTAAGGCCTAGGATCCTCTTTGTGGGCTACTTTTGCAGCCTCTCCAGTTGTTGCAGGTGTCTAGTGAGGTACATGGCAAATGGGGCATTGTACAAGATGACTGGCCTAATGAGAGAAGAGTAGAGGGAGACAATGACCGCTTTCTTTCTGGATGCAAAACCCTTAGTAATGAGATGTGCCACATAGAAGGACTTTCTGACCACAGTGGCAATGTGGTGGTCAAGAGAGAGGTTGCTGTCAACCTGTGTTCCTAGGTCTCTTATAATGCCTTCTGTGTTCAATGGACTATCATCAATGTGGTAATTCAAGGGAACAGGGTTTTTCCCAAAGGGGATAAAGACATTTTTTGGCAGTCAGCTTACGGCCATGGTTCTGCCACTAGTCGTTGGTCTCATTGAGGCCTTTCTGTAGGATGTCAACATCACTTGGGGAGTTAATAGTAGCGCCCAACTTGCAATCATCTGCAAACTTTGTCAGCCAGAGTCCCTTTGTGTTGGCCTAGACTTCAGAGAAGTAGATACCAAACAGGAGAGGACCCAGGACCGAACCCTCAGGGACTCCACTCGTGACTGGTTGGCAGTCTGACTTGGAGTCAGCTACTTTCATACTGTGGGTTCTATCTGTGAGCCAGTTTGCAACCCACCTAGTGATACAGGGGTTAATGCCTAGCTTAGTAAGTTTTTCTATGATTCCTGAGTGGGGAATGATATTAAAGGCCTTGGCCAGATCAAGATAGGCTGTATGAACCACCTTACCTTTTATCCACACCTTTGATGACTGACTCAAAGAAGTTGATCAAGTTGATCAGGAATGACCTACCCTTCACAAAACCAAACTGTGTAGGATCCAGAGTTTAGAGATTCCCTATATCCTTATTAATTAGGTCCATGATGATGCATTCCATAGCTTTGAATATCAGACTAGTCATGCTAATGGAGCGATAGTTCCTGGGGTCTGTAGTCGCTCCTCCTTTGTGGAGAGGGATGACTGTAGCAGTGCACCATTCAGCAGGGACAAAGCCTGAGGTGAGGCTGTGACTGAAAAGGGCACACAGGTGAGGTGCCAGTTCACTCTGTAGTTCATGAAGAGCACAGTCCAGGTCCCATAGAAGCTGTATTCTTGGCCTTGGACAGTGTTGTTTTTTAACCTGTGCAGCAGTAATACTGGGTGCCTGGCAATCTACTGGTATTGTGATTGGTGCTTTGGGGGGGAGGGGGCAAAGATGGCACTGAATCTGCCCACCAGTATATTTGCAATATCTGTTGGCTCGGTATAGTAGGTACCATTGTGCAGTAGCTCAGGGCAAATCTGGGTATTGCCATGAAGATTCTTTACATAAATATAGAAGGCCTTGTGGTTGTCTTTACTATCTGCTCCAATTCTGTTTTTATAGCTAGCTTTAAAGGATATGATGAGGTATCTCAACCTTTTGTTGAGGCTGATAAGGGAGTTTTTCCAGTCTTGGGACTTCACCTTATTCTGCATCAGTTTCCTCCTTCTGTTGTAGAGTTTGTTTATGGCAGGTGACCACCATGGCTTCCTGTTTTTGAGGAGAGCACCTTAGTTCTATTGGGTATGGCGAGATCAATGCATTTGTGCATGTGTTCGTACAGTGCACTGGTGTATGATTTGGCGGTCATGCAACTATTCTCCATTTGCATGGGTGCTGTGAAGTTAGCCACCTCTGTTTTTAGGAGCCCAAAGTTAGCTTTGGAGAAGTTTTTCATGGTGGTTACCTTTGTTGAAGGGGGGGGGGGGATGTGGATTTCCAAGGTGATTAGCTTGTGATCGGATCTAACCAGGGAGGAGTTGACTATTGCTTTAGAGCAACATTCCCCCATGTTAGTAATGACCAGGTCAGGGATGTTGCTACCTCTAGTGGGGGTAAGAACGAGCTGGACAAGGGTAAGTGTACTGGTGCATGAGTAGTTTTCCCAATTAATGGAGAGGTAGTTGAAGTCACCTAGTATGAGAGTGTTAGACTGGACCCTAGTATTCTCCAGGGTGCTTAGGAATGTGTAATGTGAATCTTGGGACATGGTTGGGGACCTATAGCAGGCTACAACCTGAATCGCTGTCTTACTCAATGTTAGCTGCACCTGAAATATCTCAGATGCATTATGTTGGGCTACCAGTCTGGAGGTGTGAGCATCCTTTATGAATATGGAAACACCACTGCCTTTGGAGCTTCTGTCCAAGTTCTGGGGCCAAAAGGTGTGGAATGAGTTGTAGCTTGGTAGTGCAGTGGTCCCTTCTGCTGCCTTGAACCAGGTCTCTGTTACAGCACAAATGTTGATGTTCTCCATTTAAGGAGTACTTCGAGCAACTGCATTTTGAGATTTAGACTTCTAGCGTTGAGCAACATGACCCTCAAATTGCATTTGTTTGTAGCGGTTATGCTGGTAATTTGGTCTTTGGAACACTGCCTTAAAAAGGCACTATAGGGGTGGCAAGAGCCTTGGCCAGTATCCAGAAGCCCAGGGGTGAGAAATGCAGGCCATATCTGGCAAAGCATCATACAATAAGCTGGTTGCATAAGTGTGCACACCCTTAAACTAATACTTTGTTGAAGCACCTTTTGATTTGAATACAGCATTCAGTCTTCTTGGGTACACACCTGCCATTAATTAAACAGACTCTGATTAACCCCAAATAAAGTTCAGCTGTCCTAGTAGGATTTTCCTGACATTTCCTCAGTTGCCTGCTACAGCAAAAGCCATGGTTCACAGACAGCTTACAAAGCATCAAAGGGATCTCATTGTTGAAAGGTATCAGTCAGGAGAAGGGTACAAAAAAATTTCGACAGCATTGGATATACCATGGAAGACAGTGAAGACAGTCATCAAAAAGTGGAGAAAATATGGGACAACAGTGACATTGCAAAGAACTGGATATCCCTCCAAAATTGATGAAAAGACAAGACAAAAACTGGCCAGGGAGGCTGCCAAGAGACCTACAGCAACACTAAAGGAGCTGCAGAAATTTCTGGCAAGCACTGGTTGTGTACTACATGTGACAACAATCTCCCATATTCTACATATGTCTGGGCTATTGGGTAGGGTTGCAAGACAGAAGCCTTTTCTTACACAGAAAAACATCCAGGCCCAGTTAAAATTTGCAAAACAATACATCAATTCTCCCAAAAGCATGTGGGAAAATGTGTTATGGTCTGAGAATACCAAGGTTGAACTTTTTGTCCAAAATTCCAAAAGGTATGTTTGGCGCAAAAACAACACTTTGCATCACCAAAAGAACACCATCCCCACTGTGAAGCATGGTGGTGGCAGTATCCTGCTTTGGGGTTACTTTTCTTCAGCCGAAACTGGGGCTTTATTCAAGCTGGAGGGAATTATGAACAGTTGCAAATACCAGTCACTTTTGGCTAAAAATTTTAAGGCATTTGCTAGAAAGCTGAAGATGAAGAGGAATTTCACCTTTCAACACGACAATGACCCCAAGCATACATCCAAATCAACAAAAGAATGGCTTCACTAGAAGGAAATTAAAGTTTTGGAATGGCCCAGCCAAAGCCCAGACCTAAATCCAATAGAAAATCTGTGGGGTGGCCTGAAGAGGGCTGTGCACAAGAGATGCCCTCTCAATCTGATTTGAAGCGCTTTTGCAAGGAAGCGTGGGCAAATGTTGCCAAGTCAAGGTGTGCCCCTACCCAAGAAGGCTGAATGCTGTAAATTAAATGAAAAGGTGCTTCAACAAAGTATTAGTTTAAGGGTGTGCACACTTGTGCAAACAACTTATTGTACATTTTTTATTTTTTTATATTTATCCCCCAATAGATTTGCTTGTTTTTCAAGTGAATTGTGCAGGTTACAGGTCACATTAAAGGTGGGGAAAGTTTTGAAATTATTTATTGTGGTCTCATTTTGTTATATCACAAAAACCTGGCATTTTAACTGGGGTGTGTTAACTTTTTATATCCACTGTATGTATTGTGGAAACTTCTGCTGCAGAAGAGAATTACTGCACTTGTTGTGAAAGACTACGCTCCTCTGTTTATGTGACTTAGCTTTGAAAAATGTACCCTGCATGATTATCATTGCTACAGAAAGTTAATTTTCTTTGGTGCACTTGTTTTGCCTGAGAGTCTGCATGATTGATGTTTGTGGCCTTTTACAATAAAACGGTGTTTATTTTATGACCTTCTGAACTTTTGTACATCAATGAAATAAAGTCTAAATGTTCATAGGTTGGTACTAGGCTATCGGCCTATGTGCTCTCAATTGTGACATTCAAGAAAAATGCTGCGATGTTGCTGACTACTTTCATGGAGAGTGTCCAGATCACACAGCTATGGTAGTCATAACAAGTGGTGACGCCATTAGTGAGCTATGTGAGAACTTCTCTGAATAGTGTTCAGAGTCCATGATTTCCTGGCAAGGACTGATAAAAAAATGGTCAAGCTCAAGTCTCACATCATGTTAGCATATCTGAAATGTCTGTGCACATCCCTGGTAAAAATGGCTCCTTTGTCTTTTACTATCTTGGCTGAGGGGAGAAAAATCTGGAGCTATACAAATGGACTTAAATGATAATTATCACCTTTGGCATGAATGAGTGCCTTGTCCTGAGTGCCACCCTGTCTTTGTGGAACAGTATGTATTTCAATAACAAAATTAAGTTTAGAGAGAAGTAGGACGGGTATTCTGCGAGGCCTCATATGCAGTGTGTCCTTCAGGAAATGTTTCACAGAAAATTAATGGAAACATAATGGTCCAAAGGCAAAGAGGCTGATGGTGTTGTGAGATGTACCTTAATAAAAAAGTTGGATATGTTTTGGTCAAACAGCTCAGAGAGGTGCTGTAGGACTTGAAGGAGAGAGGAAACTGATGGATCAAGAAGGTTTCTGTTTCATCATACAAAAAAAATAATCTTCCAAATGGTTAAGTATGGCTTCCTGGTGATGGGCATTCTGGCCACTATGAGATACAGGCCTAATCTAAGTTGTCTGTGCACATCTAAAGAGTGCAGTATCCGTTCCACTTTGTTCTGTGGGTTAGGAAAGAAGGTAGGCAAATGAATGGGCTGATTAAGAGCCACACTGGACACCACCTTGGGCATTAAGGAGGGATTGGTTCTGAGGGACATCCTGTCCGCATGAAAGATGATGAAAGGTTCCACTGCCATAAGGGTCTGTAATTCAGATGCCCTTCTTGCAGAAGTGATTGCTAAAAGGAAAGCGGTTTTCCATGAAAGAAATTTTAAATCTGCAGTAGCAGCTGGCTCGAAAGGAGGAAGAGTGAGTTTCTCCAAGACAAAGATAAGATCCCAGGCTGGAGTTGGAGCTTTCCTGGGTGGCCTTAAATTTTTGGCCCCTCTGAGGAACTGCTTGAGCAGTGGGCGAGAGAAGAGGGGAGGCTCTGTGCTATAATGAGCTGAAATGGCTGAGGCATGAATTTTGATGGAGGAAAAGGACAAGCCCTTATGAAGCATCTCAGTCAAGTATTGTAGAATCTGAGGTAATATGGACACTGCTGCGTTCATTCCTTGAGAATGGTTCCAGGCACAAAATCCTTTCCATTTTGCAGCATAAGATTTTCTAGTAATAGGCCTCCTTGCCTCTAAAATGATATCCATCATTGATTGACTGAGAGATGGTAAAGGAGAGATTAGGTAATTAGCCAGGCTGCTATGTCCAGGGTTTGCAGCGGAGGGTGCAGAATCTGGTTCTCCTGCTGAGACAACAGGGAAGGAGCCGGAGGCAGGTGCCATGGAGCCAAGCGTGACACACTGCGCAAGAGTGGGTAAAAGTGTTGGCGAGGCCAGTCTGGTGCAATTAAAATCATACTTGGCTTGTCCTGTTTGATCTTTAGAAGTACCTTGGAGAGCAGAGGCAGAGGAGGAAAGGCATAAACTAATAGGTTTTTCCAGCTGAAGGATAGAGCATCCACTTTCCAAGCTAGCTTGTGGGGAATCCTTGTGCAAAATTGTCCAGTTGATGGTTCTGGGGGAAGCAAACAGGTCTATATCTGGGCTCCCCCAATTTGCTTGTCAACATGTTGAAAATCCTTGGTTCCAGTTTCCACTCGTGTGGGTCCATGAGGTTTCTGCTTAGTCCATCTGCCAGTGTATTTAGATTTCCTGGCAGGAATTGAACTTGTAGATTTCACTTGGCAGCTCAAGGCTGTGTTCCACAATGCCATGGCTAGTCTACAGAGGGGGTAAGAATGTGTACCCCCCGCTTGTTTATGTACCACATGACAGTGGTGTTGTCCTTGAAGGCTGTCAAAGCATTCTGTACAGCTAACATTTCCTTTTGATTTATGTGCAGATGCATTTGACTTGGGTTTCATTTGCCCTGAAAGTACTTCCCTGCCAGGTGAGCCCCCCATGCATAGTCTGATGCACTGTTGTTAAGATTTGGGCGGCAGGGGGTAATGTGAATGGTAGTTCCCTGTTTTGGTGGCAGGCCTCTGCTCACCAAAGGAACTCTAGGCGTAGGCAAGGTATGATAGGAACCCTTGCTTCTAGATCCTGTGAACGTTGACACCACAGGCTTTTGAGATACCATTGTAGTTTCCTCATATGCAGCCTTGCATATGGAATTAGAAGAATGCAGGAGGCCATGAACCCCAAGACTTGCAGTATTTGCCTTGCAGATAGCTGGATTTTTGTGGTCACTTGTTTGAAGTAGGTTGTCAAATGAATCAGTTTCTCTGGCGTGAGGAAAGCCATCTTGGAAGATGTATTCAAGCTTGCTCCCAGGAATGTAATTTGTTGACAGGGTACCAGGTGGGATTTCTTTTCATTTATGGTGAATCCCAGACTAGTCAGTACCCTTTGAACAAAGGCCAGATGACTCAAAAGAATGTCCCTGCTTTCTGCCTGAATTAGACAATCGTCCAGGTATGGGTATATTTGAATATTTCTTTGT
Organism: Protopterus annectens; assembly: GCF_019279795.1. Classification (NCBI taxonomy): domain Eukaryota; kingdom Metazoa; phylum Chordata; order Ceratodontiformes; family Protopteridae; genus Protopterus; species Protopterus annectens. Next base: position 541,918,444 of record NC_056726.1, read on the forward strand.
CTGCTAAATGCAATGACTGGAGCTAGGCACTTTGTGAATACCCTGGGCACAGTAAATAAGCCAAAGGGCAGTGCAGAGAACTGATAGTGCATGTAGCCTGCTTTGAAGCATAGGTATCTTCTGCAAGACTCCCTGATAAGAGATGTGCAGGTATGTTTTTTTTTAAGTCTAGTGTTGCCAACCATGCATCTTTGCCTAGCATAGGAAGCAGCTGGTGAAGAGTCAGCATCTTGAATTTTGGAATCACCAGAAAGGTGTTTAGAGTAGAAAGGTCCAGGATAGGTCGCCATGTATTGCCTTTTCTGGGTACCAGGAAAAGTCTCGAATAGAAGCCTTGTCCCTTTTCCTCTTCTGGTACCAACTGAATAGCCCCCATGTTTAAGAGAGAGAGTACTTGATTTTGGGCCTCTGCCCACTGATTTGGGGGTAGATCTGGCCACCCGCTTGGTGTTGGTAATGTGTGGAAGTGAAATCTCTAGCCTTAAGACACTATATTTAAAACCCATTTGCCCTGGGTAATGAGTTCCCAGTTTTTGGCCTGCAGACCAATCTTTCCACCTAAAGGAGCATTCAGTTGGGAAGTGCTTGGAAGTTTTAAAAGCAAGTCATTGAGACAGTTTTCCATGGGGGGAGTCTTACTACTCCCAGATTTGGGTGCGGAAACCCCCCACTGCTTAGTCTTGTGTGCCCCTTGGGACTGAAACCTGGGGTTTCTGCTGTGTCTGGGTTTGGCTTGAGAAGACCTGGAAGGGGCTGGAAAGGACGAAATTTTAGAGGGCCAGTGCCTACTAAATCTAGGAGGTTGAACTTGTAAGAAATCTTTAACAGTTTGCATAGATTTAGCTTCATCTTCCATCTTTTTAAGAACTTCCTCAGCCTTGTTGCCAAACAGACGGTCCTGATTTAAGGAAGCATCCAACAATTTAGCTTTAACATGATCAGGCAAAGATTGCTCCTTAAGCCATGCATGACTTCTGAGCACAGACCCAGTAACAGCAGCCCTGCAAGAGGCCTCTAATGAATCAAACCCACATTGCAAAGTATGTTTTCCAACCTGTTCAGCCAAATGCATTAAATCCTGTAATTCTTTATTTTCAGCACAGTCAGGAATCAACATCATTTTCTGTTTAAGCAATCCAATAACATGTTGTTGATACTTTAACATATGAAACTGGCAGTTTAAAGCCCTAATGGCCAAGGTTGTAGAAGTGTAAAGCTTCTTACCCCATCTATCCAGCACCCTGGAGTCTATCAGAGGGGGTAGGATTTTTAGCAGTAGAAGCCTTAATGCCCTTGGGTCCCTGTGAAATAGTCTCTGGATCCGCAATAGGATTTTTAAAAAGGAACTTGTGTGAATCAGGAACCCTGTAATATCCGTCAGGTTTTCAGGGAACAGGAGGCAAAGAATCAGGGGCCAACTAGATTCTGAAAAGGCATCATCAACAACGTTTAGTACAGGAAGTATAGCTAAAGGCCTATGCTGAGGCAGGAGTAAGAAATCCCTAAGCCTCTTTCTTGAATCAAAAAAATCCTGGTTTTCCCCGTGGAAATGCTCCCTTAAGAGTATGTAAGATCTCACCAAAAGAAAAATCCTCCGGAGGGGAAGCAGAAGGAATAGTCTCCTCTGCATCAGAATCCTCATAAGTAGATAAGGGCAAATCCAGATCATCAGAAAAATCAGAATCCTGGTCAGAAGATTCATAAACAACTTCAGTCCTAGGTCTCTTAGAAGGGGGAGGTTGGCTTCCCCTGATTAGAGTTATAAGATCTTCAGCCACTTATCATTTGTTTTTTTAGGCATGGAGGCCTGAGCATGCAGCCTGGGCATCGGTTCTTAGGCATGGTTCGAGCTTTTAGCCTAAAAGGAGGAGGAGGCGTTTTAATATGCAAGTCCGTAGGCCTGAATACACCCTCAGAAGCCAGTGCCTGCACAGCGGCTGCGGACCCATCCAAGGTAGAGACATCCACAGTTTCCACAGTTGAAGCATCTCGCGGCATATCGGACTCCGAATGGGTCTCAGTAGAGGCCTGCGAGTCAGAAGTAGCGGGTATCAGGGGCTGCGAAAGCACCTCACAGAGTAACGGCGAACTGGCTTAGGAGAAGAGTTGTCGGCAGCTTTGGACCTCGGCAGCCTGTCTGTCTTTATCTTTGCGTTTTTTTGGAATCCCGGTAGTCGGACGGCTAACCGACGACATTTCTGGATAATTAAACCGAGAACCGAAAAATTTAGAGGTGAAAATATACCGACGATGGATAGTGCGCTGGTTAAATAAAGCACAAAACCGACAGCAAGGTACGTCATGGTTAGGGCCTAGGCAAGGAATAAAGTATGAATGAAATTCATTGTGAGGTATTTGTTTTCCACAAGTAATGCAATTAATAACTTTTACTGACATCAGAAAGGAGCAAGAAAAAAAGTTTCTCCAATGGGGTACTTAGCTTTACTTGAAGACCTCGGTTCTGAAACTCGAAAATTAGAAGTTATGTACCTACCATAACGTTCCATGTTAGTTGTCTTCTCTCGCCTTCTTTCTTGCTGGATGGGTTCGGAGCCAATCCTCGGCTCCGACTCGGCACTTGCTAAGCTCGAGAGTCACTTTTACCAGCTCGAGGCAGCCCCATATCCCATGATGCAAGGCGGTATATACCCAGATCTCGTTTGGTACTTATAGGGAAAACACCTAGCACAAAAAACTTTCCACTAAGGAAAGAAGAGCAATAAGCCTAAACAAAAGGGCTATAATGGGAACCCAGATAACTAACTGGCGCCCAAAGAAGCAATCTTCCTGACAAGGGAGATCAAAGTCTGTCCAGGCAAGGGGGCAGGAGGGAGGGTCGCAAGAAAGAAGGCGAGAGAAGACAACTAACATGGAACGTTATGGTAGGTACATAACTTCTAAATGTTAAGTTGTCAATCTCGCCTTCATTCTTGCTGGATGGGACCGCGTCCCTAGCACCTCTATCCTGGGTGGCTCAATGAAACAGACTCTTGAGTACCGTAGAACCAAAACTGGCTCTATCCCTGGAGGCCAAATCCAATTTGTAATGAGAAACAAAGGTATGAGGAGTGGCCCAAGTGGCTGCTGCACAAATAGTATCTAAGGGAAGTCTAGCCTGAAAAGCTGTGGAAGTGGCTAAGCTTCTGGTGGAATGTGCCTTTGGTTTTGAGCACAGCTGTTTGCCCCTAAGTTGATAGATTTCGGAAATGGTGGAAGAAAGCCATCTAGACAAGGTCACTTTGGAAACAGGAAGGCCTTTCTTATTCTGAGCATAAGAAAGAAAGAGTTGATCAGACTTTCTGAATTGTTTTGTTCTGTCCAAATAATATCTGAGTTGGCGGTGAACATCAATATAATGTAATTTTTGTTCTGATCTGTTGGAGTAATTGGGGAAAAATACGGGGAGATCAATAGATTGGTTTAAATTTGTTTTTGAAGCAACCTTGGGCAAAAAGGAAGGATTAGTTCTCAAGGATACTCTGTCCTTGTGGAAGACCAAATATGGGGGACGAACAGAAAGGGCATGCAGTTCTGACACTCTCCTAGCAGAGGTAATAGCGACAAGGAAGAGTGTCTTCCAAGAAAGAAACTTTAGAGAACATGAAACAGCTGGCTCGAAGGGAGGAAGAATTAAGGATGTCAGCACTAGATTTAGGTCCCATTGAGAAGGAGGACTCCTGACAGGAGGATTAAGGAGAAAAACTCCTCTTAGAAAAGCTTTACAAAGCCTGTGGGACATAATGTTATGGTCTGCAAAACCGACATGAAAGTTCGAGATCGTAGCTAACTGAACTTTGACAGTGGAAGCTGAAGAACCCGATTTAAGGATTTCCGCTAAAAAATCCAAAACTGTATGAACAGGGGCAGTAAAAGGATCTATATTCCTTGATTTCGCCCAAAGGGAGAAACGTTTCCACTTGCTAGTGTAAATCCTTCTAGTAGAGGATTTAAGAGAAGCCACTATGATATCCTAACAGGGTTAGAGATCATAGGAAGCCTGGCTAAGGAAGGAAGTGGAGCAACCAAGCTGTGAGGTTGAGAGAAGGAATGGACCGATGCAGCTGACCCGATTGGTGGATCAGAAGATCTGGCACTGGGTCCAGATGCCACGGCTGCACCAAGAGGTGACGATGGAGGAACGGAAACCAAATTTGTCGAGGCCAATACGGGACAATGAGAATCATTTTGGCTCTCAAAACGGTAGCTTTCTGGAGTACTTGTGGTATCAAAGGAAAGGAAGGAAAGGCATAAAGAAGTCCCTGGGGCCAATCTTGGGTAAGAGCATCTCTGGGGGGATGGCCTGGAAGTGGGAAGAGAGAGAAGAAGTCCGGGCATTTGCTGTTTTGGGGAGTAGCAAAAAGATCGCAACATGGGCGGCCCCATTCTTGAAAAATCTCCTCCACTATAGATTGCGTGAGAGACCACTCATGAGGCATGAGAATCAATCTGTCCGCTAAAATGTTGGTTTTCCCAGGGATATGCGTTGCTACCAGAAACCGATGCCAAAGTCTGAGAACTTCTCGACACAAGGGGAAGGACTTGGTTCCGCCCTGTTTGTTGATATACCACACTACGGACATATTGTCCGTGTGAAATGCAACTGTTCCCAAGGGAAGAAAGTCGCTGAGGGCTTGCAACGTTAAAAGCACTGCTCTCATCTCTAGGACATTTATGTGCAGGTGGTATTCGAACGGTTGCCACGTCCCATGAACCATCCTGCCCTGATAATGACCCCCCACCCGATCAGGGAGGCGTCCGTAGTGACTGTGGCTACCGGGGCCGGGGAAACAAAGGGTCTGCCCTGATGAACCTGGGGAGAAGAAATCCACCAGGATAGATGGTTTTTGCAAGTTTGTGTCACCAGAATTTGATGACGCATGGGGAGTTGTTGGTAAGACCATTGGGAGAACAACATCCATTGAAGGAGACGCATGAAAAAACGGGCCAAAGGGAGAAGAGTAATGGCAGCTGCCATGAGGCCCAATACCTTTAGGACTAGTCTGGCTTACACCTTTTTGCTGGCAAGGATGATCCGCACATGGTTTTGGATGTCTAGGACTCTGTTGCTTGTGAGGTTTGCTGACATCCGGACAGTGTCTAAATTTGCGCCTATAAAAGTAATAGATTGGCAGGGCAATAAGGAGGATTTTTCGTAGTTGATAGAAATTCCTAAATGAGTGCAGAGATTTAGGGTATAATCTCTGGCTTGGAGAAGTTGATGCCTGGTGGTGGCTGAGAGGAGCCAGTCGTCGAGATACGGAAACACCTGGAATCCTTGACGTCTCAGGTGAGCCGTGACCACTGCCATACATTTGGTGAACACTCTGGGGGCTGTAGTGAGACCAAAGGGCAGGGCTCTGAATTGTTAATGACTGGACCCCAGCCGAAAGCGGAGAAACCTTCTGGAGCGTCTGTGGATTTTTATGTGATAGTACGCATCCTGAAGGTCTATTGAGCACATCCAGTTGTCTTTGCCCAGAAAGGGCAAAATCGATTGAACTGTGACCATCCGAAATCTTGTCTTTTTCACGGACTTGTTGAGTCTGCTGAGGTCCAATATTGGTCTCCAATCTCCCGTCTTTTTGGGAACCAAAAAGAACCTTGAGTAGATTCCGGGCTCTGAATGGTCTGTTGGAACTGGTTGAATGGCCCTTTTTTGTAGAAGTTTTGATACTTCTAATTTTGCGATTTCCCTTAGACCGGGTGGAACATCTGGAAGGGAATTTTTGTGAGTGAAGGGACTTTCCTCAAAAGGAATCTTGTAACCCTCGGATATGATCGACTGTACCCATTTGTCTTGTGAAAGGGAAAGCCAGGCTTCTAGGTACAGCGATAATCTTCCCCCGACTGCCTCCAAGGATGGACAGTCGGGCAACACCTCAGGGATGCTGGAAGGGCTTGTCAGAGAGAGGCTCTCTGCTTCCCTGGTTTTGTGGACCCCCTCTGCCCCTAGGGCGGCGTCTGCTATTATTACCCCCTCTGCCTCTAGGGGTAAACTGACCACGTGTATCCGGCGTGACTCCCTGAGATTTACGGAACCACATCTTTCCGCCCTTCTGTCCTTTAGGGTAAGGCCTAGAAGGGGTGGAAAAACTGACCCCTACGGCAGAGAGAGTCTTGCCGTCTTGCTCACACCTGGTCAACGTATCCTTCACCTGAAGACCAAACAAAGTTGCTCCATCGAAGGGAGAGTTTGTGAAGGACGCCTTAAAGGGATCTGCAAAATTACAGAGCCGCATCCAGGATTGACGCCTAAGAGCCACTCCTGTCCCTGCAGCTCTACTCGCTCCATCTGCTGCATACGAAATCAGCCGCATGGAGGAGTTGGCTATGGAGTTAAGGATTCCTAGCTGAGAAGCAATCTTATCTTGAACCCCTGGAGCTGTAGGATCCTGTACTACTTCACCTAACTCTTTAAGGATGTCCCTTTGAAGTCTGGTGAAGTGACATAAGTAATTCAGCGAACGCATAGCAAAGGTCGCTGAGGAAAACATCCGCTTACCATACCTGTCCATGGTCCTAGAATCTTTGTTAGGAGGATGGACTGGTACGGAAGGATCTGCAAGTTCCTTCTTAGTGGCGGCCGCCACCACCATGGCATCAACAGGGACAACTTTCGTAAGGAATTGCTTTTCGGAAGGGGCTGTAATAAATTTAGAAGGCCTCCTGGGAACTGGTTCTACGGAATCAGGAGCTGCCCACGCCTTCCGAGCTATTACCTCCATGAGGGGGTCAAAAGGCGGAGACACCCAGGAGATGGAGGGTCGAGATCCGAACGCCTCGAGGTATACCGACTCATCCTCGGAGGGGTTTATGGAAGGCCAGTTTCCCCTCTGTTTTAGGAGTTCTAGGATGTCTGAAAAAGAGACATCCTCAGAGGGGGATCTAGGGGACCCCTCCGACTCATCTAAGTCGGTATCCGAAGTAGTAGACTCAGGGGAGTCCAGGTGCTTCCTCTTACAAGTCCTCTTGCACGGAGGATCTCCTGACGGATCAGGAGAATCCTCAGAAGAGGGGGTTCCTCCCAATGGGGAAACCTGAGGCGGCGGATCTCTCGGTCCGGGAGCAAGAGAGTGGGAAGAGATATCAACAGGCACTGAAGAGGGAGGAGCTAAAGGAATAGACTGCTGACTGAGCCCAGGGGCCAGCACACTCCTCATCACCTCGAAGGCTCCCCTCCCAGGGAGATCCGAGAGAACCCGTTCCGAAGAAACTGGGACTCCCGGGCCCACCGAAAGGGAAGGTTCCGAGGCAGATGTCGGAGCCGAGCTCACCAAGGCCGAAGCTCCAAGGGGAAGAGCGGGGTCGGACAAGGGTCCGATGCCACTCACCCCCTCGGAGCAGACCAGGGATGCCCGGCCACCGAATCCCTCCAAGGAAGGTCTCGAGGAGGAGATAAGAGTAGATGCTGAAGGTGCAGAAGGGGGAGTATCTGCCCCTCAGCCATAGCAGTAACTATTCCCGTAGACTCCAGCTCCAAACTCTGGGGTAGAGTCGAAGGAGGAACTTGAAGAGGGTGTGGACTAATAGTCGTCTGTTGAGACGGACTATGAAGCATTTGGGCTAGTGCCTGTGATTTTAGCAACCTGTTTACCACCCTCTCTAAATCATGGTCTGACAACCTGGAAGACCTAGATGATCGGCTCCGATGGCTCCGCTCCGAAAGCAGAGGTGAGGTCGGAGCCGACAGTATCGGTTCCAAAGAGGGAGACCTGGACCTCTTCCTCGAAGGAACCATTGGAGCTGAAGAAACCACGGATCCAGACGGAGCCGATAACTTTTCGGCTCCGAGTGTAGGTATAGATGTATCGGCTCCAGCCGGAGCCGATACAGGCAAGGAAATTATGGTGTCGGAGCCGGTCTGCGCCGACACCGAAGCCCGAGCCACATGGACGTCGGAGCCAGTCGGAGCCGACACCAAAGTGACTGTCAAAGTATCGGCGTCGATAGCCATCGGTGCCGAAGATTTTTCCAAGCTAAGATCGGCTCCAGCCGGAGCCGATCTTGACTCCGGAGGAGTCGGAGCCAAGGCCGAAGGCTTAGGAACAGAAACCTGGGCCTTGGTAGTCTTAGAGGGCTTACCCGGAGCCGATTTTGCCGGGGAGCCCTCCGGTTTAAGAAGTCCTCTTAATATAAGTTTATTTCTACTTTGCTGCAGGACTCTCTGGCTAAAAGAGTGACAAATTGCACAGGAGTCCTGCAGGTGGAGAGGTCCCAGGCAGTATATACAAGAAGTGTGACAGTCTGTCAGAGACATCTTCTGACAGCACGAGTGACACTTCTTGAAGCCTGAGACCCTCTGTTCTTTGGACATAGTGCTTTTCCAAACACAAAACACACACACAGTCCCGAATCAGAACAATTAAAGTTAAGGTATAATAATTAAATTCACACACACACACCCTAACAGAGGGGGGGATGGGAGGGAATGAAGGCCTGACTAAAAAAAATAAACTAGGGAAAGTAAACTTAGTCAGAAAAACCCTTACAAGTATCTTAACAATAATAGAAAACTATTGAAAGAGAGAAATTTTAGGAATGGGGTGACTAAATGTATAATAATAAACACTTACCAGGAGCTGATAAAAGGATTACCTCATCAGCGAAGCGGCAAACGAGATCTGGATATATACCGCCTTGCAGCATGGGATATGGGGCTGCCTCGAGCTGGTAAAAGTGACTCTCGAACTTAGCAAGTGCCGAGTCGGAGCCGAGGATCGGCTCCGAACCCATCCAGCAAGAATGAAGGCAAGATTGACAACTTAACATCGAAAATTTCAGGAGTAGGCCGACTGGCACTTGCAAACTGCTTCTGCTTCGGGCACCGCACAGCAAGATAGACTGATGTAATGGCATCGGCTGCATGTTTTATACCCCTGGCGACCTGACGTCATGGAAGGAGGGACAGCAACTGACGCAGGACCCAAGACTTTGTTAATCAGGCCGACCGAGGGCTACTGCAAGCAGATAACCCAAATGTAAAGACTGCAAGAGTGAAACACGAAGAACATCTAGGATGTACTAGGGTTCCTTCCTGTCGGTTTAGCAAGGAGCACTGGATTGACAGTTCATGGTTCTCATCAGATTAGAGCAGCAGATGGGACAGCAACTCCTTACCTTATTCAGTTTGGTGTTATCAGAGTGAGCCTGGCTTTTCCACAACTTTAAGTAAAATTAGAGGGAAATTACAGAAGTCCTTTGCTCCACTGTACTAAAACATGTTGGTGGCTAAGCATATATGTTCTTAAGCCAGTGGTTCTCTGTAATTTCCAGCTGTGCAAGGTTCTTAACTCCCTGCTTAGTTGCACAGGTGTGCGCTATGTTAACGATCACTAGGGTCTTCTAAAGCCTAGCCATACATACCAATTCTCTTACAAGTTCTGGTACCCTTGGTAAGTATAACCAGGGGTTTGGGAGATGAAATATTTTCAAGCAGAGGCCAGGGCGATGAACCATTTACAGGATGTCTGTGCTCATTAGACACAGGTGCAAAACCAGGGATGTTTTTTTTTTTAGTTCCCCATCCAAATGTCCAAGTTACACTTGAATTGGGTTAGGAAGGAGGCTGTGCTTCACATGGACTGGGAGCCTGTTACAGAAAAGGGGTAGTTTCTGGGATACATACCTGTCTCTCCAGCAAGTCCCACTTGTATCACAAACAAGGTCTAAGTCTTTAGTATGGGTAATTCTGGTCCTACTTATTTCACATACATGCAGGAGGTTCATCAGAGTGGGGTCCAATAATGTCTTGTATGCCAGGCATAGATCTCCCCTCAACACCCTGTAGGAGAAAGAAGACAGGGAAAGGGCCTTGAGGTGGTCTGCAGAGGGCATATTACTTGCAGCCTGTATTCTTTTAGTGAGGAACCTCTGTGGACATTCCAGTTGATAGATGTGCCTGGTTAGCTGCATACCAAAGGGGGTGCTGTATTCGATGACAGGTCTGATGATTGCTGAAACAGTGGAACAATGATCTCATTGGACCTAGATGCCATACTTTGTTTATAAGTTACACAGCACAGAATGATTTCTTCACTACTGTAGACAGATGATGGTCAATGGCTAGATTATTATCCAAGTGTGTTCCGTAAATCCCTGACTACTGGGTTGATTCTTATGGGTATGTTGTCAATATGATAACTAGCAAAGGTAAAGGACTTCCCAAAGGAGAATATTATGCATTTCTTGGCATTTAGTTTTAGTCCATGGCTCTGACACCAGTTATTTATCTATGACGGCCCTTCCTGAAGAACATTAGATAATCCACAAGTTCCTCCAGGATACAGGAAGGGGGAAGGAGGGTGGGACGTAAGAATGTAGGCGAGATGGACTACAAACATGGAACGTTATGGTAAGTACATAGCTTCTTTATGTTATGTAGTCCTATCTCGCCGTAATTCTTGTTGGATGGAACAGCGTTCCTAACACCTTTATCCTGGGTGGCTCAAGCAAAGAGACTCTTTAGCACAGTGGCCCAATGGATGACCTGTCCCGGGAGGTCAAATCCAATTTGTAATGAGTGACAAAAGTATGCAGTCTTGCCCAAGTAGCTGCTGCACAAATGGTATCAATTGGGAGTTTTGATCTAAAGGCATATGAAGCTGATACTGCCCTAGTTGAATGGCCTTTTACTTTAGCAGGTAGTTGTTTCCCAGCAATTTTGTAAGCAAATGAGATGCAGTCTGAAAGCCATTTAGACAGTGACCTTGGAGATGGGCAAGCCTTTGTTTTTGTCTGAGAAGGAAACAAACAATTGTCGATTTCCAAAAATCTTTAGTCCTGTGCAGGTAAAATTGGAGAATTCTGTAGACATCTAATTGGTGTAGTCTGTATTCTGATTTGTTACTGTAATTTGGGAAGAATACTGGTAATTCAATAGTTGTGTTTAGATTATGTTCTGAACATACCTTAGGGAGAAAGGAAGGATTAGTTCTTAGGGAGACTCTATCCTTATGGAATATAATATAAGGAGGTCAAATTGTCAGGGCTTGCAATTCTGAAACCCTCCTAGTAGAGGTTACAGCAACTAAGAACAATGTCTTCCAAGACAACAATTTCAAGTCAGATGAAGAAGACGGTTCAAAAGGTGGAGAAATCAATGAGTTCAGAACTAAGTTCAAGTCCCAGGGCTCCGGGGGTTGCCTGATTGGAGGTCTGAGAAGGACTCCTTTCAAAAAGGTTTTGCATAAAGAGTGGGACATAATTGGATTTCCCATGTTCCCAAAATGATAATTAGAGATGGCAGCTAACTGAACTGTAATGGTAGCAGCTGCAGCTCCTTCTTGAAAAATAGATGAAAGGAAGTACGAATGAAAATCATTGTGAGGTATTTGTTTTCCAAAAGCAATTTATAAAAGGAGTTTTGCACCAAAAAAAAGTGCTCCACCATGGTTGTATGTCATTAAGAAGCTGAACCTTGCTCCCTTTGAACCATCTAGGTCTGCTCTTGCAATTTTTATCTTAGAAGATTCTTTTATGGTGACTGTTACCTCTGTCATAAGGATCTTGGAACTTTCAGGTGTTAATCTACAAAGGACTGCATTCAGTTTTCCATCAGGACAGGGTATCCCTTTGTATCAAACCTTCCTCTATGCCTGAGGTGGACACTGGGTTATTCCCCAGTCAAGCTATTCACCTACCGGTATTCTTTAGTAACCCTCAAGGTGAGGGAGGGGAAAAAATTCCCTTTCCTTGCATAGGCAGCTGATGTTTTATTTGCATAGGGCTAAGTAATTTGGAAAGACAGAACGTTTACTTGTCTGCTTGGCAAAGGGAAAAGAAGGGAAACGAGTAAATGAACTCTTTTCAAATGGTTTGCTTATTGCAGTTTCTTAACCGCTACTGAGCTCTTTGTAAATCTGTTTCTGATCATGTCCAAACCCATTCTAGAGGCACTGCAGCCACCACAGCATTCTTCAGAAGGGCCAGCACACAAGCTATCCTGGGGATGCTGCCTGATCTTGGGTCCACATTTTCCACCTGTACAATTTGGGAGTCACATTTAGAGCCAGGGCTAGATTTTTTGTATTCTATTATGCTGCAATGCTTACTCTTGAAATTAGTTATCTCTTGCAGAACATCATCTGCTTTCATGCTTTGGAAATCTTAAATGTTGGGACTGCAACAGTGAGTAGTATGAGGATCATAAGATATTTATGTTACGAATTTACCATAAATGTAAGTGCTTGAGTGCATTCAGTTTTGCAGTCCAGATTCTCTCCCACCTTCCTCCTTTCTTTTTTCTCTTACTTAGTTACCCTGGGTTTGAGTGGCTTTTCATTTATACTAACTTCACCTTCCCGTACATCTCCCCACCTGAACCCCCTTTTTTACCTGATCTTATTTCCTGGAGAGAGGGAACACCTCTAGTATAGAACTGTCACCGGGGACTTGCCCCTACCTTGTCCACCAAGGTTTTTGTGACAGGGTTTTCTGACTTGGCCAGAGCAAGAAATACCTGAAGATGATAATGGTCGATGCCCCTCTTGTATCACTGACATCCTTACTTGGCAGTGGAAGTCAATTGACTGAATCCTGGAAGGGGGAGTAGAGGACTGGAAGTTATGACAGCTAGTTAGGCCACCTGCTGGTAGGATATTCCAAAAGTCAGAACTGCAGCAGTGTGTGTGGAATATCTACACTTAAAACCAGCTTTAATACAAATGTACCATCCGAGTGAACCAAGTTCATCCTCTTCAGGATACTCACCTGCCATCCTTTTGCCAAGGGTTGGGATTGCATCCGTTTAAGGTGTGTATGCTGTCTTATTGAGTTTGAATGACTGTTACTTGATGCCACTGGGATCTTTGAAGAGGAACCTGAGGGGAAGCACAGGGCATTATGAGACTGGAGGAAGGAATTGAGTCTTGTGAAACTTTTGGTGCTTAGCTGATTTGAGCCTGCTGCTGTGTTCTGCAGTAAAGATCATAGTTTTCATTGTTTTCTGCCCAGGAATCTCTAAGGTCCTCCATTCTGTGGGAATTACAATAAGCACTACAATGCCCTAGTTGGTGAACTCTCTAAAACTAGCTTTTATGGGATACTGTCTGGATATTTTGTTGTAGAGCCCATCTTTCCATGGGTAGTTTACTTCCACTACAAAACCTGGTGCCTCATATTATTCAGTCAGACAGTACAAATGTACTGCATCTAAGAGAATTAAGTGTAATTACATTGCATAGTTTACTGACCAGGTTGCAAATGAAAATACTTCAGTGGACCTTAAAAGTTTAACTTCTTAGTGAGCAGGTGCACTGACATTACACATCAGGATAGCCAGGGCTTAAAAGTTGCATCGTAAATGGTTGCTTCAAACTCCAGATGTAATTCTTGGCAGTCCCTTCCCATGTGCCATATAGTGATGTCCCTGTCGATGTCTTTACCCTAGGTAGGACTGGAGGGCATTGTCTAGGTTGGCACTCCAGAATGTATGGTCACAGTAAGTCTGCACACCAGTGCTGTAGAGATGAGGGCAGTTCATATCCTTCACACTTTTTAAGACTCCGTACTATTCCAAGGCAAATTACCTTTTATTAAGTGATGGATTGTCAAAATTCAGTGCCTCTCTAAACCCACAGAACACAGTAGCCTATGCTGAATTGCTTTCAGAAACTCTGTGCAGTGATGTCAATGGCTGTACCTACTAGAACTAACTCGGCATTCACCCTAGAAACAAACCAACCTGGCGGCATCGCAAATTAAAGAGGATATACAGTAAAAGGAAAAAAATTATGGCAGAAATCAGGATGGGTAATTTCTGTAAAAATGGAAGCCCTGTCATCAAAGTAAATAGGCAACTAAGAGGGCTGATTAAGTCAAGCAAAGCCAACTTTGAGGTTAATATAGCCTTCCTGGTGAAAGATAACCATAATGGCTTCTGCAGCTATGCCAGAAACTTCAAAGGCAGCATGCAGTAGTGTGTTGAACTGGTGGTTAATGGTGCAGCATTCACCAAGCCTTATGATGCAGCAAACCTATTAGCGAATAAATTCAGTTCCAGCTTCACCCCCCATCCCAACAATCACATCAGAAGTACCCTCAGACATAACCTCTCCAGCTATAACTAGGGAGCATGTCCTGCCTGCACTCACTAAAGCCAAGAACACAGCCTCAGTGGGCCCTGATAACTTCCCAAGATGCCTCCTGAATAGTCTAAAATATAAATTATCAGGACCCCTGGAGTCATTATTTAAGTATTGTCTTAAAACAGGATTTGCACCATGTGAATGGAGGACTGCAACAGTCACCCCCTTCATAAGTGAGGGCTTTCAGCAGATCCTGGAAACTACAGTCTTTCATTTTCAATTTTTTTTTCATTTCATGTAATTTGCTTTGTATTTCAACTTTACAATAACAATCTTATTTCTATGTTTAGGCAAACTAGCAGGATAATTAACCTCAGTGAAGGATGGCTCTTGCCTCTTTTTTCAAATCTGTGACTAAAAATATCCAGTTTACAGAATTTTCAAGGCTTGTCTTAAGCTTTTATCCACTCCTTATTCCATTCCTAATTGTAGAAACTGTCACATGCTTGTTCAAGAAAATACACACTTCCTCAAAGCATGGTTTATATTTTTTAATATATGACTTTTCTTACTGCATGTGTATTTTTATAACTACAGTTTAATAAAAAGGGATAATTCAAGCTTTTTTTTCTGGCATATGTTAATAATAAATAACTCTCCTGTGTGGGCCCGAATACTAATGCTGTAGAAAGCAGCCATCATTACACTATGTAGGTGCCCTGCAAGAGAGTGAGCATGGTAACCATACAAAGCAGAAAATAAAGGATGTGCTCATTTAAGCTAATGAAATCCAGAATGAGACGAAAACAAGACAAAAGTGAAACACCTGTCTAACCAAATGGGACAGCTTGCACAGCTCCTTTGAGCATACAGACTGGGTCCACCCCAAAAACAAAAATGAGACTAAATGATTCACCAGTGCAGATTTTTCTGGGGAGGACTTGTGCGCGCCAAGATGCTTTCTTATTGTAAACCACATTCCTGGGGCAAGAGTCTTGGAGAAGTTGATTCTGTATTGGACAGGCTTGTTCACTACTTACTGATGCTGATGTGTATCTCTCAGGTTGACAGATGGAATTTCCTGTAACTGTGAGAAACCTTGCTGCAACCTCTGTGAATCTGTGTCAATCACATACAGTAATTTGTTTCCTGCTTGTTCCGTATGTTGGAGTATGTCCCAGGGATGTTGTCATCTAGAAATATCCCCAGGAGTCCTTTACTGTTTCCTTCCATTCCCCCTCATTGTGAAGTTAATATAGAAAAAGTATGCTGTGCAGAACAAGTCCAGAGTCGTCCTTGTAGTTCCATTTTGGCCTCATAGATTTGCTCCCCCTGCACTTAATCTGACCCACTTCAGATCTCTACTTACCCATCTCTCTGGCTTCTCTAGTTCCACAAATGGCTTAGGGATTCTCTATACCCTACCCAGGTAGTCAGAATACTTGCCTTTGTCCCGAGGCTTAATAATAGAAAAACTAGAGTTAAGTGGATTCATTTTTCTGTTTGGTGTACTTCTGTTTTGTTGTATCACTTGTAAATGTGTAACTTTAGACTTGTAATGTACTTCATGTGAGACTGTAACTGTTAATGTTTATCAGTTTTAGGTTACTTATACAAACTACCTGCCTTCCTAGCCACCTGACTGGAAAAGCTCAGTCAGACTCTGCCACAGAGTGCTATGAAGGAAAGGTTAGATGTTACATAGTCCTATCTCGCCGTAATTATTGCTGGATGGGTTCGGTGCCGATTCTCGTCTCTGACTTGGCCGATACTAAAGCTCGAGAGCTTTTACTGCCTCAAGGCTATCCCCTACGCCATGGTGCCCCACATCAACTCTCTAGATCTTGTTTGCTGCAAAAGCTTCGAGGTTGTCTCTTTACTGGCTCGTTGGCTAAGTAGAAAATTTTTCGATAATTTTACATATTTTTGCCTATATTTCTACACCTTTTCTATTATCTATGTGATTGTAGTGAGTGCTTGCTCCCCTGTCCCCTTTTCTTAAGGACTGTATGGCCCGTTTTAGTTAGAGGGCCATAGTTGCCCGTTTAAATTAGAGGGCCTTTCCTCTCTGAGTGCTAGTCCTTCTTCCTTATAAAAGAAAAAGAAAATTTTCTCTCTTTTCCTTTATATAGTTGTACCTTTGCTGTGTTGTTGTTGTTGCTGTACTGTTATTATTATTAGAAATATGTCTAAAGACACAGATGAAGAACATAAAGACACCGGCCTTCTGGCTTTAAAAAATGCGACAAGTGTTCTCAAAAAATGTCATTGACTGACGGTCGCACCAGCTGTGTGTACTGTCTTGGAGAGGCTCATTTACAAGAACTCTGTACTTTCTGCCATGCTTTCAGCACTAGGGTTCTTAATGAAAGAAAGAAAACTGATAGACAGGGGCCTTATGACTAGTTCCCTCCAGGAACAGCTGGAACTTGGTCAGACAGCTCCCAAAACTCATAAAAGATAGTCTCCATCGGTTCCGGCTTCGGAACGAACAAAGAAGTCTAAAGCAACAGAGCCGAAGAGTTCTGGCTCCAATTCCGCTTCTTCAGTCTCGGTGCAGTCTGTTTCATCGGTGCCAAGGCAACCTTCTATGTTGAAACACTCACCTGTTTTGGATCCAGTTTCACCAATCTTGAGATCTCCTATATATTGGAAAAGAGGAGATCTCCTATCTCCACCCGTTCCTGCAGGACGCTTTCTGATGAGTATGTTGAGCGGGTAGTAAAGAGGCTGCTCTGTGACCCGGCGCTGGCTAAAATTTTAGCTCCTCTGGACTCGAAGGCTTCGGAGCCGTCCCATGTTCAGGGTACTGCTCCTCCTCCGACTGCTTCACTCTCGGAATCTAATGCTTCGGGTCCTTTAGTGCTGGAACCTTCTGTTCCGATGATTCTTCCTGCTTCCTCGGAACCCATAACTCTATCCTCATCGGCTCAGTCTTGAGTCGAGGGGTCTGGGAGCCGATGATCTCGGGTCGACTCCTAGAGGTATAGTCACCCCGTTTTTTTCTTCAGAACCGACCCTTCCTCTCAGTGCGTCAGCTCAAGTGAGCTCTGCCTCCACATCCGCTTCGGAACCTGTCCCCCCTGCTCGGAGTTAACCTTCCGTTTTCTCGGAGCGGAGAGATAAGGCTGTTGAAGCAATAGAGAAAGCTTTTTCTAGTGCCAAAGCCCTGCCTTTGGACCCGATGTCCCTCCAGCAGCCAGTAGCACCCTCTTCTCCCCCGTCTGCCCCAAGCATAGAGAACCAGAGACTCAAGGAGCCTCCATTGGAGGTGTCCTCTCTTTCGAGACCTCCCTAGATTATCCCACTGGAGAGGTCCCTTGGAAGAGACTTTGTAAGAGGAAGCACATTGACTCACCTGAGTCTGTCACTTCAGACACTGATTTGGATGAGTCAGAAGGGTCCCCGAGATCCCCTTCTGAGGATGTCTCCTTCACAGACATCCTTGAAATCCTTAGAGGGGTGATTGGAAGACCTCTAACCCTACTGAGGACAAATCAGTGTACCTTGAGGCTTTTTGTTCCCAACCTTCCACCTCCTGGATGACATCGCCATATGACCAACTTTTAGGGGTCATATCCCGGAAAGCTTGGACCTCCCCGGACACAGTGGAGACTGTCCCAAGGAGGCCAAACAAATTTATGACCACTTCAGAAGACAAATCATTTCTATCTAAGGGAGTTCCTGTGGATGCTATGATGGTAGCAGTGGCCACGAAGAAGGAGTTTTCAGAGACATCCTCAAATATCCATGCTCCTAATAAAGAGTGTAGGACGATGGATAGGTATGGAAAGCATACCTTTTCTCCAGCGGCATTTACCTTACAATCGCTGAATTGCCTCTCCCTTTTTACTAGACTTCAAAGGGATCTCCTGAAGGAGTTAGGAGATACCCTTCAGGGTTCAGTAGCTTTGGGATCCATTGACAAGGTATCGGCGCAGCTCTCCACCCTTGCCTCCATTGCCAACTCTTCCATGAGGCTGATTTCCTATGCAGATGACAGAGCGAGCAGGACAGCCGCTGCAGGGATCACTCGGGAGACATTCCTGGATGCATCTTTGCAACTTTACAGAATCCTTTAAGTCTTCTTTACCAACGTCTCCTTTGATGGTTCAACTCTTTTTGGACCTCAAGTAAAAGAGACTTTGACCAGGTGGGAGCAGGAAGGGAAAACCTTATCTGCTGTCTGAGTCTATTTCTCCCTTTCTTCTAGACCTATTCCAAGGGTCAAACAGGAGGGAAAATGTGGTTCTAAAAATCCTAAAAACGTTTCCCTCAGGCACAAGGACAGCCCTCCCCTAGAGGCATAGGGGAGGATATAATGGACGACATCACGCTCGTGGCAGGGGGGTCCGCAACACCAGGGTGATAGAGATGCCTTCTCTGATTGATCCTTTCTTCGCCCCTGAGGGGTTGCTCATCTGTCTATCTCTGGAGGCAGTTGGGGGTCGTCTCTCACTGTACCCAAGCTCCTGGCTACAAATTTCCCAAGATCAATGGGTACAGAATATAATTTCCAGAGGTTACCTCATTTCCTTTGTTTCCGATCCCCCTGTAAATCGGTCTTTACCAGATGTGCCACCCATTCAATTAGACAGTGCAACATCAGAGGTCATCTCGTTGCTTCAAAAAAAGTCATTCAAGAAGTCCCCACAGAGCAAATAGGATCCGGAACTTACTCACGATTCTTTTTAGTTCCAAAAAAAACCGGGGACTGGAGATCAGTTCTAGATCTCAGCAAGCTAAACAAGTCTGTAAAAATATCGAAATTCCGCATGATCACTCTGCAGTCAATTTTTCCCTTTATCGGAAAAGACATTTGGGTGTGCTCCATAGATCTTCAGGATGTGTACTACCATATCAAAATGGACAGGCGCTCCAGAAGACATCTACGCTTTCAGCTGGGAGCCAGTTATTTTCAATTTTGAACACTGCCCTTTGGCCTCACTACAGCCCCCAGAGTGTTCACCAAATGTATGGCAGAGGTAACAGCTCACCTGAGACATCAAGGATTCCAGGTGTTTCCGTACCTAGATGACTGGCTCCTCACTGCTACCACCAAGCATCAACTAATCTGAGCCATGGACGAGACTATCCTTGTGCGCCAGATTAGGGATTACAATAAATCTAAAAAAATCCGCCTTATCTCCATCGCAGCACATTGTCTTCTTATGTTCACACATAGACTCAGCCACCATGACAACAAAAGTGACACCAGAAAGGATAGAATCGTTGCACAACCAAGTCAGATTCTTGGTGAAAAAAGACAAAGTGCAAGCCAGGATAGTTCTTCAAGTCCTAGGGACTATGGCTTCCACCATTCTCTTAGTTCAACTAGCCCATCTACACACGAGAGTACTTTAGTGACTACTATTTTGCCCAGTGGTCAATGCAGGATCTACCCTTGTCCCACCAAATACTCCTCACAAACTCCTACAAGAGGGATCTAACATGATGGTTACATACAGATCAGCTTCATCTAGGTCGTCCACTTGCTCTCCCTCAACAAAATGCAGTCTTGACCATGGACACTTCCCAGATAGGGTGGGGGGGCATTGTCTAGGAATGATGGTCCAAGGTATCTGGCAGGATCACGAGAACCACTTGCACATAAATGTTCTAGAGATTAGAGCGGTGCTATATGCGTTGCAAGCACTTCACAGTTCTCTTCCCACCGGGACAATTGCGATTCAATCAGGCAAACGTATGTAGTGTGATACATAAACAAGCAAGGGTGAACCAAGTCTTACCCACTTTGAGAGGCACTAAGAGTATGGAAATGGGAGATGGACACACAGTGCTCTCTGGTAGCAATGCACATTCCGGGGAAATCCAGTGTGACAGCAGACAAACTGAGTCTAGCAATTCTGATGTTTCACAAGTGGTCCCTGAATACAGAAGTTGCAGAAGAGATTTTCCGCAAATGGGGCCAACCTTGCTGTGACCTATTCGCCACGTACATGAACACCAAATGCATCAACTACTTTGCCCTGCCCTCATTCCCCATCCGGGGATGTCACCCAGGGATGCTCTGGTCACCAATTGGCCTCCGGAACTTCTTTATGTTTTCCACCCTTTCCTCTCATACCAAAAGTGATTCAGAAAGCGAAACTGTTGAAGTACCCTGATCCGCATTGCTCCTTACTGGCTTCGCCAAGTCTAGTTCCCCTTCCTTTGGCTCTATCTCTTGATGGAGCCATGGATTCTGGGACCATCTCCAGACCTTCTGATTCATCAATTAGGACAGTTCCATCCTACCATCCAAACCCTGAAATTGACAGCATGGCTGCTCCAGTTCCAAGAATAGCCAGGTGTATTTCCCTTTTTCCTACAGTTAAATACATCCTCATTTCTTCACACAAACCTTCCACCAGGAAATTATATTCCAGCAAATGGAAAAGGTTTTCCATTTGGGCAGCTAACGAAGCCATAGATCCCTACTCAGCTCCCATAGAGTCTGTCTTGTCCTTCCTTGCATCTATTTTTCAAGAAGGAGCTGCAGCTTCTACCATTACAGTTCAGTTAGCTGCCATCTCTAATTATCATTTTGGGAACATGGGAAATCCAATTATGTCCCACTCTTTATGCAAAACCTTTTTGAAAGGAGGAGTCCTTCTCAGACCTCCAATCAGGCAACCCCCGGAGCCCTGGGACTTGAACTTAGTTCTGACCTCATTGATTTCTCCACCTTTTGAACCATCTTCTTCATCTGACTTGAAATTGTTGTCTTGGAAGGCATTGTTCTTAGTTGCTGTAGCCTCTACTAGGAGGGTTTCAGAATTGCAAGCCCTGACAATTTGACCTCCTTATATTATATTCCATAAGGATAGAGTCTCCCTAAGGTACGTTCAGAACATAATCTAAACACAACTACAGAATTACCAGTATTCTTCCCAAATTACAGTAACAAATCAGAATACAGACTACACCAATTAGATGTCTACAGAATTCTCCAATTTTACCTGCACAGGACTAAAGATTTTCGGAAATCGACAATTGTTTGTTTTCTTCTCAGACAAAAACAAAGGCTTGCCCATCTCCAAGGTCACTGTCTAAATGGCTTTCAGACTGCATCTCATTTGCTTACAAAATTGCTGGGAAACAACTACCTGCTAAAGTAAAAGGCCATTCAACTAGGGCAGTATCAGCTTCATATGCCTTTAGATCAAAACTCCCAATTGATACCATTTGTGCAGCAGCTACTTGAGCAAGAACACATACTTTTGTCACTTATTACAAATTGGATTTGACCTCCCGGGACAGGTCATCCATTGGGCCACTGTGCTGAAGAGTCTCTCTGCTTGAGCCAGCCAGGATAAAGGTGCTAGGAACGCTGTCCCATCCAACAAGAATTACGGCGAGATAGGACTACATAACATAAAGAAGCTATGTACTTACCATAACGTTCCATGTTTGTAGTCCATCTCGCCTACATTCTTGCGTCCCACCCTCCTTCCCCCTTCCTGTATCCTGGAGGAACTGGTGGATTATCTAATGTTCTTCAAGAAGGGCCGTCATAGATAAATAACTGGTGTCAGAGCCATGGACTAAAACTAAATGCCAAGAAATGCATAATATTCTCCTTTGGGAAGTCCTTTACCCTTGCTAGTTATCATATTGACAACACACCCATAAGAATCAACCCAGTAGTCAGGGATTTACGGAACATACTTGGATAATAATCTAGCCATTGACCATCATCTGTCTACAGTAGTGAA
The DNA here is from genome assembly GCF_019279795.1 of Protopterus annectens. NCBI lineage: Eukaryota > Metazoa > Chordata > Ceratodontiformes > Protopteridae > Protopterus > Protopterus annectens. The sequence continues at coordinate 541,940,186 of NC_056726.1, forward strand.
GAAATCATTCTGTGCTGTGTAACTTATAAACAAAGTATGGCATCTAGGTCCAATGAGATCATTGTTCCACTGTTTCAGCAATCATCAGATCTATCATTGAATACAGCACCCCCTTTGGTATGCAGCTAACCAGGCACATCTATCAACTGGAATGTCCACAGAGGTTCCTCACTAAAAGAATACAGGCTGCAAGTAATATGCCCGCTGCAGACCACCTCAAGGCCCTTTCCTGGTCTTCTTTCTTCTACAGGCTGTTGAGGGGAAATCTATGCCTGTCATACAAGACATTATTGGACCCCACTCTGATGAACCCTCCTGCATGTATGTGAAATAAGTAGGACCAGAATTACCCATACTAAAGACTTAAACCTTGTTTGTGATACAAGTGGGACATGCTGGAGAGGCAGGTATGTATCCCAGAAACTACCCCTTTTCTGTAACAGGCTCCCAGTCCATGTGAAGCACAGCCTCCTTCCTAACCCAATTCAAGTGTAACTTGGACATTTGGATGGCGAACTAAAAAAAAAAAAACATCCCTGGTTTTGCACCTGTGTCTAATGAGCACAGACATCCTGTAAATGGTTCATCGCCCTGGCCTCTGCTTGAAAATATTTAATCTCCCAAACCCCTGGTTATACTTACCAAGGGTACCAGAACTTGTAAGAGAATTGGTATGTATGGCTAGGCTTTAGAAGACCCTAGTGATAGTTAACATAGCGCACACCTGTGCAACTAAGCAGGGAGTTAAGAACCTTGCACAGCTGGAAATTACAGAAAAGCCTTCTTTAATCACAAAAAATGGCTCACACCACACGTAGATCTCTTCAGTCCCCCAGAGAACCACTGGCTTAAGAACATATATGCTTAGCCACCAACATGTTTTAGTACAGTGGAGCAAAGGACTTCTGTAATTTCCCTCAAATTTTACTTAAAGTTGTGGAAAAGCCAGGCTCATTCTGATAACACCAAACTGAATAAGGTAGGAGTTGCTGTCCCATCTGCTACTCTAATCTGATGAGAACCATGAACTGTCAATCCAGTGCTCCTTGCTAAACCGACAGGAAGGAACCCTAGTACATCCTAGATGTTCTTCGTGTTTCACTCTTGCAGTCTTTACATTTGGGTTATCTGCTTGCAGTAGCCCTCGGTCGGCCTGATTAACAAAGTCTTGGGTCCTGCGTCAGTTGCTGTCCCTCCTTCCATGACGTCAGGTCGCCAGGGGTATAAAACATGCAGCCGACACCATTACATCAGTCTTTCTTGCTGTGTGGTGCCCGAAGCAGAAGCAGTTTGCAAGTGCCAGTCGGCCTACTCCTGAAATTTTCGTTTTCGAGTTTCAAAACCAAAGTCTTCAACTAAAGCTAAGTACCCCGTTGGGGAAACTTTTTTTCCTTGCTCCTTTCCGATGTCAGTAAAAGTTAATAATTGCATTACTGAAGATTTACAGTACAGGGCAGGTCTGTGGGTAAAAGTGGGTTGTAATGATAGAAGCATGGACCTTAATATATGTAGGACTTAAGCCAAATATGTGAAGATCTGTCTGAGTCATGGCTGTTCCCTCTGGCAGTCTCTTTAGGTTCTAACTGAAACTCTTCCCATGAATTTTCCCTTTATTTCCTTTACTTAAGTTATTCTTGTCTTGTTTAAGATACAAAGCCAGACATTTCACTATTTATTTCCTGCACAATTTTGGAGCTTGGGCTTCAAAAACTTCTTTGCAGCCTGCATTATTTTGCATTCTCCTCCAGTAACTTGAATACACTTTCAGCAGGGGATTCAAATAGGAGACAAATAGGAGACCCTTATTCAGAGGTGCATTAATAAGCTTTATCTGTATATGGTTAGGAAAGGACAGATTCCTCAACCAAGCTTGTCTTCACCCAGTAGCTGCTGCCCTACAGAGGATTCATCCATATTTCTTTGAATGCCTGGCTACCCAAACAGAGCGGGCACATAATTCAAGCATCTTTTGCTTCAGACCATTATCCAATAACCCAGCAAGGTATTGCTGAAATGTAGTTCTACCCTTTCAATGCTCTGAAGGACACTGTATTGTAAATGTGCACACTTTTCCCTGAGCTGCTCTAATGGTGCAGAAGGACAAAGCTCCGACTACATCCCAGGTGATTAGGGTTTGATTAGTGGTTTGGGTGACTGACAAAAGCAGCAGGGAGAGAAGGGCATGACCATCCTGGGATGGGTGGACAGACCTATGGGCATCTATTGTGTCAATCCCTGGTGGAGGCTAAGGAAGACACAGTGGTAAGGAGTACCTAATGGAGACTTGGCTGAGCTGCTGTGGGGGCAGGGTAATATGTCTCACATTCCCACCCCCAAGTATACAATTAGATCCACAAGAGAGGGGAGAAATGGGTAGGTCATAAGGCACCCCCCCCTCAAAAAAAAAAGATGTACAAATTTCCCAATGCCTACTTCCATGACCAGCCCCAGCAAAAGCATGAATAGCTGGTAGATCAAGTGTGGACATGTACCAGGGTGCTAGGCCTCTATCTTGAAGGATGAAAGAGGGACCAAAAAATACTCATTTTCACAAATATGTTGAGTATCACAATTTCATCATCATTGGAACAGGGACCCTGAATGTACCCAGAGCGAATGTCATACTGGAATCAAGGGACACAACAGCTGGATCAGCTACAGGATTCTTGTGAAGGATTTTACAGGAATCCTTAACACTGTAGAAGCAGTTAGGTCTCATAAGAACAGGGGTGAGGGAATCTGGCTCCACAAATGCACTGGTAAACACTTCCTCCAGGGCACCCATGCCTAGTGGAACAGAAAGTGCTCTAATGTTCTGTCAGGCTCATGAAGGCTCTATAACGTAACTATATTCTGAGTAGTCTTTGTCCTCTCACTGAACTCTTCCACCATCTTAAGAATGGTGCTTCTGAAGGAGAAATCGTCTGGTGGAAATGCACATGACAGAGTGTCAAGCGTCAGGCTCATATGTAGCAACAGAAGGGATATGACAAACATAAGCCAGTTCATCTGCTTCAGAGTCATATGAATCAGAATCCTCCACAGTACGTTCTTCTCAGAAGCTAATCCAGACAACCCAAGGGTTTCCAGAACTGGCTGCTTGGATTTACAGAGACATGACATCTGGAGAGGGCTAGAAAAACTGGCAGGAAAAAGCCTGCAAAGTCAAAGGGACCAAGACACTGCCTGACCCAGACTGATGCAAGCTGGTTGGCAACAATTTGGATTTCAGTGCTTTGTACCTCGTAGTTTTAGACAAAACTTTAAATAAGAATGGCCAGCACAAAAGGCAATTAATCCAACAAATATTTTATGCACAAATTAAATAAATACAGGAAACTGCAAACCGGTTTTGGCACAAGCCTTCTTCAGTGCAAATAGCATCCACATAAAAAACAGAAGTGAAAAGACTACCCCATCCAAACCAGTGAATAAATCTGGAAAACCAGATACACCCCCTGAATCACATCAATCAAAAAACACCATTTAACACAGGAGAAAATAAAGCCCTTAATTTAATAACCCAAAAATCTCTCTTTTTATTTAAAATGTCGTGCCAATCCAACCTATTACTTTCCTTAATATTAATAAAATCAATAGCAGTAAATCTAAATTTTGCTGTAGCAAATTCCCAGGTTTACTGTAGCAAATTCCCAGGTTTATCCAGAAAGCAAGGAATGGCATGCAATATCACTTAGGGCCTCCTCTGCATCACGGAATACCAGGGAAGTTTGCATGAGTGAGTGTATTAAATAAGTTGCTGCATCTGGTGCTGGTTAGGGAGGCAAAAAAAATGCAACAAGGCTTCCCCAAAGATGGGAAAGATTCCAAGCTACTGTCAAGTTGAGGAACCACTTGTGTGACATCAAGAAAGCAACTACTGAGAGCAAGGAGGTCATCTTCCCAGGCATGTGGGTTGCTCTCAGAAAGCAACCTGGAGACATGGCTCAGTCTCACACCCACATGGCCTCACAGCATAAAAGACAGAAACAAGTACTTTCCTGTTTACGTACCATACAGCTGCGACATTGTCTATGTGTATGGCAACAGCATCTCATGGGAGACCATCTTGAAGCCTCAGAAAGTCCACTATCATCTATAACATTTATGTGTAGTTAAGCCTCTAACAGCGAGTACATATTGTGGACCATTCTTGTGCACCAAGGGAAATGGAAGAAGAAAGGGACTACCCAAAGACAAACGGGATGTGTGAAGCCACCAACGAAGGTGCAACTTAACACGTTCTTAAAATTCTCACTGGATATGACAACAATCCAGATGCCTGACCTTACTAATTTCTTGGGGCCCAATGCAGGACCTGCATACAAAAATGAGTATGCAAAACCAGAAAAACAGTAGTTGCCACGAGTCCAGCAGTCTTCAAAGGCTCAAAGAACAGGGTCCAATGATACCAAGCAGGGGGGCTGGTCACTACATCATGGGAATTCCTCCTGCAGTGCTTCCTGTGATGCTCATGGATGGGAAAGTATAGATGATTAAGTACTACTTACCTGTAACAGTAAATGTTCCAAGTTTCACCTTGCCTCGTGGCACATGGGTTTTGTGCCTGCACAAGCCCATACTGGCAGTTTTACAGAGCTCAGAATCTCCTCTTCTGCCTCTCTGTGATAAAGAATTGGCTAAGCCCCTCCCATCAGGGAAGCCTAACTCCTCTCAGAGGTCCTCAGAGCCATCTGATTTTACAGCAGAGGTCACAGACTCTGCTGTTATAAGTGGTTGTGCCTTAACTCCATTCATTAAGTTGACTTTCAAAGCTGTGGAAAGCTATCTACAGCCGAAGCACAGAGGGGCAGGGTCAGCTCCAAAAACTAGTGAGTTGACTCCACTGTCAGGGCTCCGACTTCAATGTTCTAGCTCCAGGAATCTACTCAACCCAAATGCAGTGGCATCAAGAAAGTAAGGGAAGAGATCACAACCAAACTGCAAAAGGGTATTGGGTCCAATCCCAACACGGCAGAGGGATGCAGATCCATATGCATCGGCTCCAGGAAGGGAGACCGCATCAGAAAGTACAATCATGTAAAAATCTTACCATAACAGTAAATGTCATTCTCTTCACTATTGCAGTATTCTTCACCAAACGGATCTCCTACCAAGGATAGCCAAACGTCCATCCAGTATACCAAAGCCTTCAGCTCTTATAGGCACCACACATCACACATGTGCTCCTCGCGTAGGACGCAAGGCATAAAGGTGACATACAAACGCAAACACTCAGAAGTGAATAAGCCCCAGCAGGAACAGAATACCCTCCCCTCAAGGACAGAGAGGAACATATGCATCCAGAAGGAAAAAATAAAGGAAGAAGGGAAAAAGGCCCCTGGGCCAGGAAGGGAAATAGAACACAGGGCAAGAGTCAGGACAGAGGGGGGAAGGAGGAAGGAAGTGAATACTGCAACAGTGAAGACAAGGACATCTGTTATGGTAAGAATTTACACAACTGTACTATGCCCTTCCATATCACTGTTGCAGTAGTCTTCACCAAAGGGAGAGTACAACAGCTCAAAAGGAAGTCAGGGAGGAGGAAGGCACAGAGGAATCATTTACACACCCGTGCAGAATAGCTCTGACAAAGCCTGCTCTGGCCCTGGAAATAACATCTAACTTGCAATGTTTAGTGAAAATATGAACAGAGGAACAAACAGCAGCCTCAAGAATAGAATTGGTATCCAGCCCCTTAAAAATGCACCACAGGAGGCAACTGCTCTAGCAGAATGTGCCTTTATAGAGTAGGAAAGACATTTGTCATGAAAAGTATAACTGATGGAAATGGTCTCAGAAATCCAGGGGGAGGTAGGTTGCTTAGAAAAGTACAGTTTTGTACCTACCATAAAATGTAGATGTCCGATAGATATGCAACTGCAGTCATAACATATGGGTTGTCCTGCCTCAGGCAGCCCTCGGTCGGCCGGATTCCAAAGTCTGGGTCCGACGTCGGCTGATGTCGCATTTCTCTCCGACGTCAGAGCGGCTGGAGTACATAAGCATCAGCCGACGCCATCTTCTTCAGTGTTTCTTGCCCCAGATGCCAGGTGCCCTCCAAGGAAGGCTGTAATCAAATTGGAAGACAAAAGCAGGTTTCCAGACAAATAAACAAGCAATAAACAGATACACCATAACAGATATCCCCAGCTAAGGATAACAGGGAGAGGAGTGGACCCAAGGCATAGAGGGGAAGGAGGGAGGGAAAACCCGACTGCAGTTGCATATCTATCGGACATCTACATGTATGGTAGGTACAAAACTGCACTATGACCTTCAAGAATGCAACTGCAGTCATAACATATGGGTTGAATCCATAGCTTAGCTGGGGGAGGAGGAATGCTCTAAGAAAAGGATGGTGTAGCTATCAATCCCTGCAGGACTGCCGAAGCAAAGCCTGCTCTGGATCTGGAATATAAAGGGAGGTTGTACTGTTTGGAAAATGTATGCACGGAGCTCCATGTAGCAGCTTCTAGAATGTCTTTTGTAGGCACCCCTCTTAAAAATGCTGTAGAGGTGGCTGTAGCTCTGGTGGAGTGTGGTCTGACATTGGCTGGCACACACTTTCCATGGAAGGAATAACAGAATCTGATGCAATGTCCAATCCATTTTGAAATTGTCTGTTTGGAAATTGCTTTTCCTTGTACTCCTGGGGCGTAAGCTACAAAAAGCTGATCAGACTTCCTACTGGTCTTGGTTCTGTCCAGGTAGTAGCGAAGTTGTCTGTGAATGTCCAAGGTATGCAACAGTCTTTCCCCTTTCTTCTCAGGATTGGGAAAGAAAGTAGGCAGGTGAATTGCTTGATTTAAAGAAACCCTAGATACCACTTTTGGCAGAAAGGTAGGGTTGGTTCGTAAGGAGACCCTGTCTCTGTGAAAGGTTATGAACGGTGGTATTGCCATTAGGGCCTGTAATTCCGAAACCCTTCTTGCTGAGGTAATTGCCAACAGGAAAGCTGTCTTCCATGAGAGAAATTGTAAGTCCACAGAAGTTGATCAAAGGGAGGTAGAGTCAGTTTTTCTAGGACAAAGTTGAGTTCCCAAGCTGGTACTGGTGCCTTTCTTGGGGGCTTTATATTCTTGATTCCCCTAAGGAATTGCCTTAACAAAGGATGTGAAAACACAGGTGGATCAGTGTTGTATCTAGCTGAAATAGCTGAAGCATGTATTTTTATGGAAGAATATGAGAGTCCATTATGTAGCATGTCTGCCAAATATTCCAGAATGAGTGGAATGCTCAATAATGATGCATCATGACCCTTGCTGGTATTCCAAATGCTGAATCCCTTCCATTTGGCTGAGTAAACCTTTCTGGTGGATGGTCTCCGGGCTTCTGTTAGTATCCACTGAACTTCCTTGGAGAGAGATAGATTGAGGTTATTCATGGGATCTCCCAAGCTGTTAGCTGTAGAGTCTGGATGTTGGGATGAACTGTCTTGAAGTTGTGTTGAGTCAAAAGTTGGGGCCATTGGGGAAGGGCCCACTTTTTGCTGTGACATATGCTCCGTAGTAGTGGGTACCAGTGTTGTCTTGGCCAGTCTGGAGCTATTAGGATCCCCTTGGGCTGCTCTGCTTTGATCTTTAGTAATACTGTGGTCATCAGTGGCAGAGGTGGAAATGCATAGATTTTTAGGAAGTTCCAGTTGAATGAGAGAGCATCTATTTTCCATGCTTGTGGATGATATGTCCTTGAACAGAACTTCTGTATATGATGATTGAGGTGGGAGGCAAATAGGTCTACTTCTGGCCTGGCCCATGTCGAGGAGAGTTGTATGAAGATTTCTGGATGTAACCTCCATTCGTGGGGGTCTAGGAAATTCCTGCTTAGGCTGTCCGCCAGCACATTGTCTTTGCCTGGAACAAACTGGGATTGCAACTGTATGTTTAGGCTCAGTGATTTTTCAAAAAGATTCATTGTCAGTCTGCAAAGGGGGTAAGAATGGGTGCCCCCCTGCTTGTTTATGTACCACATCACAGTGGTATTGTCTGTCCGTATTAGCAGGTGGCCTTGTTGAAGTTGTTGTCCAAAGGCCTCGATGGCATGCATTACTGCCAGCATTTCCTTTTGGCTGATATGCAGATGTGTTTCCTTTGGAGACCATTGTCCTTGAATACATCTGCCCTCCATGTGCGCCCCCCATCCAAGGTCTGAGGCGTCTGTGGTCATGGTCTGTGTTATCTGAGGTTTTTTGAATGACATACCTGTGTTTGACTGGCTTATCGAGGCCCACCATAGAAATTCCTTTTGAAGGCATGGAATGAGCGGTATGGTTGCCTCTAGGTTGTTGCTGTGTTGAGACCATAGGCTTTTTAGGTACCATTGAAGCTTTCTCATGTGTAGTCTTGCTAGTGGAACCAGGAGGATGCAGGATGCCACCCAGGGCCTGTAGGAATCTCCTTGCAGTCATCTGGGTGAGCTTTGCTAAACCTTTGAAGTAATGAGTTAACTTCTTTTGCTTGTCTTCTGTCAGGTAAGCCATTTGAGAGGCTGTGTCTAGTTTGGCTCCTAAGAAGGTTATTTGCTGGGATGGCTGAAGTCTTGACTTTTGGAAGTTGACTGTGTATCCCAGAGCCTGTAGCAATTGTATGACATAATTCAAGTTTTTTGTCAGATTCAGTTTGTCGTCCGCTTGTATGAGGCAGTCGTCCAGGTACGGGTAAATTTGAATCCCCTGGAGCCTGCAATGAACAATTACTGAAGCCAGGCATTTCGTGAATACTCTGGGCGCAGTAGATAAGCCAAATGGTAATGCTGAGAATTGATAATGCTCTGGCCCTGCAAGAAATCTGAGGTATCTTCTGCAGCTGTGTCTGATAGGGACATGCAGGTATGCCTCCTTGAGGTCCAGAGTAATCAGCCAAGACCCCTTGCCCAGCATGGGAAGGAGTTGCTGTAGAGTCAGCATTTTGAACTTTGGTACTATGAGAAAAGTGTTTAATGCGGACAAGTCCAGTATTGGTCTCCACTGAGTTTCTTTTCTTGGAACAAGGAACAGTCTTGAGTAAAACCCCTGGCATTGTTCTTGTTGTGGAACTTTTTCTATTGCTTTGATCTGAGCAAGCAGAGAAATTTGCTTGATAGCCTCTGCCCTCTGGTTTTGTGGTAGGTTTGGCATGCCTTGTTTTCTTGGCAACGTATGAAAATGGAACCTGTAACCGTGGTCTATAATGTCCAAAATCCATTTGTCCTTTGTCAGTCTGTGCCAATTGTCTGAAAACAGAGATAATTTTCCGCCCAAAGGAGCTTCTGCTTGCTCCTTGGTCAGCGGAACTAGAGGAAAGTCATTGAGATTGTCCTTGTGGGACAGGAGAAACCCCAGTGTCACTTCTTTGGTTTGCTGGTTGCCATTGTCGTCCCCTGTAGGAAACTCTGTATTGTCCTCTTCCTCGGGCACGCCTGTTTTTGCCCCTTTGAAATCTTTCAGGATTAGGAAAGGACCAGTTTTTAGAAGGCCAATTCCTGCTGAATCTGGGTGGCTGAACCTGGAGGAAATCTTTGACTGTCTGAACTGACTTGGCTTTTTCCTCAATGGACTTTAACACATCTTTAGCATTAGCACCAAAAAGCTTGTTCTTTTCCAAGGGTGCATCAAGACGTTTTGCCTTAACATGATCTGGTAAAGGTTGTTCTTTTAACCATGCATGTCTACGAATGACCGCCCCTGTCATAGCTGCCCTACATGAAGCTTCCAATGCATCATATCCACACTGAAGAAAGTGATTGCTAACTTGCTGAGAATTATGCACAGCCTCCTGCAAAGACTTCCTATCTAGAGGTTCAGGAGAAGCCAATGTTTTCTGTAAATCATCTAACAGGTAATCCTGATATTGAAACATATGAAAGAGACAATTGAGAGCTCTCATAGATAAAGTAGTGGAGGTGTAAACCTTCTTCCCCCATCTCTCTAATGACCTAGCTTCCCTGTTGGAAGGCAAAGGATTTTTGGAGGTGGAAGTTGAAACCCCTTTCGGTCCCTGCAAAATTGTTTCTAAATCAACAACATGGGCCCTAAAGAAATGAGAATGGGTTTCTGGGACCCTATAGTATCTGTCAGGCTTGACAGGAGCAGGCGGAAGAGTATCAGGGGTAACACTGGAGTCAGAGTATAAATCATCCAAAACATCAAGCACAGGAGGTATAGCTAAGGGTCTGTGTTGGGGCTTTTTAAGGAAGGTTCGAAGGCGTTTTCTGGAATCAGAATATTCCTGGCCTTACCACTTAAAATGTTCCCTCATGGAATGCAGAACTTCCCCGAAAGAAATATCCTCTGGAGGAGAGTCCGAGGGGATGGAGTCCTCTGCATCTGAGTCCTCATAGGTCTGGAAGGGCTCTTCCTGGCTTTCGGAGTGAACAGAATCCTCAGAATGTTCATCTGAAGGGAGAGGGTCAGAGGGTTCAACCCTGGGCCTCTTATCAGGAGGAGGCTGGGATCCTCTCTCAGGATGGGCCTGGGAACCTCTGATCATGGAAATTAAGTCTGCGGCCATAGTCATGATTTGTGTTTCAGGAGTAGGCTGAGGTAAGGCTTTAGCAGTAAGGTGCTTGGACTTGCTGGCTGACTTAGCACGTGTGTAGGCCTTAATAGACATGGACATGGGAGGCCTAGCAGCTCCACGTGCAGGAGTGACCTTATCAACAGCAATGGTCTTGGGCATTTCCTCGGTTTCAGTATCTGGAGGAAAATCAATAACTGGCGTCGGTGTGGTCTCCGGTATCGGAGGAATCGGTAATGCGGTGTCTTCGGTTCGGAGCGGTGGAATAACCGCCTCAGAGGGAACCGGGGCACTCGCGGTTAGTTTTGGCGTGGTGTCGGTGGAAGACGTGGGCCGAGGATGTCGGTCCCGGTCTTTTCGTTTCTTAGGAGTCTGCGATGTCGGTAGTTCCGACGGCATTGTATAATCTAATTTTTCGCCGAAAAAGTCTTCAGCGAACTCCGCCCGGCGCCTGAGAGTGCACTTATTGAAGCGAGCACAGGCGGCACAGGCCGAGACGTCGTGGTCTGGGCCAAGGCAAGGGAGGCAGTAAGAGTGGAAATCCTTATGGGGTATTTGTTTACCACAAGACAAACAATTATTTACTTTTTCAGTAATTTCTGACATCGGCTGAGGCAAGAAAAGGTCCCCAACGGGGTACTTAGCTTTTTTGATGACTTCGGTTTCGAAGAATACAGGAGCTGACCGACCGGCACTTGCGAACTGCTTCTGCTTCGGGCACCGCGCGGCAAGAAAGACTGAAGATGGCGTCGGCTGATGCTTATGTACTCCAGCCGCTCTGACGTCGGAGAGAAATGCGACATCAGCCGACGTCGGACCCAGACTTTGGAATCCGGCCGACCAAGGGCTGCCTGAGGCAGGACAACCCATATGTTATGACTGCAGTTACATTCTTGAAGGACATCAGCCAAACCCTAAGTCTTGGGATGAAAAGATACAAAAAGATGTTCAGATTTGCAAATACAGTACAGTTGTGTAAAGTCTTACCATAATGGTAGATGTCCATCTCTTCACTGTTGCAGTATTCATTACAATAGGGATCCCCCTGCCAAGGGTGGCCCAACGCCCAGCCAGTAAACCAAAGCCTTTAGGCTGCTTTAAGGTACACCGTACACAACACATGTTCCTCGCATAGCATAGGGCATAAAGGTGACATCTGGACTTACCATCCTCAGAAATGATAGCCCCAGTAGGAATGCCAGTCCAAGGAAAAGAGAGGTAAGAGAGGTAATCAGTGCATACAGAAGAGAAATAGACCGGGGCGGAGAGAAAGTACAGTTGTGTACACCTACCATAAATGTAGATGTTCGAGTGTCTTCACTGTTGCAGTCATAACTGTAGGGTGTTCCTGCCGGCAGGCAGCCCGAGGTCGGCCAGAATCCCAAAGTCTGGGTCCGGCGTCGGCTGTATAAGCTAGTATCCTGGCGTCAGGACGCCTTGGTACATAGCCCTCAGCCGACGCCATCTTCTCCAGCCTTTCTTGCCCTAGATGTCAGAAGTCCCCAACAAATCAAAAATGAATCCAACAAGGAAACACAAATACACCACAAATATGAGAGAAAGAGGGGATAGGAGGGAGGGAAACCCCGACTGCAACAGTGAAGACACTCGAACATCTACATTTATGGTAGGTGTACACAACTGTACTATGTTCTTCGTGTTTCACTGTTGCAGTCATAACTGTAGGGTGGAATCCCAAAGCAGTGTAGAGGGGGAGGAGGCTTTAGATGGAAGAAGGGGAGGCAAGAATACCCTGTAAGACAGCAGAGGCAAAGCCTGCCCTAGACTTAGAAAACAAGGGGAGATTGTAGTGCTTGGAAAAAGTATGCACAGAACTCCAAGTGGCAGCTTCCAAGATATCCTTGGTAGGGACTCCTCTGAGGAAAGCAGTAGAAGTAGCAGCTGCTCTAGTAGAATGACTTCTAATGGTCCCTGGAAACTGTTTCCCATGATGAGTGTAACAAAATCTGATTCCATAAGCAATCCATTTGGAAATAGTTTGTTTAGAAATAGGTTTTCCAAGAGAACTGGAAGCAAAGGAAACAAACAATTGGTTAGACTTTCTGAAATCTTTAGTCTTGTCCAAGTAAAATCGTAACTGTCTGTGCACATCCAATGAATGCAAAATCCTTTCCCCTTTATTTTGAGGATTTGGAAAGAAAGTAGGAAGGTGAATTGTCTGATTCAAAGCCACTTTCGAAATCACCTTAGGCATGAAAGTAGGATTGGTCCTCAAGGATACTCTGTCCTGATGGAAAATAAGGTATGGTTCCACAGCCATGAGAGCTTGCAACTCTGAGACCCTTCTGGCAGAGGTCAAAGCTAACAAAAGAACAGTCTTCCAGGATAGAAATTTAATATCTGAAGATGCAGCAGGCTCAAAAGGAGGCAAAGTAAGTTTTTCTAAAACATAATTAAGATCCCAGGCAGGGACAGGAGGGGTCCTTGGAGGCCGCAAATTTTTAGCCCCTCTCAAGAATTGCTTCATCAAAGGATGTGAAAAAACAGGAGGATCAGAACTGAAATGCGCAGAGATAGCAGAAGCATGAATCTTAATAGAAGAAAAGGAAAGTCCTTTAGATAAAAGTTCCGAAAGGTAAAGCAAAATAGAGGAGAGATCAGGAACCTGAGGATCAGAGCCTCGGTCCTGCATCCAAATAGAAAACCTCTTCCATTTAGAGGCATAAGTTTTCCTAGTGCTAGGCCGTCTAGCTTCCAAAAGAACATCCAAAACTTGTTTGGGAAGACTAGAGGAAATCAAATTTCTTTGAAGAGCCAAGCTGCCAAGCAAAGGGTCTTGAGATTGGAATGTAGTAACTGACCCTGATGCTGGGACAGAAGCGAAGGGTTCAGTGGAAGAATCCAAGGAGGCCCCGAGAACAGGAGCTTTAAGGTTGGATACCAAAACTGTCGAGGCCAATTTGGAGCAATCAAGATGAGGAACTTGGGCTTGTCCTGCTTTATCTTCAGTAGTACTCGAGGCAGTAGAGGAAGAGGAGGGAAGGCATATGCTGACAGGCTCCTCCAGCTGAATGACAGGGCATCCACTCTCCATGCTGTTTTGTGGAAGGACCTGGTGCAAAAGCGAGGCAGCTGATGATTGAGATGGGATGCAAACAGATCTATCTGGGGACATCCCCAAACTGCAGTAATCCTGTTGAACAAGTTGGTGTCTAGCATCCATTCGTGAGGATCTGAAATGTTTCTGCTCAGGCTGTCTGCTAAGAGATTCTGTTTCCCTGGAATGAATTGAGCCTGGAGATGCAGATTTAAATTTAGAGCTGTGTCCCATAAACCCATAGCTAGTCTGCAAAGGGGGTATGAATGAGAACCCCCCTGCTTGTTGATGTACCACATGACCGTGGTGTTGTCTGTGCAAATTAGCAGAGGCCCTGGTTGTAAAAGGTTTTGAAGGCTAAAAGGGCATTTTGAACTGCCAACATTTCCTTCAGATTGATGTGCCAGTGAAGATGGTCCTTTGTCCAGGTTCCCTGCTGGCAATTGTCTAGAAAGTGTGCTCCCCAAGCATAATCCGAGGCGTCCGTGGTTAGGATTTGAGTAGGCTGAGGGAGACGAAAAGGTTTTCCTTCGTTTAACGTGCATGCCCTGGACCACCAGAGGAACTCCTTCTGGAGGCAGGGGATCAGAGGAATCAGAATATCCAGATCGTGGTAGTGCTGTGACCATACACTTTTCAGATACCATTGAAGCTTTCTCATGTGAAGCCTTGCGTTTGGAATCAACAGAATGCAGGAAGCCATGTAGCCCAGAGCCTGCAGGAATTTCCTTGCAGTGAGCTGAGATAGAGTTGCCAAGGTGTTGAAAGTAGAAGCCAGCTGAGTTTGTTTTTCTGGAGTGAGGTAGGCCCTTTGTAAGGTTGTATTTAAGAGGGCTCCCAAGAATACCATTTGTTGAGAAGGGATCAAATGTGACTTTTTTATGTTCACTGAGAATCCCAATAGTAGGAGAAGACGTTGAACAAAGTCCAGATGTTGAAGCAGAAGATCTTTGCTGTCTGCCTGAATAAGGCAGTCGTCCAAATAGGGGTAAATCTGGATCCCCTGAAGTCTGCAGTAAGCCACTACTGGTGCCAGGCACTTGGTGAAGACTCTGGGCGCAGTAGATAAACCAAAGGGCAGAACAGAGAATTGAAAGTGCCTCGAACCTGCCTTGAACCTGAGGAATTTCCTGCGTTCTTGTCTGATAGGGATATGCAAATAGGCTTCCTTTAAGTCCAATGGCACCATCCAGGCGTCCTGCGAGAGCATTGGAATTAGCTGTTGTAGAGTAAGCATCTTGAACTTTGGAATTTCCAAAAAGGTGTTTAACACAGAAAGGTCCAGAATAGGTCTCCATGAGTTCTGTTTTCTGGGAACCAGAAAAGTACAGTTTTGTACCTACCATAAATGTAGATGTTCGAAGATCCACATTGCTGCAGTCCTTACACTTGGGTAGTCCGCTGTCCTCGGTCGGCCCGAATATCAAAGTATTAGGCTGACGTCGGTCAAGGCGCTTAAGACTGACATCAGGACGTCAGGGTACAAATGCGCATGACCGACGTCATATCCTCAGTCTTTTCTTGCCCCAGATGTCAGAAGACCCTAAACAGAAAGGTCAAAACAAAAAGACAGCAAAAAACAACCAACCACCCTTGCACTAATCCTATGAACAATATATACAATATTCACAATATGTACAACCCAAACCACACAACCGCCTCTAACAACAGAGGGGAAGGAGGGAGGGTAAATTGGACTGCAGCAATGTGGATCTTCGAACATCTACATTTATGGTAGGTACAAAACTGTACTATGTTCTTCATCTCACATTGCTGCAGTCCTTACACTTGGGTAGAATCCCAAAGCAGAGGTAAGGGAGGATGGCAAAACTATAAAGTAGTAGGAGCTGCCAAAATGCCCTGTAAAATAGCAGTGGCAAACCCAGCCCTAGATTTAGAGTAAAGTGGAAGGTGGTAATGCTTAGAGAAAGTATGCACTGAACTCCAAGTAGCTGCCTCCAAAATATCTTTAGTTGCCACCCCTTAAAAAGCTGTAGAAGTGGCAGTAGCTCTAGTGGAATGAGGCCTAATCCCAGCTGGAATCTCCTTACCATGATGGGAATAACAGAAAGCAATACAAAACCCAATCCACTTAGAAATAGTTTGTTTTGACACAGGCTTGCCCTGAGAACCCAAAGCAAAAGAAACAAACAACTGCTGAGACTGCCTGAACCCTTTAGTTCTGCTCAAATAATATCGCAACTGCCTGTGTATATCCAAGGTGTGCAAAATCTTTTCCCCTTTATTTTGGGGGTTTGCATAAAAAGTAGGCAAATGAATAGTTTGGTTTAAAGCCACACTAGAAACCACTTTAGGCATAAAGGAAGGATTAGTGCGTAAAGATACCCTATCCTTATGGAAAATTAAGAAAGGCTCAACTGCCATAAGGGCCTGTAATTCAGAAACCCTTCTCGCAGAGGTAATGGCCAACAAAAAAGCAGTCTTCCATGACAAATATTTCAACTCGGCAGTAGCTGCAGGCTCAAAAGGTTGTAGAGTGAGTTTCTCCAACACAAAATTGAGATCCCAAGCAGGAGTAGGAGCTCTGTGGGGTCTTATATTCTTTGCCCCTCTAAGGAATTGCTTAAACAAAGGATGAGAAAACAATGGTGGGTCACAGTCATAGTGGGCAGAAATTGCTGCAGCATGAATCTTAATAGAAGAGAAGGACAAACCTTTGTCCAGTAACTCAACAAGATATTGAAGAGCCACACTTAAATTAGGCTTAGCAACATCAAATTCCTTTGCTGTACTCCAAAATAAAAATCTCTTCCATTTATCTGCGTATACTTTCCTTGTACTAGGCCTTCTGGCCTCCAAAATAACATTCAAAACTTGCTGGAAGCTGAGACCCTCAGGGTTTAAAACAGAATATGCCAGGCTGTTAGGTGAAGAGAGTGAAGTTTGACATTGAGTAAATGACTGTTCTCTTGAGACAGCAGGTGTGGAATCGAAGGCAAAGGCCATGGAGGCTCCCGAACCAGACTTCTCAGTAATGGGTATCAGTGCTGTCGAGGCCAATCTGGAGCTATTAGAATCATCTTTGGCTTGTCCTGTCTGACCTTTAGGAGTACCTTTGGGAGGAGAGGCAGAGGTGGAAAGGCATACACATGAAGATTGCTCCAATTGAAAGAAAGAGCATCCACTTTCCAAGCTGTGGGATGAAACCTTTTTTTGCAAAACTTTGGCAGCTGGTAGTTTAGTGGAGAAGCGAACAGATCTATGTCTGGAGTTCCCCATGACACTGTCAATTTCTGAAATACATGAGGATCCAATTTCCACTGTGGGGATCCATAATTGTCTGCTCAACACATCTGCTAAGGAGTTCTGTGCTCGGCAGAAACCTTGCCTGAAGATTGAGCTGTAAACTGAGAGCAGTCTCCCACAAAATCATTGCTTGTCTGCATAGAGGATAAGAATGTGTTCCCCCTTGCTTGTTGATGTACCACATGACAGTTGTGTTGTCTGTTAGAGCCAACACCTGCCCTGGAAGAAGTAATTCCTTGAAAGCTATTAATGCAAATTGGACTGCTAACATCTCCTTCAAGTTGATATGTAGATGTTGTAGTCTGGCAGGCCACGTGTCTTGTATCCACTTTCCATTTAGATGAGCTCCCCAAGCTTTGTCTGAGGCATCTGTCGTTAGAATCTGACTCGCCTCTGGCCGGGTCACAGAGAGTCCCTTGTTTAGGTGACATTCCTGAGCCCACCACAAAAATTCCTTTTGAATGCAAGGTATTATCTGAATGACAGTGCTGTGTCCATACATTTTTGAGATACCATTGTAGCTTCCTCATATGCAGTTTGGCATTGGGAAGCACCAGAATACAAGATGCCATGAACCCCAAGGCTTGAAGGACTGTCCTTGCAGTCAGCCTGGACTGATGAGACAAATGATGGAAGTAAAGGGAAAGATTCTTTTGTTTGTCCGGGGTCAAAAAGGCCATCTGGGACGCTGTATTCAGTCTCACACCCAGAAAGCACATGTCCTGAGAGGGTACTAGACTGGACTTTATTTCGTTCACAGAATACCCCAGGCATCTTAGCACTGCTATCACATATTGCAAATGATGAAGAAGCTCGTCCCCTTCCTTTGGCCAGAATCAGGCAATCGTCCAAATAAGGATAGATCTGTATTCCTTTTAGCTTGAAGAAAGCTATCACTGGAGCCAGAACCTTTGTGAACACTCTGGGCAGTAGATAAGCCAAAGGGCAATGCAGAGAACTGATAATGAGAAGTCCCAGCTCAACGCAGATACTTCCTGCAACTTAGCCTGATAGGAACATGAAGGTAAGCCTCCTTGAGATCCAGAGTCACCATCCAGTGATCTTTGCCCAGCAGAGGTAAAAGCTGTTGTAACGTCAACATTTTGAACTTGGGAATGTCCAGATATGTGTTGAGGATAGATAAATCCAAAATTGGTCTCCACGTGTTCCCCTTCTTTGGTACTAGGAACAGGCGAGAATAAAATCCTAGGCCTACTTCTGGCAGAGGGACCGGCTGTATGGCCCCTATTTGCAGCAGCAGAGAAATTTGTTTGTGAGCCTCTATTCTTTGCTGAGGAGGAACGTCTGGCATGCCTTTGAAAGGAGGCAAGGTATGGAAATAAAACCTGTAACCTTGGTGTATAATATCCAATACCCATCTGTCCTGGGTAATTAAACTCCAATTTTCTTTGAAGAGTGCCAACCTTCCTCCCAAAGGTGCTGCCAGACAAGAAGGCTCTGGCAGCTGAAAAGGTAGGTCATTGGGCCTGCTTACGAAAGGACTGGCCCTGCCCTCACCGAAGACTGTGCAGGTGAACTCCCTGTTCTAGGTCTGAAAGAGCCCTGAGCTCTACCCTCCACGTCTGGATCTTCCCTAGACTGTGAATCATAAGAAGGGTACGTCCACCCCTTAGCAGGCCAATTCCTACTAAACTTAGGAGGCTGAACTTGCAAAAATTCTTTAACAGTCTGCATAGACTTAGCCTTGTCTTCCATTTTCTTTAAAACTGCCTCCACAGGTGAACCAAACAATACATCAGACTGTAAAGGAGCATCTAAAATCCTTGTCTTAACATGGTCAGATAAGTTCTGATCCCTCAGCCAGGCGTGCCTGCGAAGAACTGACCCAGTGGCAGCCACCCTAGACGAGGCCTGTACAGCATCAAATCCACATTGTAAAGAATGCTTACCCACCTGTTCAGAAACATGTACCAAATCTTGTAATTCTTTACACTCAATGCCTTCCGCCAGAGCATCCACCTTAGACTTCAATTGAGAAAGAAGATAGTTTTGATATTTCAACATGTGAAACTGGCAATTCAAAGCCCTCATAGCTAAGGTGGAAGAAGTATAGACTTTCTTTCCCCATCTATCCAAAGCTCTGGCCTCTTTATCTGGAGGAACCGGATTTTTTACCACAGAGGCCTTGACACCCTTAGGTCCCTGACTAACTGTTTCTGGGTCCGCCCTAGGACTCTTATACAGATATTTATGAGCTTCAGGCACCCTGTAATACCTGTCCGGTTTAACAGGAGCAGGAGGCAAAGAATCAGGATTAAGTGAAGCCTCTGCAAACACATCTTCCACAACATCCAGAACAGGTGGTATAGCCAAAGGCCTATGCTGGGGTAAAGCAAAAATTCCCTAAGCCTTTTCCTGGAATCAGAGAAGTCCTGACCTTCCCACTTAAAATGTTCCCTCATGGAATGAAGAGTCTCTGAAAAAGAAAAATCCTCTGGAGGAGAAGCAGAAGGAGTAGAATCATCCACATCAGAATCAGAATAAGGAGAATACTCCTGCAAGTCTTCAGCCGAAGACTCTGAAACATCCGAAACCTGCTCAAAACTCCCCAACTCTGGTTCCACCCTAGGCCTCTTATCAGGAGGGGGCAAAGAACCTCTAATCAAAGTAATTAAATCTTCTGCCATTTTGAGCATGTGCTTCTTGGGCACAGATCCTGAAGAACTAGGAGTGACACCAACAGAAGCTAAACCTGGCCTGCCTCTGGGAGAAGCCTTGGAAACAGAAGGAGAGGGCCTAACCACCCTAGGAAGGGAGGGAGTACAGTAACCTGAGAAGCCCCTTCAGCCTGACCTGCCCCTGAGAGGCCACATCCTGCAATATCAAAGTCTCCCCTGGGACTCCAGAGAAGCCTCCGGAACCACGGTTCCACTGATGCCTCTAAAGAACCGGCGTCCGCGGACGACTCTTCCTGCCTGGGTTTAGCTGCTTTGTCTTTGCGCTTCTTGAAGAAGCGGGCGCCGGAGCATCCGGCGGCATATTGTAATTGCACCGCTTCCGAAGACCAACCTGGCACAATCTAACCTTGGCGCTTAATAGTGCCCTTATTAAACCTACCACAAAAGCGACACCCAACAACGTCGTGCTCAGGCCCCAAACAAGGAATACACAAAGTATGATAATCTCTATGCGGTATCTGTTTCCCACAAGAAATACAGTTATTCACTTTTTCTGACATCCGGTAAACCACTGAGGCAAGAAAAACTAAAATATTCCCAACGGGTACTTAGCCAACTTTGACTCGGTCTGAAACTCGAATTGAAAAATTTCAGAGCGTTAACGGCACTTGCAACGCTGCTTCTGCATCGGACCATGCGGCAAAAAAGACTGAGGATATGACGTCGGTCATGCGCATTTGTACCCTGACGTCCTGATGTCAGTCTTAAGCGCCTTGACCGACGTCAGCCTAATACTTTGATATTCGGGCCGACCGAGGACAGCGGACTACCCAAGTGTAAGGACTGCAGCAATGTGAGATGAAGAACATCAGCCTTGAATAAAACCCTTTTCCCATTTCCGAGAGTGGAACAGGCTCTATGGCTCTCATGGCCAGAAGAGCATCCACTTGAGTTAAGGCCTCTGACCATTGAAGTTTTGGCAGATCTGGCCAACCGTGAGTCCTTGGCAAAGTGTGAAAATGGAAATTGTAACCTTTTAAAATCACGTCCAATACCCATCTGTCCTGGGTAATACGAGTCCAATTTCTGTAAAAAAGAGACAGTTTTCCTCCGAGAGGGGCGTCCAGGTAAGGGGTCCTGAAGCCCAACCGAGAGAGTCATTGAGTTTGCTTTCTTTGAGATTGGGATCTGTCTTCTCCCCTCCTAGGTGAAGAAGCAGTCCATTGTCTAGATCTGTAAGAGGTCTGGCCTTGACCACGACCTCTGGAGCGTCTATATCTTCCCCTTTGAGGCCTGTCAGACGTGGGAAAGGACCAATTTTTAGAGGGCCAATTCCTGGAAAATCTAGGAGGCTGAACCTGCAAGAAATCTTTTACAGTCTGCATGGACTTTGCCTTTTCTTCCATCTTTTAATAACTTCCTCAGCCTTAGAACCAAAAGAACATCCTGTTGAACAGGGGCATCTAATAACTTAGCCTTAACCTGTTCAGGTAAACTTTGTTCACGAAGCCAGGCATGTCTCCTAATCACAGTACCAGAGGCAGCAGCCCTGCAGGAAGCATCCAAAGCATCAAAACCACAATGTAAGCTATGCTTGTTAACCTGTTCAGTAGCATGCAAAACATCCTGAAGTTCCTTATCCTCTGCACAAGCAGGAAGGGAAGCAAGCTTTTGCTTTAAAACAGACAAAATAAATTGCTGATATTTAAACATATGAAACTGGCAATTTAAAGCCCTTACAGACAGGATAGCAGAAGTATATACCTTTTTTCCCCACCTGTCTAAAGCACGAGAATCCTTCTCAGAGGGAATAGGATTTTTAGAAGTAGCAACCTTAGCAGCCTTAGAGCCCTGAGAAATAGTTTCAGGATCTGCAGAAGGGTTTTTAAATAAAAATAAATGAGAGTCAGGAACCCTATAAAATCTATCAGGCTTTGAAGGAGCAGGAGGCATGGAATCAGGATTCAAATTAGCCTCAGAAAAAGCATCATCTACAATGTCCAAGACAGGAGGAATAGCTAAAGGCCTATGCTGAGGAAGAAGAAGAAATTCTCTAAGCCTCTTTTTGGAAGCAGAATATTCCTGTCCTTCCCAATGAAAATGTTCCCTCATCTCATGCAAGGTTTCCCCAAAGGAAAATCCTCAGGCGCCGAGGCCGAGGGCAAAGAATCCTCAGCATCCGAATCCTCATAAGGGGGAAAGGAATAATCCTGATCAGAGGAAGAAACAGAAGATACAGAAGCCTGGTCAGAGGAATCCAGAGTAACATCCTGTCGAGGCCTTTTTTCAGGAGGGGGGTGAGAACCCCTAATCATTGTAAGCAAATCTTCAGCCATCCTCAATAATTGTTTTTGTGTCATGGGAGTGGATTCAGAAGCAGCTTGAGCTGGAACTTTAGACTTAGTAGGAGTCTTTGTCTTTGCCTTTGCCTTTGAAATAGTGATGTGAGTAGGCCTGAAAACACCCTCAGAAGCCGGTACCTGCACAGCGGTTCCGGACCCATCTGAAGGAGCGACGTCCGAAGGTCCTGCAGCAGTTAAAATAGTGGGCCTCGATGGCTCCCCATGGGAGTCCGTATCGGCCATCGGTTCAGAAGTGGTGGACGACAGGGGCTGCAAAAGCGCCTCACTGACGACAGCCGAACCGGACGCTGGCTCCAGCTGCAACGAGTCCTGTTTGGACCTCGGAGGCCTGTCTTTGTCTTTGCACTTCGTTTGAACTCCGGTAGTGTCCGACGCCATTCTATAATTGAAGCGTCTGCCAAAATAATTTAAAGCCCAATCGTACCTGCTCTTGATAGTACGAGAGTTGAACCTGGCACAGAACCGACAACAAGAAACGTCGTGGTCAGGGCCTAAGCAAGGTAGACAGTAAGAGTGGAAATCTTTATGAGGTATTTGTTTCCCACACGCTATACAATTATTAACTTTTTCTGACATCGGAGGAACAAGAAAAGATTCCCCAGCGGGTACTTAGCTTTGAGAAGAGAAGTAACAACTTCGGACCGACAACAACCAAATACGCTGTTCGAAAATCGCCAACCAACGTTTTGCGAGCTGCTTTCCACCACACGGCAAGAAAGACTGGGGAAGATGGCGTCGGCTGAGGGCTATGTACCAAGGCGTCCTGACGTCAGGATACTAGCTTATACAGCCGACGCCGGACCCAGACTTTGGGATTCTGGCCGACCTCGGGCTGCCTGCCGGCAGGAATACCCTACAGTTATGACTGCAACAGTGAAACACGAAGAACATGGAGCGAATACTGCAACAGTGAAGAGAAGGACATCTACTGTCATGGTAAGATTTTACACAACTGTACTAGAGGGAGGACGAAGGAACAGCAGAGCTCTCTAGGAAGCCATGAAGGATGGGTCTAGCAAAACTAGCTCCAGCTCTGGAAATTCCATCCAACTTGTAGTGCTTGGTAAATGTATGCACAGAAGCCCAGGTAGGTGCCTCAAGAACAGAGTTAGTATCCAAACCCTTGGAAAAAAGCACCAGAAGTAGCCACAGCTCTAGTAGAATGAGCCTTAACAGAAGAAGGAAGGCTCTTACCATGAAAGAAATAACAGAAATGGCTTCAGAAATCCAAGAAGAAATAGTTTGCTTGGACACAGTTAATTTTAAGGACATAGGATGAAAGGAAACAAAGAGCAGATCAGACTTATGAAAAGTTTTAGCCATATCCTAATAAACGCGGGGTTGTCAATGCACATCCAATGTGTGCAGCACCTTCTCACTGGTAGATTGCGGAGAAGGAAAAAAGTAGGCAAACGAATAGACTGATTAAGGGACATCTCATTCACCACCTTGGGCATAAGGAAAGGATTAGTAAGCAAGGACACCCTGTCCTTATGACACACCAAAAAAGGAGAACAAGCCATAAGGGCTTGACGCTCAGACACCTGTCTTGCAGAAGTAAGGGCCAACAAAAGAATAGTCTTCCAAAAACAATGTTGTAAGAAAGCTAAAGCTGCATGATCAAAAGGAGCCTGAGTCAATTTTTCCAAAACAAAATTAACATCCCAGGAAGGAGGAACAGGCTTTCTGGGAGGCCTAATATGAAGGATGTCTTTAAAGAATTGTTTAGCTTCAAATCTAGAAGCTAAAGGAGGAGATAAAGGCAGACAAGCAGAGATAGCTGATAAATGGGCCTTAACAGAAGATAAGCCAATCCAGCATCGAGCAATTTACAGAGAGAGAGAACCCAAAGGAATGTCCACAGAAGGTGGATCCAGGTTACGAGAAAGACACCAAATAGAAAACCTCTTCCATTTGGATAAGTAGGATTTCCTAGTATTGGGTTTCCTGGCCTCCTGCAGGACCCTAAGCACGTCCTCAGATAAAAGATGTCTATGTGGAATCAAAATCCTATCACCCACAGTGTCAGATGAACAGCGGACTGGCAGGGATGAATGAGAGATCCCCTGTCTTGTGTGAGCAGGCCCACTCTATGAGGTAACTTCTGATGACTGCCTTTGGCTAAATGTAGACAGAGATAACCAATGCTTTCTCGGTCAAAAGGGAGTCACCATTAAGATTTTGGGAGCAGCCTGTTGAATTTTTATAACAGGACTTTTGGAATGAGGGGAAGGGGAGGGAAACCATAAAGAAACACCCTCTTCCAAGAAGAAGATAGGGTGTCCACCTTCCAAACCAGAGGACCTGGGACTCTGGCACAAAAAAAGAGGAAGTTGTCTATTCAGAGTGGAGGCAAAAAGATGCATTTAAGGAGTACCCCATTGGTGGACAATGTCCAGAAACACACCCCTGTGAAGCATCCATTCGTGGGATTGAGTTAAGGACCTGCTCAGAATGTCTGCCACAGCATTTTGACCTTAGGGAATGTAAACTGTCTAAAGAGTCAATTGATACTGGATAGCAAGTTCCCACACTAGCAGTGCCAACTGGCAAAGAAGATAACATCTTGTCCCCCTGTTTGTTTACATACTACATCACTGTGGTATTGTCTGTAAAGACCTTGAGATGTCCCGGGGAGAAGACAGGATGAAAAGCCTGAAGAGCCAGTAGAAGAACTCTCATCTCTGACACAGATGTCATCTTTCTGTTGAAGAGGCGACCAAACACCCTGCACTTCTAGGGAGTCAAATGCTGCTCCACTTCCCAGGTTTGAAGCATTTGTGAACAGCTCCTAAGAGGAAAGAGGGGGGTGAACAGGGAGCCCTGGATTTAGGAACAACTGCTGAATCCTCCACTAAAGTTCCTTCTTGAGACAAGGCAGAAGAGGAACTACACATTCAAGGGGATGCTCACGTTGAAGCCAAACTGACTTCAGAAACCATTGAAACTTTCTCATGCGGAGTTTAGCCAGAGGAAGCATAGGAATGCTGGAGGCCATGAATCCCAGAGCTCTCAGAAATTCACTATCTGCTATAGAGAATAGAGGAAGAAGAGTTTGAAAAAAAGGAAATGAGAGTTAATTAAGGCCTTGTAAGGAGGCAGTGTTTCCAGCACAGGCACAGTCTGGATTCTGCACCCCAAAAAACATGGTCCTTTGAAGGAGTCAGAAAATACTTTTTGAAGTTTATTGTGATCCTCCGGCTTTACAGAAGGGGAAATAGCAAAATGAAGATTTTTCCAACAAGATCTCTGAAGTGGATGCTTGAAACAGGTTGTCCAAGTAAAGAAAGACTTTGATCCCCTGAAGCCTACAAAAAAAGCAATCACAGCAATGAGGCATTTGGTGAATATCCTTGGGGCAGCAGAAAGCCCAAAGGACAAAGCAGAGAACTGAAAATGCCAGGAAGCAACAGAGAAACGTAAAAACTTCCTGAAAAGGGGATGAAAAGTGGTATGGAGATAAAAAGCATACTTGAGATTCAGAGACACGAGGTAAACCCGAGTAGCAAAAGAGGGAACGATGTCTGAAAGGACTATATTCGAAAGGAGGGCACCTTCAGAAAAGTTTTTAGATGACAGAGGTCTAGAATTGGTTTCCAGGTACTCTCTTTCCTGGGCACCAGAAACATCTTGGAGTAAACCCCCTTCTCCTTTGGTACCCACGTACCTCTTGAATAGTACCCTAAGTCAAAGATCTCGAAGTACCCCTGGAAAGGAGGACAGCTGATCCTGAGGGGGCTGAGAAATTCCCATAAAATCGGGAAGAGATTTCCAGACCAAAAAATACCCCTGTGGGTAATGGAAAGAACCCATGAATCCTGAGTAATCTTTAGCCAAACAGGAAGAGAGAGCTAGGTGAACAAATAGAGGAAACTGGCTGGGAAGAATACGATAGTCAGACAGCACCTGGTTTATCAGGAAAGGAGACTTCTGAGGCACAGACATCCGAGTACCCTTCACATAAGGAGCCTACTTGCCACCCATTTTACCCTTAGCAGGAGGGAGAGATTGCCTGTGAAAAAAGGCTGGCTTTTTGAGGTAGTTTCTCTGAAATTTAGTCACAGGAGAAACACATACTTAAGTTCCTGTAAAGCCTTGCCCTTATCCTGAAGGGACCTAAATCAGCAGCAGCCTCACCAAACAAGTGTTTATCACCTAGAGGGCCCATCCATCAACTTAGCCTCAATATCATCAGACAAAGGTTGAAGCCAAAGCCAAGAATACCTCCTCTTCACTGACCAAAAGCAGCAGCCCTTGAAGAAGCATCTGCTGCATCATAACTACACTTGCAGGAATGACGAGCCACCTTGGAGGAAGTCCCTAAAAGGGAAAGGGCAGAAGTTTCACCTTCAGAGTCTGGACGATCAGAAATCATCTCAGAGGCCTGAGAACGCATGCCAACAAATAACTGGACATATGGGTCTGATAATTAATAGCCCTAAAAGCCAAGATAGCAGAAGTATAGATCTTCTTGTCTAGCCTTTCCATAGCTCTGCTATCTTTACCAGAAGGCAGTAACATAAGAGAAGGTAGCACTTCAGTAGGTTTGTCAGAAGCTACTGTCTCCACTGAGGGGTAAGCAGAAGGACACTTGTACAAGAACTTACAGTCCTCAGGCACCCTATGAACCTATCAGGTTTATTGGGGGCAGGAGGCTGAGAAATTGGAGCCTCAGAAGCATTAGAAAAGGCATCCAACAAAGCAGCCAAAACAGGAGGGATAGCAGAAGGTCTGGAGAATCCATCTGCAGTAGCTCATAAAACTTATATTGCATCTCAGAAACTTGAGCACAATCCCATTTAAAACTCATTACATCTGAGTGACGCCTCCAGGTGCATCTGCAGTTAACTCCTACTGATGCCTCTAAATGTCAAACATTGCTTGTTCATATTTGCATCAATACATTCCAAAACCATGCTATATACAAGGTGTTAAAAAATTTAATCGTAAACCTTACACAATGGTAAACTCAACTGCATTAATATTTGACCTCTGTCTAATGCAGGTAGATATATTAATTGTTTTTTTATGATTTTAATATAGATATAATTTTCACATTTTTCTCAATATCTCAACAACCAAGTAACACAGACAGAGCTCCTTAGCCTGATATGAAAGCCGTCTGCTAGATGAATAAAATATTGCTGACATTGTGTGTAACTTGAGTGGTTGCTGCGATACTGTAAGTTGTTTACAAACATAACAGTTACTGTGTTTACTGTGACTTATAAAATTTGGTTTAAGACCTAAAACCTAAAGAATACTACCACTATAAAATTAGTTTATGCTGAACTGTTTGCCATTTATTCTTCTTTCATAACCCCTATGGTTCCAGAGATATGAACATCTGTTTGAAATGTAAGGACGTAATTTGATTCTGTCAAAAAGCTTAGGCTCCGCCCACTGGAAGTTACAGTGCAAAATTCCTGACTCCACTGGAGTGAGTGAGTTAAAGAACTCCATCATCCTAGAGATGATGTTGTGGGTAGGGGAGGAGTCAGACCTCTCAGATCCAATACTCTGGTATAAGGCACTGAAGTCAGATCCAAACAGATGGGATATTGGATCCAGAGGATAAGCTTACAGTTATCCAGGTCATACAAACAAACACCTTTCTGGAGTTTATTAATAAAATGTTATGCATTTCTTTTTTCACACTTAGTGTACAGTATCACAATTTGGGCACCTGTTGAAAATCTGTGGATTAGAATTGATCCCCAGAACTGCAGAAGTAGAAATGTGAAAGAAGAACATATACAGAAAAAGTATGGGGCTGTATCTCCCACTCCAAGACAGGATTTTTGTGGTTAGTATATAAAGCAGCAAAACTGTGGAGGTAAAGAGGGAGAAATATTCCTGCAAGAACCCTTGAATTATGTAACACTGAGTTTTGCAATTCACTGCTTTTCTATGTGAATCTTGGTTTACTTTTAAAATTTCAGGACTTTGCCTTGTTGGGTTTTCCACTTCTGACAGGAATGCTTATGATATATATATATATATATATATATATATATATATATATATATATATATATGGTAAAATAAAGAAGGGTTTTCTTGTTGTGTCATACTAATAAAATACTTCACGTTATGCCCATCATGGTTTATTATTCCAGAACTGTTCTAGTCTTTTATTTTCACTGTCTTTTATTTCATGTAATTTGCTTTGTTCTTAAACTTTACAATAACAATCTTGTTATTTCTATGTTTAGTCAAACTAGCAGGATGACCAATTTGGCCTTCATTTTTAAATCTATGACTAAAAATCTCCAATCTACAGAACTTCCAAGGCATTTTTTAAGCTTTTATCCACTCCTTATTCAATTCCTAATTTTAGGAACTGTCACAGGCTTGTTTAAGAAAATTCTTATCTCCTCAAAGCATTGTTTGTATTTTTTGCATATGACTTTTCTTACGACATGTATATTTTTATAACTACAGTTCTGTAAAAAGGGATAATTCAAGCAGTTTTTTTTTCCTGGCATAAGTTAATAATAAATAACTCTCCTATGTGAGCCTAAAATACTAATGCCGTAAAAAGCACCATCAATACACTATGCATTTGCCCTGCAAGATGATGAGCATGGTAAACACGCAAAACAGAAAATACAGAATGCGCTGGTTTAAGCTGATGAAATCCAGAATGAGACAGAACTCAGGCATCCTATCCAGACCAAAACAAGAAAAAAGTAAAACACCTATCTTCCAAAATGGGACAGCTTGTACAGCTCATTTGAGCGGTACAAACTGGGTCCATCCCAAACACAAATGAGACTGAGTGATCAACCAATGCAGATCTTTCTGGAGAGGACATGTGCACTCCAAGATGCATCAGACAGTAACAAAACCAATGGGTAGAAGTGAAGGTTTGCCAAGAAACACTGACCAAGGAGAACTATCCCAAAGCAGAATAAGGACTGTATCAGAGTACCTCTGTCAGAGACATCCTGTCAGGCAATTTTATCAGGCATCCGGGACAATGGAGTGGTCTCTCCTTCTGAAGTTGGCTAGGTCCAGACAAGGATACAAAAAACAGATGACAAAAATCCTCCACAAAAGTGTGGGATGGTTTTCTCCAAATCAGGTCATTCCTAGGAAGACTGGTAAAAAAATGCTCCTTCCCCCCAAGAAAAGGGCATCCAGGATCTTATTCCCGAGGTCCTTCGTAAATAAAAATAATCACAGAAAAGCCAAAAGCCATATTACCTTGGTACAAATCTTAGAATGTGACCTTAGCCTAAGTATCTGTACAAAATTACAGCATTATATGCTGGCCCCTTGATGTGAAAGGGTAAAAACCCAAGAATGAGATGACTCGGGATAAACAAAACACAACTGATGTAGGATGCACCAAAGAGGAGCGGGTGTGAGCATTCAATGCCAGCTTTATGCAAGGGGAAGGTGGTGGTTCACTCTTGTACAATGCCAGCACCTTCTAGTGGGACAGATGCATGACATGCAGTAAAAAGGAGCACAGACGAAATTTCAGCATCAGCCAAAAGCCACACTTTTGAGGCAGCTTCGCACACACACCTGTGTAGAAGATTTGCTGTGCACTTGTACAACAGAGCTGAGATATCAGCCAGCAGGGAAGAGAAATTAGGCTAATAAAGTAAACATATTAGCCTTCTGTGAGTAATGGTTCACTGGTACATGGCACTTACTATAAACCTGAAAAATAAGTTGAAGATACTGAAAACTTTCTCGCTAGAAGAAAGTGAAGAGGGATCAAATAAGTTAAGAGTGGCTGGGGGCAGGGGTGAGAAATCAAGAAAAAAAAAAAGAATATTAAAGACAGAAAAGGATGCATCACACTCCACTGCAGAAGCTATAAGCACAGCCTTGACTTACACTAATACATTAAAGTCTGGAAGGTCACAAACTTTTCCAAACACCACTTAAATGAGACAAACTATGCCAGGAAATAAATGGTTGCGTGTATTGTGAGGGAAGGGAATACAGGTCTGAGATCAGTCTGAGCTGTTCCTCAGAAGCCAGAGGGCTTTTCTAAATAAGTTAATATAATATCAAGTTTTTTTTTTCTCTAGAGAAGGGAAGTAAGGTGTGGACAGACTGGACTCATCTTTATCATTCTCAGAGAAAATGGCCTTGGTGGTCCCCCATGTCTTCACAGAAGCTATTTTGTAAAAAAGCCTCCCTTCTCCAACTACCTGTGCAGGTAAGCTTACATGTGATAGTACATGAACAGGATCACAGTTTAACATGCACAAGAAGTCAGGGGACATGCAGCTAATAAACAAATGTTGGCCATATGCTGTGAACACTGGATAGATAAGTTTGGTTGAGCTGGGGCTGGTACAAGCCTCAGACTATACTCCTTAATGATACAATCCCACACCTGTGTCTCAAGTTCTGACCTGAGTCAGTCATTTGCTTGATGTCCAGACCTGGAGATGTAAATCTTGATTTATTACAACTTGATGCACTCTTCTTAAACTGCCATCCAAAATTAATCTTGGGTCTGCCTGTGCAGGGGAGTTTTCTTTTCTTATAATGACGGATGTGATAGGGTAACTCAGACCACTTCCCATACCATGCTGGCCGATCTCAGTGAAGAAGTAGGAACCCTAGGACACACACTCTCAGGGTGCCTCAGGGGATCATCATCACCTGTACCATCATCTTCTACTGAGGCAGGGAACAGATAAAGGTGTGAGACCTCACTAGGTGAAGAAGAGCTCAGTATCTCTAAATTATTAGGATGGTGGCTTGAACGTCAGACTTGCCTTTTGAAAAGTCTACCTTCAATCTGTTCTGCAGGCAGATGTCCCTGCAGCTGGCTCCATGGCAAAATAGGGATGAAGCTGTGACTATGACTAAGATGATCCAGGTTTGGGCAGCAAACCATGTGCTTAAAAACCCAGCCAGGGAGAGAGAGGAATGACACACAAAACAGGTAATGCTTGCTAATCTCCCAAGAGGAAGGCTGAAATGTGTCTCATGGGGGTTTCTTCCACTAATGTACAAGCACCAGAAACTGAGGACCCTGTGAGAGCTGTCTACTCGTGGAGCTATCCCTGAGGGAATCATCACCTGAAGAAGTGACAGCTTCATGCTGCCCCCACTGCATGCACACTCCTGGAATGTTCATGTAACACAAACTGGTTGTTGGGGCTGTACAGTGAAAATGTCCCAGTAGCTGCCAGAATGATGGCCATGCTGTGCTTGGGCTTTTCACAAAAACAGAACAAACTGGACAACGGTAATGGTGACTGATATTAAGGTCAGCAGGCACAGTTAACAAAAACAAAAGGTAATTGTCCTTGCACTGATGCCGTGACTTCTGTCGTTACTGTTTAGAAAACTATTCCACCTGTCCCCTTGTAAACAGCTCTCAATGGTTGCCACCTTGATAGAAGCAAATTATACAAAAAGCCTCTCCCTTCCACACCTCTGAGCTGTAGGACTAAACTGAGCATCAGCTATGGTTACTTTAGTTATTAACTTCCCTCCCAAACAGTAAAGATAATACCAGAGTGGATCCTAACAACCACAAAACACTTAATTACTTGTGTCTGGGCACATGAATACAGGGCTTAAACAGTGACAGCAAAGATCAGGATTTGGACTGTGAGAGTGGCAGAAAAGAAAGGGATGGAATCTCAGAAGGCAACTGCATTTATGAATCCAGCATGCAGCATCACATCATGCATTGGTATGGGTGAAGGCGCATCACAAAATAACATATGAACCCAATCAAAGATCAGTTAAAGGGGGGGGGGGTCATCAATGTCAAATGTTTAAGTAATCATGAAATAAAACCCTCTTAAAAGCAGAATGTGTGTGTGTCAAATCAATCTGACTTAAAAACTGACTGGGTGAGGACTACCAAATGGGTAGTTCTGTGTTTCTTTACGTAGCTCTCTGTGATTCTTTAAGTAATTGAAAGAAGAATTAAAATCAAATATAAACTGGAATATATTGCTAGAATTTCTAGGACCGCAGACCACAGCTCCTATAAAGAATGGAGAACTCCATTAACAATGTAAGAACTATTTTCTAATGTTAGTTGTCTATTTAATTACATCCCAACAGGTCACCAACTACTGACCAAGGGACTCTGAACCGGCTGTGTAAGGGAAATATGCTCCTTAGCCACCCTATCTCAGTGTGTGTTCAGGTTTACCATACATGTACCATTCAATGTTTTTTAGTAACTGATGCCTCAAGTGAGGAAAATAGTGACAAAAAAATTCCGCTCCTGCTAACTAAATCTTTCACAAATTCAACTATAAAATAACCAGCCTCCAAAACTTACATTTCATCATCACTGCTGCTGTCTTCGTCACTGTCACCATCATCATCACACTCTTCACTCTTGATCTCTGTTGCTACCGGATTCTTGATCTCTGCAGCTTGTACTGCCTGTTCTTCTGTGCTCTTTCTTTTCTGCTTGTTAATCTTTGTTTCTTCACCTACATAAAAAAAAGAAAAGAACACCATCTTACATTACATCCCAATCTCAGAATGGAGAGGAATGTCCATGGAACTGAAATAATTCAAAAAGTTTCTTCTTGTGATGGCTTATGAAGGTTGTTAGCCAAGCACAGAATGTTTAAAACAACCATTATACCAAATCCTTTACCCAAGCCACAGTCATGGATAATCAGCTTGAGACACTCCACCAACAACCACTGTGAGAGCATCTGTGCAGGTTTAAGCCAACCGTGAGAAAAGCAATTTGAACAGAAACCACTGCTACATATTCACTTCTCCAAAAGAAACTCCACATATTCGCAGTAGCTTTGAGCTTAGGCCACTGTAAGAGGGCAAAACAAGTGCAGTTTCCACAGCATCATCACTATGTTGCCCAAAAAAAATACTTGGCACTTATCTTAATTAGTTATGAATACCAAATATGATAGCCAGACAGATTTATGCTGAGACTATTGAGTAAGCGTAAGAAAAAGAAAAAAAAATGAAGAAACAAGGGGCCTCTTTAACATCTCCCCAAAATGCCAGAATATGAACCAATGTACCATGGCTGACACTGAAATCACAGAGATATGTGACAACTCGTCTGCTCTTCTCATTTCTGACATAGCTACTTCAGAAGCTCATTATACGCACATGTAAATGCAGGCATACCATATGCTTCACAAAGCGTCATCACTCAGACCATGCAACTGTGACAAAAAGATACTGTAAGAAAAAATACTCTAATATACTGTGTGCTGAATAAGATACTTCCCATTACGCTGCATGCACCTTGTAAACAAACAGGGATTTCATCTCAGATAATGACATGCTTTGCCAGTGTTGTGCGTGTCAAGATGGCAATTTTAATTTTACTACTCCACAATGTCCTTGGGGATACAGATATTTTATATCTCCATCTCTTTTTCCACCTACTACAAAATCTAAAAACGTCTTGATATTAAGGAGTCTTCGCAGTCATCAATAATACATGAACAACTGCATTTTTGACTGTAGTGCCCTCTCATGTTACACCAGCACCAAATGTGTTACAGGCCTGAACGTTTCTGGGGGGCCCAGATTATAAGTGCTCCAGCTCCTGCATATAAATAAGCCATTTCTATTTCCTCATCATCATGCAGATATGCTGCCCCTGACAATACCTTTTTTCAGGGCAAATACCAAAAAGTTGATTTATTACCTGCAACTACACCACCTTTTTCACTGTACAACTTCTTTGCTTGTTTTATCTCTAGACGTTCATCACCTTCCAGAGTAATGTCAGCAAACACATCCTGCAACAAGAAAAGAAAAACAAATGTCAATGACCAATGTCAAGCTGCATCAGCTGCAATGTAAAACAAATGGTTCATTTTAAAATTAATAGCAAAACACTAAAAAATGAATTGGCAAAGCAAAGAAGCCATGTTACTATTATGACACTGCTCTGGAATAAAAGTAAAAGAATTGGTCATGTGTTACTGCACAGGTGAAATTTCTTTCAAAACAAGTTGAAAAAAAATCTTTTTGTTGCCTACATACAAACTGTCAACTGTTCGATTCACAAGGTGGTCCAAAGGTATGCCTGGACTGTAACATGAACATACAAATATTATGAACTTTTAAGAAAGCAACACAAATTTCAACAAAAGGAACCAGTTCGAAACACTGGCAAATGACACTAGTTCTGGTCTGTATTTAGCACTCATTTAGAGCCATACCTAACTAGTTTGTGCACTAAGGAGCACTGCCCCACAAATCTACTCCTACATACCCTACGTTTTGCCTCTAGCCTCAATAGCATGCACACTAGCTCAGTATTAGCCCTCTTGTACCACATCACTGTAGTTCACCTAGAAGGACCTGACGTCATGGATATGCACTTTTCCAATTTCTCCAGCGCCAGTTTGGTGGATATGAACATCCTGAGACAATGTAGCAAAGCTGTTAATTACACAATGTCACTGAAGGCAAGACATTTGCATACATGCTGTCAAAATAAAAATCAGGTTATCAGTAACACACTACTCTCACTGTGCATAGTACGCACCTCACACAAACCAACATACAGTGAACCACTAAAAACTATTTTCCTAAACCCCAAAGATCCCTCAGACACTCAAACCAAATTAATTTCCATCAGCAAACTCAAAGGCACCCTGACAAAAGTATATCTGTGTAAGATCTTACTGTAACAGTAGATGTCCTAGTTCTTACTCTTGCAGTATTCTTACTGTAACAGTAGATGTCCTAGTTCTTACTCTTGCAGTATTCTTTACTCTTAGAGATATCCTGCCAAGGATAGCCCAATGTTCAGTCAGGATGCCAAAGCCTTTACACCTTCCAAGCATTGCACATCAGATGTTTGTCCTAAGTGCAAGACATAAGGTACATATGTGGCATTCAGACATCTAATCCTCGGAATAGAAGCACCCCAGGAGAATCGGAGCTACCGTAGAGAAACAACGACATGCATATCCATGAAGGAAAGCAGAAGGAGTTAAGCCTGGAATAGGGACTCCATGGCCAAAAGTAGAAACAAAAAATACTAGGGGGCAAGAGGGAGGGCTAGCCTACTGCAACAGTGAGAAGTAGGACATCTAGTGTTATGGTAAGATTTTACACAACTGTAATATGTCCCTCCCTTTATCACTGTTACAGTATTCTTTATTCTTGGGAGAGTATGAAAGCTACTGGAAAATACAGAAGGTGGAAGGCAGAGAAGAGCCCCCACAAACCCATGAAGGACAACCCTAGCAAATCCTACCCTAGCCCTGAAAATGACATGTAACTTCTAAAGTTTGGTAAGTAAAAGTGTGAACAGAAGACCAAGTAGTAACTTCCACGATAGATGTAGTATTCAGAACCTTTAAAAAGGCACCAGAAGACACTGCTGCTCTGGTACTGGTAGAATGAACAAGAACAGAAAGCTGCTTGCCATAAAAAGAAGAAAAAGAAATGGCATTGGAAATCCAGGAGGAGATGGTTTATGGAGACAATGCAACCCCTAACTTCCTGACAGGAAAGGAAACTAAATTCAGATTTTTTGATGCGTTTTGTCTTATCCAAGTAATATCTGAACTGTCTACGGAATTCCAAGGTGTGTAGTACCTTCTCACTAGAAATCAAAGAATGAGGGAAGATGAATGGACTGCTTTCAGGACAAATTATTAGCCACCTTGGGTATAAAAGAAAGACTGATATGGAAACCCTGTCATTCTGAAAAAAAACAAAAAAGGAGGAACCGCCATGAGATCATGGAGTTCAGAAATCTTCTCTGCAGAAACAAGAGCCACCAACAACACAGTCTTCCAAGTACAACTTTTCAGGGAAGAAAAGACAGGCTCAAAAGGGGAGTGAGCCAATTTTTCAAGAACAAAATTTAGGTCCCAAGGAGGAGGAATAGACTTTCTTGAAGGCCTGATATGTAATACGCCTTTTAGGAATTGTTTGACTTCAAAACTAGAAGCCAAAGGTAGACCGAGTCAGAGGCAGACAGTGAGAAATGAACCTTAACAGAATAATATGCCAAGCACTGAGCAACTACCAGAAAAAAAAAAGGACCCTAGGGACCCCAAAAGAAAAAGGGTCGAGTGTCATGCTTGAGACACCAAAAAAAAATCTCTTCCATTTAATCACATAGGATTTTTTAGTAGTGGGTTTTCTGGCCCTCTACAAAACCCAAAGCATGT
Organism: Protopterus annectens; assembly: GCF_019279795.1. Taxonomy (NCBI): domain Eukaryota; kingdom Metazoa; phylum Chordata; order Ceratodontiformes; family Protopteridae; genus Protopterus; species Protopterus annectens. The sequence continues at coordinate 541,976,140 of NC_056726.1, forward strand.
CCTCAGAAATCTGGTGCCCGAATGGAATCAAAACCCTATCATCCAAAGTGTCAGCTGAAGTGTGAATAACTGAGGGTGAAAGAGATCTCTGGTCTTATGTGAGAAGATCCATTCCATGATGTAACTTGTGATGAACACTCCTGGGAGGTGAAAGAAAAGGGGTAAACAGTGCTGTCAAGATTTTGGATGCGTCTCACATGATCTTGTGCAAGACACTGGAAAGTAGAGGAAAAAAAAGACTGGCATACAGAAACATTCCCTTCCAAAACAGACATGGTGTCCGCTCTCTAAATCAAAGGATTTGGCCCCCAGAACAGAACCGGGGAAGTTGTCTATTCAGAAGGAAGGCAAAAAGATCTACTTAAGGAGTACCTATTCCACTAATGTACAATGTCCAGAAACACCTCCCTGTGAATTAATGTGTATTTGTCCTGACCCACCCAGAGTCTTGTGCTGGATTGTGCTCTCATGGGATGTAAACTGCCTATAAAACCAGGTTTTGGCAGGCTGCAAAATCCCAAGCCTGAAGAGCCAGCCCACAAAGAAGGTAGTATTTCGTGCCCCCTTGTTTGTTGATGTACCACATGACTGTAGTTATTGTCTGTAAAAACCTTTAGAGGACCTGGAACCCAAAGGAAGTGAAGGGCCTCAAAAGCTAGGATTAGAGCCCTTATCCATCTCTTTGATGTTGATAAGGTCTGACAGCTGCTGATGGGACCAATAACCCTGGGACCGTCCGGTTGCTGGAGGAAGCTCCCCAACCAAGATCAGAAGCATTTGTGTACAGCTCCACCTGAACCACCTGAAAAAGAAGACCTGTATTTTGGGAAATTTGCTGCATCCATCAGCAGAGTTCAAGCTTGGGACAAGGTAAAAAAGAGACCAGATAATCCAGAGAGTGGTGCTGAAGCCAAAACAGTCTTGCGATACCACTGAAATTTCCTCATGTGGAGTTTGGCAAAACAAATCAAGGGGAATGATGGATGCCATGTACACAGGGCTCGGAGATATTCCACTTCAGGAATAACTGAAAGAGGCAGAGGAGACTGGAAACAAGCAATCAAAAAGAGGCTCTTAGGAAGCAATAAGCAAACCAATATTGGAATGGTCTGAATCCTGACCAAAAATACTGGCCCTGAGTTGGGGGGGGGTCAACACAAACTTTGAAACTGAGGGTGAATCCCACACTGCTCAGGAGAAGCACAGTAAAGTGTAGATTCTGAAACAGGAGTTGCCGACTGGGAGCTTGAATTAGTAGGTCATCCAAATAAGGGAGCATATAAATTCCTTGAAGTCTGCGGAACGCTACCACAGGGGCTAAAAACTTGGTAAATACCCCTGGAACTGCAGAAAGATCAAAAGACAATGCAGATAATTGATAAAGACGAAGAAACACAGAAACAAATACTTCCTGAAAACATGGAGAATAGGAATATATGAAGGTAAGCATCTTTCAAGTACAGAGTAACCATAAAAGCTTGGAGAAGAATGACATGGAATAAGTGTCTGAAGAGAACACCTTGAAGGAAGGAACTTTGAGAAAGGTGTTTTGAAAGGATAGATCTAGAATGGGCCTCCATGACGACTCCTTCCTGAGAACCAGAAATATTCTGGAATAAAAGCAGTTCCCTGCTGAGACAAAGGAATACACTGGGTGGCTCCCTGTTCCACCAGATCCCACAGTCTCAAAGAAAAATGAGGAAGTTGATAAAAAGGAATGACAGAAAATGGAGGAATGGACTTCCAAACCATAAAATAGCCATGTTGGATGATGGAGAGAACCCAGGTGTCTATGGTTATGATGCCAAACAGGAAAGGGTTAGCCTGAAGGACAGAGGAATCTAGTCAAGGGGGAGGGGAGGGGAGGTTGGATGTCAGATAGAGGAGATTTGTCTGGAAAAGTCGTCTTTTGTCCTCTGGAACTCTGATTGGGTTTGTCTGGGAAAATATGCTTAGAATTCCTTACTCTTAAGCAGGTTGTCTAGTCTGCCTACAGACAAAGAAAGACTTTGATGGACACTTCACCTGGTAGTTAAGTACAGGAGAAACAAAAAATTTGTTTCAGATCTTGCATAACCTTGCCATTATCCTGAAGGGTTTTAAACAATTCTGCAGTAGCGGTGTGAAGATGATTCTGGTTATCTAAGGGAGAATCTAAAAGTTTGGTCTAAATGTCCTAAGGTAGGGTTTCCCAGACAAACCCTGTTTGTTAACTCTGCATTCATTGCTTGAATCTGAGTTCTGACAGAGTGCTACTGAAACAACTCAAAATATAAATTGATGAGTATATTTTTTTGGCACTTCTTTCCAAAGTTCTACAATATCCTAATTGCTTTTGCTTGACTTGATTTAGATATATATAATATTTGCTGGCTTCTGATCTGTGTTGAAAGTGCTATTTTCCTGAGTTGAAAGTGCTATTTTTCCCCCACCCTGCCCACTATTGGTGTTTCTTTTTATACTTGGTGGCTTTGCAAATGCCCGCTCCTACTGCATATTTAATCTGTGACACTCCTCCCAGTCTAGTGTCTTTAGCTCATTCTACCCAATACAGAGAGAAGAAAAGAAAATTGCACTTTATTCATCTGCTTTTACTGTGTTTGTGTTTCTTTCTACTTTATTACTTATTATGTTCTTAAAAGTACTTAATAGCATTTATTCTGCTGCATTTATTATTGCTTGTTAGTAGCTGATTAAATTGTAACTGTTATTCTAAGCATTTGGATTACGCACTTGGGCTTCAGACCAGTACTTTCGCATAAGGAAGGTTTGTGGTCTGCACTGTTGTGGCAGGACAGGTAGCTTACATCCTTCTGAGTTGGGAGTTGCTGACTGAAGGCTTAGTGTCTGTTATTCTAAAGTGTATTAGTTTATTTATTTACTTACTTATTTATTTTACATTTGTTGACCGGGCTAGTCTAGCTGGATACATGTCCATTTTCATTAGAGGCCCGGGGAGAAAAGCTACTCGTATTTGTACAGAGTTAATAGATGCTAAAAGATTAGAAGTTATACATTGTTGTCAAAAAAAAAATCAAAAAAATATAAGATAATACAAAAGTTTTAACAAATAATGTAGAATAGTAAACTAGTTCTGTAAGGTACAGAGACAAATTTTACTTATATACATATAATTTGTGTACAATAGGATGGATTGTTAATTTGTAATAGGTAGTAAATGAAGGAAGGGTGAGATGAGTGGGGGGGACAATTAGTCAGGGTTAGTACAGGTGCATAGCCAGTGATTATTGAGATATGGTTTTAGATGTTTTTTAAAAAGAAAAAGAGAAGTCTGAGCTGTGATATTGGAAGGAAGTTTATTCCATAATTTTCCTACAGAGTTGGAGAACAAGGAGTCACCTGCTGAGTTGTTGGATTTAGTAGTATTAATCAGCAGTTTGTTTGAGGAACGTAGATTTTTGAGATTATTATAATGTGTGATGAGGCTAGAGAGTATTGGAGTGTTTCTGGGTTGATACAGGGTCTTATGAGCTATTGTAAATTGGTGAAATTGAAGATGATTAAGGAATTTAAGCCAGTTTAATTGTTTAAGATTAAGACAGTGATGGGTTCTGAAAGGAGAGCCTGTAGCAAATCTAGCAATATTATTATAAGGAAGTTGTTAGTTTCTTGAGGTTATTTTTAGAGATATTAGTATAAATGGGAGTGGCGTAGAGCAGAGTGGATAAAAGGGGAGTTCTAGCTATAGCAGACCTAGCTTCTGGAGTAAGTTAGGGTTTGATTCTGTAAAGGGATCCCAGTTTCTTATTAATTAATTTTATTGTAGCGTTTATGTGTGTATCAAAGTTTAGATTGTTGTCAATTGTTATTCCTAGCAGTTTAGTGGTAGGGTCAGGTGAGATAAGGGTACCATTATTAGAAGTGAGATTGAAATGAAAAGAGATGGACTTTTGAGTTGGGGTGAAAAGTAGCAATTTAGTTTTTTGGGGGGATTTAGGAGGAGGCAGCGGTGAGAGAACCATTGTTCTACAGTGTTGAAGGCTTTTTGGGTAAGGGACTGAAATTCGGTTGGTGAGGTAGCTGAGCAGATTAAGGTCGAGTCATCTGCTTATTGAATGCAGGTGGAGTATGGAATAGCAGATTGCAGGTGATTAATGAAGATAGAAAATAAGAGTGGGCCTAAAATAGAGCCTTGTGGGACACCGAGGGAGATTGGGAGGTGATTAGATAGTTCATTGTGCCAGAGTACAGCCTGCTGACGGTTATCAAGGTAAGATGTAAACCAGTTCAAAGATAGAGAATCAAGTGAAAGAGACTTAAGTGTATGCAGGAGAAGTTGGTGGTTAACCATATCAAAAGCTTTGGATAGGTCAATGAAGAATGCTGATGAAAGACAGTTGTTGCGGTTGTTGTTTATGTAGTTTGAGAATGATACCAGAGCAGTGGTGGTACTATGGAAAGGTCTGAAGCCATGTTGGCAGTTAGCAAGTAGGTTATTTTGGAGAAGGTGGTTGAGAATTTGTTTGTGGATGCATTACTCCATAATTTTGGCTATAGGGAATAGTAAAGCTATGGGACGATAGTTGGAGAAGTCATTGGAGTTTCCCCCTTTATGTAGTGGGATGATATGAGAGATTTTCCAGATTAATGGGACATCTCCTTCGCTTACAGATCTATTTATCAGAATGGAAATAGGGTAGGCAATGGCCTTAACTCCTTTTTGCAAGAATTCTGCTGGGAGTTTGTCGGCTGATGGGGAGGTAGGTTTTAATTTTTGGAGAAGGGAAGAAATGTATGAAGTAGACACAGGTTGGGGGTGGAATTGAGGGGGTGGATTAGTAGAAGTGGGTAGATTAGATATATCAGGTGATAGGTGGCTAGCTAGAGTTTGGATGGTATCTGTGAAGAAAGAAGGCATTTGCAGTTTGTATCGGATTCTTGGGGTTAGTACCCTGAGGATTGGGTGTGATCAATTGGCCTGGGTAGAGAAGATTATTAATACTAGTCCAGAATTTATTTGGTTGTCTGAGAGAGGTTTGTTGTAGTTGGAGATAATAATTCTTTTTATCTAGCAGGATGGCTCTTTTTGTGCTGTTTCTATGTTCTCTAAAGGTTTGATGGTCTATCAGATTCTTTGTAGTACGCCATTTTGCCCAGTATTTATTTCTAAGTAGGATTTTTTGTTTAGGATTGTTAGTAAGCCAAGGGGCTGGTTTAGCTTTGATTCTAATAGAACGAGTTGGAGCGTGATGATCCAGGATGGCTAAGAATGTAGAATTAAAGTATTCCAATGCTTCATTTAGAGGGAGAGTTTTTAATGGTGTCCAATTACATTGATTGAGTTCTGCTTGGAAAAGTTCTGGGTTAAAATGCTTTTTAGAGCTATTGTTCGAAAGGTGTTAGGGAATATTATGTTGGTTTTATGTCTGATAATATATGTTAGAGAATGGTCTCTAAGGTCATCTGGAAGGATTCCTGTTGTGTAGGTTTGCTGAGGAGTATTAGTAAGTATCCAATCTAAGGTGGTTGCTTTGTTATTGATTTTATTGGTTCTGGTAGGGGATTTTATAAGTTGTGAAAAGCCATAAAGGTTAATATGGGTGGTGGGGTTGGTATTTGTACAGGAATTCCAATCAATGTTGAAGTCCCCAAGAATTATAGTTTCTTGTGGGATATTACTAGAAAGCCAGCTGAGAATATACTCTAGAGTATTATTATTGTTCCCTGGGGGAAAATAAACACAGATGATGTTTATGGCTTTACTTGTATTTAGCTGTAGTTTGGAGAAAATTATTTCTGCACTAGTGTTTGTGGATAAGTTAAGATTAAGTGTACTGACTCGTAGCTCATTTTTATAGAGGATTGCTACTCCACCTCGCTTTTTGGAAGTATGGCAGAGTCTGATGATATTATAGCCAGGTGGGGATATTTCATTGTCTTTAACGGTGGGTTTTAGCCATGTTTCTGATAAACATAGGATATCAAATGGATGAGCCTGTAAGAGGGCATGAAGTTGAGCAATTTTGTTACAAATACTGCGTATGTCTAGATGTGCAATTAAGAGCGAGTTGGTACGTTTGGTAGGTGATGGGGTTATAGAATTGTCTTGGCAGTTATTTGTTGTGGTAGGGTGATTGTTAGGGCCACGGTTTGGGTGGATGTCACCCTCTAATAGAGATTGATGGGGTGTTAAAAGTTTAGGTTGTTGTGGCTTGCAGTAGAAATCAAATACTTTTCTAGCTTTTAGGTTAGAGACGTTAATATGTGTAAGTCGATGATATTTGGCTAATTGGTAGCTGGGTTTGAAAATGATATTTAGGAAGTAGTAAGAAGAAAGTTTTGTAGGTGATGAGGTGTGCTTGGATGGTAATGGTAGGGTATTGTTAAGAGAATATTCAAAGGAGATAATGAGATAAGTGGTGGCTAGAGGGGATAATAAGAAAACACACATTAAAATTTGAATTTTGTGGGGGATTATAGGGATAGACATTCTAAGGATGGTGAGTTGAATAGAGAAATGGGAGGTAGGAAATAGAAGTACTGTAGAGAAATAGTAGTAGAATAGGTGTTAGGAGAAGGAGTGATTAGTGATGGTTTGAGTGGGTGGGTTGTGAAAGAAAGGGGTTGGGTGTACTAATTATGTGTTTTGTATGACAGGTGTACATTTTGGAGGGGTGTGTTCTGTAGGTGGATAAATGTTGGAGCACTGGGGACGGGTGGAATTTGGGGGCAGGGTAGGGGAGCGGAGAGAGCCCGAAGGGCGAATGGAGCAGGATGAGACTAGAGAGAGAGTTCTGTCAAGGAAGACAATCAGTGAAGTCTGAGAAATTCAGCAGGTAAGTTTGGTAGAATGGGAGTTTGAGAGGGAGAGAGTGAGAGAAAAAATAACGAAGCAGAAGAGATTAAGGCTGTTGAAGAATAGCATGAAAAAGAGTACGTGGAATAAGGAGAGATGGTAAAAAGGTCAGTGAAAAAGCTGGGGACAATGAGCTAGATGTAGGATTAGCAAGTGTGTAGCAAATTGGAATACAATAGCTTATAGAGTGACGCCTTTCTTCTTCTTCTGGTTTAAGCACTTGGGCTTTGGGCCAGTTTTTTTTACATTAAGAAGGTGTGGTCTGCATTCTTGCGGGAGGCTGGATTCTGCCCTTCTGAGCTGGGAATTTCTGGTCACAGGCTTATTGTGCCTGCTTATTTCAACTGTTTCTTTCTGAAATTGGTGTGCTTTGTTGCTGTAGTATAGAACAGATTCAGGCCTGCTGAATCTAGCTTTATAGGTTCATAGGTTCATAGGTTAGTACTAGGCTAGCTGCCCTTGTGAGCCATTTTAAGCCTAGCCACTTATCCCCTGTGAGATTCAAACCCTTTATCTTGTGCTTGTAAGGCAAACACCTTAACCATTAGGCCATCCTCCCAACCCGTTTTGTTGTATAACTTGAGCACTGATCCAGGCAATCCTTTTTTTTTTTTTGGAGAAGGTTCCCCTGCGCACTAGCAGCAGGAGTGTGCCTGACTGAAGACTGCTGGAGTGGGGCTCAGTTTTGAGCTTTTTTCTGGTTAATTGGGTAACTTGTTTAAATCAGTTTGTTAGTTTTCTATTGTTTTATATATATATATATATATATATATATATATATATATATATAAATTGCACTTTATTCATTTGCTTTTACTGTATTTGTGTTTCTTCCTACTTTATTACTAGGGGCATGGACTATAACTCTGATCTGAGATATATAACAATAAGTATCATTTCCTGTGCATTTAAAGTGTTTTTTGACTGCAACCGCTTTATTTTCTGGAAAAAAAAATATATATATATATATATATATATATATATATATATACTTGTTTCCCACCTTTCTAAGCTAGTATAGCCCAGTTTTCAGGTTAAGTGCTGAATTCAGGGCTGTGTTACAAATCTCTGTGTTTGCCCATACCTTACTTGGATAGAATGAAGTTTCTCTGTTCACCTGTGAGAGAGCGGAGCTTTGAGCAGCATATCTGTCCCTGGAGGAGTGGTTTCAGACCAGAAATTAGCAGTTTAGTGACCATTTTGGGCTAATTTCTCTTTCATTTCCCTGCTATAAATACCACATTTGCCTGGTTTTGCACACCAGGCAGCGCCAGTTAGCTAGGGTATAACTATTCCTGGCTATACAAACTCTCCTCTTCAATTTTTCCCTTGGAACTAGACAAACTTTCAACTTAAGCACTCAAGCCATTCATTTCTCCGCCTGGCACTTGCTCAAAACTCATAGCAAGCACTTATAAACCCTAGCACTAGAGCCTCCTATACTGTACAGAAGGACAAGGCTCTCTATTCAACCTTACCAGCCATTCAGTAAAACAGTTCACTGTACCTATCCAGGCATGTCCAAAGGGCAGTTTCAGGCATACTCTCCAGTCCAACTGGTGAATCTGGGCATTTTGAGGCAGTTACAACTGCCTCATGTACACTGACAACCCTCTCCTACTACTACCAAACACTAATACATGTGAGATGCAATTATACAGCCAAACTGGAGGCTAAGCTCTCTCAACCCAAGGCTGGATCAGACAGTCAAGAGGAGAAGGGAAATATCTGCATCACACCACCAGTCTCACATAGACCCATTAAACCAGCACCGGCAAAAAGCACACAATTACACGAAAACATACTTGGAGGCTCTAAATAAAAATTTGCAAAAGCAACAGAGACCTCCAAAGCAGACATCCAAGCAACCTCCACCCCTCCCAACACAAATCATGAAACACATACTTCACAACACCAGTGCGCCATGCAATCATAGCCCTTAAGGCAAAATAACATACCCAACATACTAGTAATAGATTACTCTAAAGTCAGGCACACTGACGTAAAACTCACTAGGCTGAATAAGGAGAAAGTTACTATTAGTTGCCTGTCGGGTGCCAGGATCCACCACATAACACAAGCACTCAGGTCACTCCAGAACAAGTACAAATACGACTCTTGTCATTGTCCATGTTGGTGTGAATGACCTGAGCTGTACCCTCCCTGGACTACATGAAAAGAGACATGGAAGAGCTCTCTGATCTTACAGCTCAGGCCGGTATGACCCTGACCCTGAGTAACATCCTGCCCTCACCAAGAATGATACCACGGTATAAAGACAAAATTATCAGTTTCAACAACTGGCTAAGTTTCTGGTGTCATTCAAAGGTGATCCAGTATCTGTCTGCCTGGGATGACATGCTCGACAAGCCACGCAGCTTCGCTAGAGACAACTTGCACCTGTCACCCTTAGGCTTTCAAATTCTGGCCAAGGCTCTTGCCACCCCCAAAGTGCCTTTTTTAGGCAAGGCTCAAAAGGCAAACCCACCGCCATAAATAGCACAAGTAGCAAAAAAACTGAGGGCAATGCTACTCAATGCCAGAAGTCTAAATCTCAAAATGCATGCACTCGAGGCACTCCTCAGTATGGAGAAAATTGATATATGTGCAGTAACAGAAACCCGATTTAAGGCTCCAGAGAGCATCCCAGCACTACCAGGCTACAACTCATACCATACATTTCGGCCACAGAACCCGGACTGAAATACAAAAGGTGGGGGCGTATCCATATTCATCAAGGATACCCACACCTCCAGGTTAGTGGCACAGCATAATACTTCAGAGATCATCCACGTGCAACTAACAATGGGCAAAACTGCAATTCAAATTGTAGCTTGCTACAGATCACTCACCATGTCCCAGGACCCCCATTCCGCATTTCTGGAAACACTGGGAAATATAAAGGTCCTACCAAACACCCTAATATTGGGTAATTTCAATTACCCAAACATTAACTGGGAGAACTACTCCAGTACTAAAGTCCCTTGCCCAACATTTCCTAGAATTTATAAACTCAAACGCCCTGGATCAACTGGTCAATACTCCCACCAGAGGTAACAACATATTGGACATGGTCATCACCAACATGGGCGACCGGTTCTCCACACCGGAGGTCAACCACTCGCTGGCTAGATCTGACCATAAACAAATCACTTTGGATATCCACATTCCGCCCCCACCCCCGGACAAGGAAACCGCCGTGAAAAACTTTTCAAAAGCAAACTTCACGTTACTTAAGACTGACGTGAAAAGATTCAAAGCCCCCATTCTAAAGGATAACCTTGTCCAAGCTGCAAAATCCTTTACTAATGCATTCTACGGACACCTACAAGAATGCATGGATCATGCTATCCCAAGCAAAACCAAGACTCACTCCTCCAAGAAAATTAAACCAGTCTGGTGGACTCCTGTCATAAACAAGCTATACAATAGAAGGAGGAAACTAGTACAGATAAGAGTAAAATCCCAAGAAGGGAAGACATCCCTGATCAGTATCAGCAAGAAACTACGATCCCTCGTAAAATCATCCAAGGCAAGTTTCGAATGAAAAATTGCCCAGGACTCTAAAGATAATCACAAGGCATTCTTTAGCTATGTCATGAATCTAAGTGGCAATGCTCAGATCTACTCAGAGTTAGTGCAGAATAGTACAAAATACACTGAACCAACCAATATTGCCAACATCCTGGCAGGCAGGTTTCAATGCAAACTTCACCCCCCTCTCACCCCCAAAAGGGCCCATAACCATACCAGAAGAATGTAGAGCGCCTGGAATCATAGAGACTCAGGTTAAAACAGCCTCTCTAAAGCCAAAAACACAACATCAATTGGACTGGACAGTGTCCCAGGCTGGGTCCTACACAAGCTCAAAGACAAACTAATCCTTCACCTAAACACACTGTTCAAACTCGGCCTCTTCACAGGTTACGTACCCATAGAGTGGCACACAGCAATGGTTATTCCGCTCCACAAAGGTGGAACCACAACAGACCCCGGGAACTATCGCCCTATAAGCCTGACTAGCTTGGTCTGCAAGGTTATGGAGCGCATCATCATGGAACTCATTAACAGAGACACTGGGAACCTCCAAACACTGGACCCTACCCAATTCGGCTTTGTTAAGGGCAGATCATGTCTCCTAAACCTGGTGGACTTCTTTGAGACATTTACCAAGGCTATAAACGAGGGAAAGGTGGTACACAGCCTACCTAGACCTCGCAAAGGCTTTCGACACCATTCCCCATTCTGGTATTATAGACAAGCTCATCAGCCTGAACATAAACCCCTACGTCACAAGATGGGTTGCCAACTGGCTCACGGACAGAACCCACAAGGTAAGACTTGCGGGAGCTAGGTCTGACTCTAAACCGGTTACAAGTGGTGTTCCCCTGGGCTCAGTCCTAGGACCCCTCCTTTTCGACATATACTTCTCAGAGGTACAGGCTAGCACAGGAGGACTATGGCTGACCAAGTTCGCAGACGACTGCAAACTAGGGGCTATAACTGACTCTCCGACTGACACAGACATCCTCCAAAAGGGTCTCACTGAGATGGATACCTGGTGTCAAAATCATGGCCTCAAGCTAAATGCCAAAAAGTGCATAGTCATCCCCTTTGGAAAAAACAAAGTACCCACAAACTACCACATAGGTGGTAGTCCCCTAAATACGGAAGACGTAATAAGGGATCTGGGGACCAAGTAGATAGTAATCTCTCTTTTAACAGTCACATTGCCAAAGTGGTTAGAAAATGCCTCGACGTGGCCCACCTTATCACAAAAGGGTTCGCATCCAGATCAAAAGAGGTCATTGTGCCCCTCTACTCATAGCTCATCAGACCCATCACACAGTACAATGCCCCATTTGGGATGTATCTTACAAGACACTTGCAACAGCTGCAAAGACCACAGAAGTACCTCACAAAGAGGATCACTGGCCTCAAACAGATGCCCTATGCAGCTCGACTGAAGAAACTCCAGCTGTACTCGGTTGCATACCGCTTACTCAGAGGTGATCTCTGCCTGACATACAAGGCCATGTCCAACCTAGAACTGATGGACATGCTCCACCTAAAGAAAAGCTTATCCCCTCGAACCACATGCTCTAGGGATCTAAAAGTACAGTTTTGTACCTACCATAAATGTAGATGTTCGAGTGCTAATACAGCTGCAGTCATAACAGATGGGTTTCTCCTGCCGTCAGGCGGGTCCTCGGTCGTCCGAATTCCAAAGTCTAGGTCCAGCGTCGGTTGTCGTCACTTCTTCCCTGATGTCAGTGCGACAGGGGTATAAAAGAATCAGCCGACGCCATTTTCTTCAGTTTTTCTTGCCCCAGATGTCAGGTGTCCCCAGAAGGAAGGTAAAACATAAATTTATGTAGTAAAGCAAATGCAATATAATCAAAAAACAGTAGTTGCAAGCAAATACACCATAAAAGAATACCCCAATGAGTTTGTACGAGGAGGTGTTAGCCATAAGGCCTGTCCTAAGAGGTGAAAGAGGGAAGGAAACCTGGACTGCAGCTGTATTAGCACTCAAACATCTACATTTATGGTAGGTACAAAACTGTACTATGTTCATCGTGCATACAGCTGCAGTCATAACAGATGGGTAGAATCCCAAAGCTAATAAAGGGGTGGTAGGCACTAAGTGGAACTAGGTGGAGCCAGGATGCCCTGAAAGACTGCAGTGGCAAAGCCCGCTCTAGTTTTGGAGTATAATGGTAGGTGATAGTGCTTGGAGAAAGTATGTACAGAACTCCAAGTGGCTGCTTCCAAAATATCTTTGGTAGGAACCCCTCTGAGGAAAGCTGCAGAGGTAGCTGTGGCCCTTGTGGAGTGAGATCTGATGCCTGTGGGTACAGTTTTACCATGAAAAGAGTAACAAAAGCGTATGCAGTGGGCTATCCATTTTGAGATTGTCTGTTTGGAAATAGGCTTCCCTTAAGCACCTGTAGCATAGGACACAAAGAGTTGCTCTGATTTTCTGAAAGGCTTTGTTCTGTCCAAATAATAACGGAGCTGTATGTGAATGTCCAAGGAATGTAGTAGCCTCTCCCCTTTGTTTTGTGGATTAGGGTAAAACATAGGTAAGTGGATAGCCTGATTCAAGGCTACACTGGATACTACCTTTGGCATAAATGAAGGATTGGTTCGTAAGGAAACTCTGTCCTGATGGAAAATTATGAAAGGCTGCACAGCCATGAGGGCTTGTAGTTTCAAAACCCTGCGTGCTGAGGTGATAGCTAGAAGGAAGGCTGTTTTCCATGACAAATATTGCAGATCTGTTGAAGCAGCTGGCTCAAAAGGAGGCAGGGTTAGTTTTTCTAGAATGAAATTGAGGTCCCAAGCCGGTACTGGTTGCTTCCTTGGGGGTTTTATATTCTTAGCCCCTCTGAGGAACTGTCTTAGGAGAGGGTGAGAGAATAAAGGAGGATCAGTGTTGTACTCTGCAGAAATGGCTGAGGCATGGATTTTGATGGAGGAGAATGAACGTTCACTGTTTAGCAGCTCGGCTAGGTACTGTAGTATTTGAGGTAAATTCAGTATTCCAGGATTCTGGCCCTTTTTCTGATTCCAGACACAAAACCGTTTCCATTTTGCGGAGTAGGCTTTTCTAGTAGAAGGCCTTCTGGCCTCCAAAATGACATCCTGCACCTCCTTGGAGAGTAGGGTCTGCTGTGAAGTTAAGGAATCCTCCATGCGGCTAGATTGAGTGTTTTCAGCTGACTGTGAAGAGTTTTGAAGTTGTGCTGAGTCAGTAGAAGAGGCATTAGAGGCAGGATCCATGGTGGGGAATGCGTCAGGCTCCTCAGGAGTGGGTACCAGTGTTGTCTTGGCCAGTCTGGAGCAATGAGAATCATCTTTGGTCTGTCTGCTCTGGCTTTTAATAGAACTTTGGCCAGCAGTGGAAGAGGTGGAAAGGCATAAACCGTCATTGTTGTCCAACTGAAAGAGAGTGCGTCCACTTTCCAGGCCTGTGGAAGAAAGGTCCTTGAACAGAATTTTGTCAATTGGTAATTTCTGTGGGTGGCAAAGAGATCTATGTCTGGCCTTCCCCATGCTTGAATCATCATTGTAAAAACTTGAGGATGCAATTTCCATTCGTGTGGATCTGTCATATTTCTGCTCAGGTTGTCTGCCAGTGTGTTTTCCTTCCCTGGCAGGAATTGTGCTTGAAGTTGGATTTGCAATTCCAGAGCCGTGTTCCAAAGGGACATGGCTAGTCTGCACAGGGGATATGAATGAGTTCCTCCCTGTTTGTTTATGTACCACATCACTGTGGTGTTGTCTGTTCTTATCAGTAGCTGCCTTGGATGCAGTAGGTCTTTGAAAGCCATAATAGCAATTATTACTGCTAGCATTTCCTTTTGATTGATGTGTAGGTGCTTTTCTTTTTGTGACCATTTGCCCTGAATGCACCGATCTGTCATGTGCGCCCCCCAGGCATAGTCCGAGGCGTCTGTTGTGATGACTTGATTTGCTTGAGGCTTGCAGAATGGGAGACCTATGTTTCTTTGGCATGCTTGAGCCCACCACAGAAATTCCTTTTGAAGACATGGAATCAGTGGTATGATTGTTTCCAAACTGTGGCTGTGTTGAGACCATAAGTTTTTTAGGTACCATTGAAGTTTCCTCATATGCAGCTTTGCACACGGGATTAGCAGGATGCAAGATGCCATGAATCCCAGAGCCTGCAGGATTTTCCTTGCAGTCGGCCTGGTGAAGGTTGCCAGTTTTCTGAAGTATTGAGTTAATTGCCCTTGTTTCTCTGGCGTGAGGTAGGCCATCTGGGTGTTTGTATCCAAGCTGGCACCCAGGAAAATTATTGTTTGAGAGGGCATTAATTTCGACTTCTTTTTGTTGACTGTGTATCCCAGAGATTTCAACAACATTATTACAAACGCCAGGTGTTTCAGAAGTGTGTGTTTGCCGTCCGCTTGGATCAGGCAGTCGTCCAGATATGGGTATATTTGTATCCCTTGAAGTCTGCAGAAGGCAATTACTGATGCCAGGCATTTCGTGAACACTCTGGGCACAGTAGATAAGCCAAAGGGCAATGCAGAGAATTGATAATGGGATGAACCTGCAAGAAATCTGAGGTATCTTCTGCAATCTTGTCTGATTGGGACATGCAGGTATGCCTCCTTGAGGTCCAATGTCACCAGCCAAGGACTCCTTGCCCAGCATGGTAAGAAGCTGCTGTAGTGTGAGCATCTTGAACTTTGGTACGAGTAAATATGTATTTAGGATGGATAGGTCCAAAATAGGTCTCCAATCTTTGCCCTTCCTTGGTACCAGGAATAGTCTGGAATAAAAACCTTGACCCCTGTTCTTGTGCAGGTACCTCTTGAATAGCTTTCATGTCCATGAGATCTGAAATTTGTTTTTGTGCCTCTGCTCTTTGATTGTGTGGCAGGTTTGGCATGCCTCTCATTTTTGGAAGGGTGTGAAAGTGGAATCTGTAGCCTCTGTCTATAATGTCCAGGATCCATTTGTCTTTTGTGACAATATGCCAATTTTTCGAAAATAATGCCAGTTTTCGGCCTAAAGGTGCTGCCATTTGAGCCTTGCTTGGCATGCAAAGGGGAAAGTCATTGGTTCTGCTTTCTGAATGGCTGTGAACTATCCTCACCCCCTCTTGGTGTAGGTGTTTGCCATTGTCTGCCTCTAAATGATCCTTGAGATTGCCCTCTACCTCTTGGGCGTCTGTATCTACCTCTTTGAGGTCTGTCCGTGGCTGGAAAGGACCAATTTTTTGAAGGCCAATTTCTACTGAAACGTGGCGGTTGTACCTGTAGGAAATCTTTCACTGTTTGCATTGATTTTGCCTTTTCCTCCATTTTCTTTAATACCTCATCAGCTTTAACACCAAACAATACATCCTTTTGAAGAGGTGCATCTAGTAATTTAGCTTTGACATGATTTGGTAAGGTTTGCTCTTTGAGCCAAGCATGTCTACGTATGACTGATCCTGTAACAGCAGCTCTACAAGAGGCCTCTAAAGCATCAAAACCACATTGCAAGGTATGTTTACCCACTTGCTCTGCACTATGCAACAAATCCTGCAACTCCTTCAAGTCTGGTTGTTCAGGTTGTGACATTTTGCTTTTCAACTGAGATAACAAAAACTGTTGATACTTTAACATATGGAACTGACAGTTTAATGCCCTCATGGTTAAAGTGGCCGAGGTGTATACCTTTTTCCCCCACCTTTCTAAAGCTCTGGAATCTCTCTCTGAAGGTAATGGATTTTTGACAGTGGAGGCCTTAATTCCCTTGGGACCCTGTGAAATAGTTTCTGGGTCAGCCGCATGGCTTTTGTATAGGAATTGATGTGAATCAGGAACCCGGTAATACCTGTCAAGCTTGACTGGAGCTGGAGGTAAAGAATCTGGGTTAAGGCTGGCCTCTGAATACACATCATCTAGTATGTCTAAGACAGGAGGTATAGCCAGAGGCCTGTGCTGAGGGAGCAAGAGGAAATCCCTGAGCCTTTTCTTGGAGTCTGAGTACTCTTGGCCTTCCCAGTGGAAGTGTTCCCTCAAGGTATGCAAGGTTTCCCCAAAAAAGTAATCCTCAGGGGGGGAGACAGAGGGAATGGACTCCTCTGCATCAGAATCTTTGAAAGGGGAGTAAGAATGTTCCTGGTCCTCAGAATGCTCTGAAGTAATGGAGGCCTGGTCCGAGGAAAGGTATTCTTCCTCCACTCTGGGCCTTTTGTCCGGGGGGGGGGGGTTGAGAACCCCTGATAAGAGTAATCAAATTCTCGGCCATTTTGAGCATCTGCTTTTTAGGCATGGGGCCTTGAGAGGGGCCCTGTGGAGCTTGTCTTTTAGAATGCATGGCTGCTTTGGATTTAGTGTAAGCCTTAATGGAAAAAGAAGAAAAAGGCCTGAAGACACCTTGAGAGGTGGCAGGCCTGTCTGAAATCTGAGTTTCCCCGCCAAGAGTGACTTCGGTATCTGTAGTCGGGGTGTAGGCCGAAGAGCCTGAGACCTCGGGCACAGAAGACACCGCTAATGAAGTGTCAGCGGTAGTCAGAGGCTGCGTAGGTGCCTCGCTGAGAACCGGAGCACATGTAGTCGGCTTTAGCGTGGTGTCGGTAGAAGTCGCGGACCTCGTATGTTGGTCCTTATCTTTACGTCGTTTACTCAAAATTGGAGTCAGAGTATTCGACGACATGTTGTAATTAAACTTTTTGCCAAAATAGTGTTGGGTGAACTCCGTCCGACGCTTAATAGTGCGTCTGTTGAATGTAGCACAAAAACGACAGGCCGAGACGTCATGGTCTGGGCCTAAGCAGGGTATACAGAGGGAATGGAAATACTTATGCGGTATTTGCTTCCCACATGAAATGCAATTATTAACTTTGTCTGACATCGGTCTGAGGCAAGAAAAGTTTCCCCAACGGGGTACTTAGCTTTCTAGAAGTCTTCGGTTGAAAAATATTTGTAATCTCAGGAGCTGGCCGACCGGCACTTGCGAACTGCTTCTGCTTCGGGCACCGCGCGGCAAGAAAGACTGAAGAAAATGGCGTCGGCTGGTTCTTTTATACCCCTGCCGCACTGACGTCAGGGAAGAAGTGAAGACAACCGACGCCCGACCTAGACTTTGGAATTCGGCCGACCGAGGACCTGCCTGATGGCAGGAGAACCCATCTGTTATGACTGCAGCTGTATGCACGATGAACATCCTCACCACAACAATAAATAGGACGTGCTGGAGGGATAGATTCCTGTCCCTGACACTTCCCATGCTTTGGAACAAGATTCCAATCTACATTAGGCAGAGCTCCTCACTAACACTCTTCAAGAGAAACCTTGATGAGTGGATGGGAAACAAAGTTTTCCCCGGGGATCACTTCAGTGGCTCTGCTGGACAGAGGAACAGGGAACTAATCTAAGGGGGCGGAGAAAGCCAACACATTCTGGCTAGACTTATAAATGCCTTCGGGCAGATAGCCCAATACCTCCCTATGAACTTAAGGCCTGCAGGTGCAACCAGAAACATCTCCTCATGACTGACCTAGAAGCAGCTACCTTAGGAAGAAGCATCAGTTGCATCAATGAAATGGTGAGCTAACCGAGAGGCAGAACTCAGAAGAGAAAGAGCAGAACCATTACTGTCCAAATCTGGCATATCATTCAACCCCACCTCCCTTCCTTCACCAGCTGGGATAGCAGAGCCAAGACATATCTAGTCATGAGGGTCTGATAGTCAATGGCCCTAAAAGCCATAGTAGTAGAAGTAAACACTTTTTCCCATACCTTTCCATAACACAGCTGTCCTTGACAGAAGGCAAAAGCTTAGAAAAGAAAATCAGTTTTAATGGCTTATCTATGGACATGGAAACAGCAGCAGGATCAGATGAAGGATTTTTATACAAGTATTTTTGATCTTCAGGAACTTTATAATCTCGTTTGGCTTCTTAGGGGGTCAGAGATTGAAAGTCAAAAGCCTGAGAAGCTACTGTAAATGTGTCCAAAAGGGCTGCTAAAACAGGAGGGAATGCAGGTCTAGAGGAGTCCATTTGAAAGAGTTCATAATATCGTTTGAACTTCTAAAACCTGGGACAGTCTCACTTTAAGTGTTCCGTCATATAGACCACTGTGTCCCCAAAAGATAAATCCTCAAAAGGACAGTTAGAGGACAAAATCATCCTCATCAGAACCTAGAGCCAAAGGTCAGAGTACCTTTGAAGAATATGCTAAGGATTCTTCACCAGAGTCCAACTGGTCGTCTGAAGAATCAGAATTCCTATGTCTCTTAGATGGGGTAGAAGACCAGGAAGTAGCAGCAGGGTAGGGAATCCCTGAGGGGGTGTCAGAGACACAAGGGCAATAAACAGTCCATGAGTAAAATCCTACCACTCTATGCAAGGATCCTTAGCCACAGTAGCTAAATGTTTGGTTTTCTGTTTCTGACTTGACAAATATACGAGATTCACATTCTTGCCTAGATTCAATGAGGGTACCAGGCACCTAACTAAAATTTGGGGTATCCTCCTAAGTCCTTCAGATATAATCAGCCATGGCTCCCCCTCTACATCTGCACCAGACTTATGCACTGCCTCAGTGAACGTGCAAGTAGGCAGCTCAGTGTCGGCCCCCAAATGGGACGCGGAAGAGGGAACTGATGTTGGCACTGACCCATCCTCTGGTTCTTCATCCAACCCGAGAGAGATGCTCGGTGCAGGCTTGACAGCAGCAGATGCAGTACATACCTTTTTAGATTTTTTCTTAAGTGACGGCTAAACTTCGGGGCAGAGAGATTTGGCCATGATACCCAGAGTCAATAATTTTGTATGCTTGTTTTCCAAATAAATAAAAAGGGACAGACAGCTGCAGTGTCTTGGGGGCAAACACCTGACAGATATCACATGGAATATAGTCATGCATAGTACATAAAAAAGGCACTTCTCATATCTATCTTTGTTGGGAATCTGCCTCCCACACTCACATTTTCCCTTCCTGGACGACAAGAAAACAAACTACAAGGAGGAAAAAAGAAAAGAAGGAACCCTAGCTGGGCACTTACCTTGGTAGATGAGCCAAGCTCAGCGAACTGTGTACAGACAGAAGTCATGGGCAATGTTCAGACTGGCAGAAAAGAAGTTCTGAGGGTTATGCATCCGTACATCACATATATATACCTTACACCCTGCACACAGTTCATAAGTGTGATGTATGATGCCTGGAAGGTGTGAAGGCTTTGGTGTGCTGGACGGATGTTAGGCTACCCTTAGCAGGATATCCCAAGAGTAAAGACTATTGCAACAGTGATAAGGAAGGGCATGATTAATCTTCACAAAATTATATTAACTTGCTGCTTCTGCACAAATTAGTCAAATAAAATGCTCATGTTTATGTTAAAAAAAGGAAGTTATGTCTTACCATAACGTTCCATCTGTATTGTTGATCCTCGTTCAGTCATTACTCATGGGTATCGGTTCCGACCTCGGAACAGAGTCAGCCATTTTCCAAGCTCGCGTCAGCTTCAAACTCTTGAGCTAAACTCTTACTCACAATCCCCCTCTCCCTGTTACCTCAGATTGAGTTTGCAGGTCAAAAGAAGGTAGAGGCTACCTCTGGTCAAATAACCTAAGAGAACCAGATGGTGAGATCCACTAAAAACCACAGGAGGGGGATGGAGGGAGGGTCGTAATGCCTGAACGAGGATCAACAATACAGATGGAACATTATGGTAAGACATAACTTCTTTATCTGATATTGTTAATACTCGTTCATGCCTTATGCATGGGACAGAGTCCCCAGCTACCTCTATTCCTGGGAGGCTCTCATGGAAGGACATTCCTGAGCACCATAGAACCGAAAGATGCTCTTCCCCTGGAGGCCAAATCCAATTTGTAATGATTGATGAAGGTATGAGGCGTAGCCCAAGTTGCAGCTGCACAGATGTCATGTAAAGAAGCTCTGGCATGGAAGGCATCAGAAGTTGCCACCGACCTTGTTGAATGAGCTTTCATGGTAATAGGCAACGAGCTATTACGTTGTGTATAAAAGAAGGTCACACATTCCTTCAACCATCTAGCTAATGTGACCTTAGCAACAGCAGATCCTAATCTAGGTCCAGAAAAGGCCAAAAATAACTGGTCAGATTTACGAAAGGGTTTAGTCCTGCTTAAGTAAAAACGGATTTGCCTGTGGATATCTAGGGTATGTAGGCAATACTCTCCTCTGTTCGAATGATTGGGAAAGAAAACTGGCAATTCAATGGTTTGATTAATGGACATTTCAGAGATCACTTTTGGCAGAAAGGATGGATTAGTTCTCAGACACTATCTCTATGAAAAATCAAGTATGGACTCTTGATACATAAAGCTTGAAGCTCCTAAATACGTCTGACAGATGTAATGGTGACCAAAAACAAGGTTTTCCATGACAAATACTTGAGGTCACAAGAAGAGTCTGGTTCGAAGGGTGGCATTGTCAGAGCTTGTAGAACTAATGATAAATCCCAATAGGTTCTCTAAAAGGTGGCTTCAGATGACTCACACCTTTTATGAAGGTCTTGCACAATTTGTGGGACATAAGAGAGGAATCTTGGACACCCTCATGAAAATTAGAAATTGCAGCCAAACAAACTCTAATGGTAGAGGCCGACAGACCCGACTGGAAAAGGTCGGCCAGATAGTCTAGTATTATCGACACTGGTGCTGAGAAGGGATCTACTTGTTTATCTTTCGGCCAACAGGTAAATCTTTTCCACTCGCAGATGAGCAATTCTAGTGGAAGACTTATGAGATGCAATGAGAATGTCACGCACTGGTAAAGAAAGATCATTCTGCCTGGCGATCAAGGGAATTGGAGTAGCCAAGCTGTGAGCTTCAGGCTGTTCAAGTTTGGATGAATCAGGGTCTGTGGATGTGAGATCAACTCCGGGGTTGGATGGAGAATCCATGGTAGATCTAGTAGGTGAGGCCAAAGGAAGGGGAACCAAATCTGTCGAGGCCAATATGGTGCTATGAGGATCACTTTGCTCTTCAACCGACGGGCTTTCTTCAGAAACTGGGGAAAGGGTGGGAATGCGTAAAGAAGACCCGAGGGCCAATCGTGGACTACAGCATCCCTGGGTGGCTGTCCCAGAGGGGAAATCAGGGCGAAGTAGTTGCTGCATTTGTAGTTGGTCAGGGATGCAAAGAGGTCACAGCAAGGGAGGCCCCAGCGGTGGAAGATCTTCACCACTATCAAGGGATTCAAGGACCACTCGTGAGGTTGAAGAATGCACCTGCTGAGTCTGTCTGCTATCATGTTTGAACTCCCGGGAATGTGCGTTGCTAAAAGAAAACAGTTGGTAGCCATCGCCCATTGCCATATCCTCATGACCTTTCGACAAAGGGGGTAAGATTTGGTTCCACCTTGCTTGCTGATGTACCAGACCACCGCCATGTTGTCTGACTGAATCGCAACTGTCCCAGATGGCAGCAGGGGATGGAATGCTTGCAACGCCAGAAGCACCACCCTCAGCTCTAGAACATTTACATGCAGATGGGCCTCCAGTTCGACCAAGTACCTTGGACTGTCTGTCCCTGACATAGCCCCCCCAACCCATCAGGGAGGTGTCCGTGGTCACTGTGGCCTTAGGTTGCTGGGGGGGAGAAGGGGCGAGACCATTGTGACAGATTGTAAGTCATCCACCAATTTAAATCCTGTTTGCACCTGTGGGTTACACGAATCATGGCTGAAAGGGATACCACTGGGTGAGCAGTAGCCATTGTAGAAGCCTCATGTGAAACCTGGCCAGGGGGACAATGGTGATGCAGGCTGCCATGGAACCCAACAGCTGTAGAACCGAGTGAGCCATGGTTTTCTTCCTTGAAAGGATTGGAATCAGTTGTTGCTTTATCCTTAAAATTCTGTGCTCTGGAATGGCAGCTCTGCAGTTCTTTGTGTCCAAGATAACCCCTATGAATTCTGTCGATTGAGATGGGGTGAGACTGGATTTTTGCAGGTTTATGGTTATGCCTAGTCTTTGTGCAGCGAGAAGGGAGTATGCCAGGGCTTCTTCCAGTAGATGTCTGGTGCGGGCAGAAATGAGCCAGTAGTCTAGGTATGGAAACACCTAGAATCCTTGAAGTCGCAAGTGAGCTGTGACAACTGCCATGCACTTTGTGAACACTCTGGGGGCTGTAGAGAGTCCGAAAGACAGTACTCTGAACTGGTAGTGACTGGCTCCCGCATGGAAGCGCAGAAATCTTCTTGAAGGCCTGTCCACTTTTATGTGGTAGTAAGCATCTTGAAGATCTATAGAGCACATCCAATCATCTTTTTCCAAAAGCTGTGTTGTGAACATCCAGAATTTTTGTACTCTCACAAACTTGTTTAATACACTGAGATCCAAAAATGGTCTCCAGTCCCCAGTTTTCTTTGGCAGCAAAAATAGTCTGGAGTAGAATCCGGACACAATCTGGTTTGCAGTGACTATATGGATGGCGCCTCTTTCTTAGCAGCTTTTCTATCTCTAGTGCAGCTTCTTCCCTTTGAGTGGGTGGAACGTTGGGAAGGTTTTTTGAAGGGACAAGAGAAATATCGAAGGGGATATGATAACCTCTGGTTATAATCCTTTGTACCCAAGAATTGGTGGCGATGGTTAGCCAGGCAGAAGGATACAGGGAGAAACGACCCCCAACCACGTCCAGAGGAAAGGAGTTGGGCCGCTCTTCAGGAGCGCTGGTAGGGTTGGCCAAGGAAAGAGTCCCTGGAACCTTGGTTACGCGGACCCCCTCTGCTCCGAAAGGAGCGTCTTCCCTGTGAGTTTCCCCCTCTGCCTCTAGGGGAGAACTCGGCCTGTGTGTCACTGAAAGGACCCTGACATTTCTTGAACCATATCTTCCCACTCTTTTGGTTTTGGGAGAAAGTACGTTGAGGGGAAGAATAACAGACACCTACGGCAGAAAGTGTCTTACCGTCCTGTTCACATCTGGCCATTGTGCTTTTAACTTTGGGTCCAAACAACGAAGAGGCCTCAATGGGGAGCGTTAAGAAAGGAAGCCTTAAAGGGTTCCGCGAAATTGCACAAGCACATCCAGGCGTGTCATCTCAAGACCGCAGCTGAACCCGCTGCTCTAGTTGCTCCTTCTGATGCATGAGATATCAGTCGCATAGAGGAGTTGGATATTGACTCATTGGTGGCCAGCTGAGAGGCCACTTTGTCACGGACCTCATCAGACACGGCACCAGCCAAGGTTTCAGAGAGCTCAGAAATCAGATCCCTTTGAAGCCTGGTAAAGGGTGCCATATAATTCAGGGATCCGATAGTAAAGGTCACTGATGCAAAGGTGCGCTTCCCTATCCTGTCCAGGGACCGGGACTCTGTTAGGCGGATGGGCAGTTTGGCTTTCTTCTTCTGCCAGATCCTTTTTTGTTGCGGCTGCCACCACCAAAGCATCCACAAGAAGACTTTTTGACCAATGTGGAACCGTAGCAGGAGTTGACAAAATCTTATCTGGCCTCCGGGGAATAGCTTCGACAATGTCAGGAGCCTTCCAAGCATGCTGCAAGATAAGCCGGACAAGTTCATCGGCAGGTGGAGTAACCCAGGAGGTAGGGGGGCCAGGCGCGAAAAGCCTGTAGGAACACAGATTCCTCAGAGGTCGGATTAGAGGACTGCCAGTCACTTCTCTGTTTCAGGATTTCGAGGATATCACCAAAGGATACATCAGAGGGTGACCGAGGGGATCCTTCCCCCTCATCAAAATCTGTGTCTTCAGTGAGGGACTCCTCTGTGGAGTACATGTGCTTCCTCTTACACAAACTTTTCCGGTGGACTTCCTCAGCGGGAGAAGCTGGGGAAGACAGCGGAAAAGGGGTTTCCTGTGGGAATATGTCATGAGGCCCTTGCACCCCGTGTCCGCTCGATGCGACTTGTAAAACCAGTGTACCAGAGGAGGACGGAGGGATAGACAGTCCAGTATCGCCAGCAGCAGCGAAAGCCTTCTCCATCAGTTGGAAGGCTGGTCCACCTGAAGAGGAGTGAATGTCCAGGACAGGGGTCACCCCCTCCCCTAAGTGGCTCAGCCTACCGACCCGGAGTCCCCGGATGGCTGTGGAGCAGCAAACTATGCGCATCACAACTGACATCCTGGGTTGTAGCAAAACTTTCCTACCATGAAGGCAACTGCAATTCCTTAGTGAGATCCATAAAGGGAACCGCAGAAGGGGAAGACTGTGCTATATCCATGGACTTCACAGGCAATGAAGGAGGAGAATAAGAAGGGGTCTTTGGAGTTGGGTGATCACCTCCCAAGGAAGGATAGTTCCTGGGGGGTGGGATACCTCTAGCCAAGAGCACCTGATCCACAAGACGCAACAGTTTTCGGAAAGGCTTCTAGTGGAACTCACGGAGACTGAGGGAGAAACAGGCCTGTCCACAGAAGAGGCAAACTCGGTTCCCATCTCACCAGTCTGCACAGAGAACAACGGTGCCGAGAGAGACTGGACTATGGGTGTCTGCACCGAAGACGTCATCGGTGCTGAGGTCATGGTCTGCACCGACACAGGGATCGGTGCTGAAGTGGCTGTCGGTACCGAAGCTGGAACCGACAAAACTGGAGTCAACAATAAAGGCATAGTTTCAGAGTAAGATGTCAAAACCGACGTGGTCAAGGTCTGCGCCGACTGAGCGGTCAGTGCCGATATAGTGGTAATAGTCTGAACCAAGGAGCCCCTCGGTGCCGATATAGTGAAGGCTGCAAGAGAAGACAGAGCTGAGGTCACTAATGGAGCCGAAGGTCTAGGCACCAAAAGCACTGGGGCTGAATGAGTGAGGTACGAGGCAAAAAATTTATCCTTTTTACGTTTTGGTTGGCGGGAGTCCCCAGTCGGGGACGAAGAAAGATTCAGCCTTGGAAGGAACATCCAAGATTTTCTTATGGGCTCTAGGAGGGGTTGAGGCCTCCGACCCAGAAATAGTCTCTGAAAAGGGAAATTTAAGAAGTCCCTTCAGCAACAACTTGTTTTTCCTTTCCAACAATGTTCTATTTGAAAAATGTTCACAGATAGTACATGCCGGGTCAACAGATAAGTGGGACGCCCCCAAACAATAAACGCACAAAGAGTGTGCATCAGATGTAGGTAGTTTGTGTCCACAATCAGAACACCGTTTAAACCCCGGACTACCTTTATCTGCCATGATAGTAAAAATAGATAGTAGAAAAGGGTACCAACAATGGTACAAAAGAATACCTGAAGGTATGAAAAAAGGGAAAGATTACCAACGATGGTAAGGGGAGAAATACCTTGTGGTAAAAAAGTAGAGAAAAGAGAAGAAAATCTCAAGAAAATATGGTCACTAGATGCGGTAGGGTAAGAGACAACGAAAAAGAAACTTTTCTGACAGAAAAGTAATATAAAAAACTATTATACAACAAATAAAGTACAGTTTTGTACCTACCATAAATGTAGATGTCCGATAGGTATGCATCTGCAGTCATAACATATGGGTTGTCCTGCCTCAGGCAGCCCTTCGGTCGGACGGATTCCAAAGTCTGGGTCTGGCCTCGGCTGATGTCGCACGTTTCCCGACGTCAGAGCGTCTGGGGTATAAAAGCATCAGCCGACGCCATTTTCCTCAGTTTTTCTTGCCCCAGATGCCAGGTGCCCTCTTGGAAGGCTAAATTTGGATAAATGCTGAAAAGTTCCAAACATTTGCAAATTATATACATGTATAAACAAACAAATACACCATAATAGATTCCCCCAGCTAGCTGAAAGAGGGGTAAGTCCTAGGAATACCACAGAGGGGAAGGAGGGTGGGTAATCCTGACTGCAGATGCATACCTATCGGACATCTACATTTATGGTAGGTACAAAACTGTACTATGTCCTTCAAGGATGCATCTGCAGTCATAACATATGGGTAGAATACCATAGTCAATCGGGGGGTGGAGGTACTAAGAGAAGGATGGTGTAGTTAAGATCCCCTGCAGCACTGCAGTTGCAAACCCTGCTCGGGATCTGGAGAATAAAGGTAGATTGTAATGCTTGGCAAATGTATGCACGGAGCTCCAAGTAGCAGCTTCTAAAATGTCCTTGGTAGCCACCCCTCATCGGAAAGCTGTAGTGGTGGCTGTGGCCCTTGTGGAGTGAGGCCTGATATTTTCAGGAACTGTCTTTCCATGAAAGGAGTAACAAAAGCGAATGCAATTTCCTATCCATTTTGAAATTGTCTGTTTGGAAATTGCTCTTCCTTGCACCCCAGTTGCATATGCTACAAAAAGTTGGTCAGTTTTCGTTCTGTCCAAATAGTAGCATAGTTGTCTGTGTATATCCAGGGTGTGCAAAAGTTTTTCCCCTTTGTTCTGTGGGTTAGGGAAGAACGCAGGCAAGTGAATAGCTTGGTTCAAGGAGACCCTAGATACCACCTTTGGCATGAAAGTAGGATTGGTTCTTAGTGACACTCTATCCTGGTGAAAAATAAGAAAAGGCTGCACTGCCATTAATGCTTGTAACTCAGATACTCTTCTTGCTGAAGTGATTGCCAGAAGGAATGCAGTTTTCCAAGATAAAAACTGTAGGTCTGTTGATGCTGCTGGTTCAAAAGGAGGTAGTGTCAGTTTTTCCAGCACAAAATTGAGATCCCATGCAGGTAGAGGGGGTCTTCTTGGAGGTTTAACATTTTTGATCCCTCTCAAAAATTGCCTGAGAAGAGGGTGTGAGAAGAGAGGTGGATCCATATTGTATTCTGCTGAAATTGCTGAAGCATGAATCTTAATGGAAGAATAAGACAGGCCATTGTGGAACAATTCTGCTAAGTATTCTAGAATGTGTGCTAGGTTTGCCACTGTGACGTCTGTACCCTTTGATGTGCTCCAAATGAGAAATCTCTTCCATTTAGCTGAGTATGTCTTCCTTGTGGAAGGTCTGCGAGCCTCCAGGATAATGTCCTTCACCCTCTGAGATAAAACAGTTTGGTTGGGATTTAAGGAATTTTCCAGGCAGTTAGCTGCAATGTTTTCAAGTTGGGATGCAGGGTCTTGAAATTGTTCTGCGTTAGAAGAAGAGGCCATAGGGGAAGAGGCCATGAATTTCCCTGAGACATGCTTCTCAATAGTGGGTACCAGTGTTGTCTTGGCCAGTCCGGAGCTATTAGCATCACTTTTGGCTGTTCCTCCCTGATCTTCAGTAGAACCTTGTACATCAATGGGAGAGGTGGAAAGGCATATACTGTTAGGGCATTCCAGCTGAAAGAGAGAGAGTCCACCCTCCAAGCTTGTGGGTGGTATGTCCTTGAGCAGAATGTCTTCAGTTGGTGGTTTAGTGGGGAGGCGAACAGATCTATCTCCGGCATTCCCCGTGTCTTTGTTATGAGTTTGAAGATGTCTGAATGCAGCATCCATTCGTGTGCATCCATAGTAGTTCTGCTTAAGCTGTCTGCTAGTGCATTTTCTTTTCCTGGTACGAATTTGGCCTGCAGCTGGATATTGAGATTCAGGCATAGATTCCACAGATTCATAGCCATCCGGCATAGAGGGTAGGAATGTGTGCCTCCCTGTTTGTTTATGTACCACATGACCGTGGTGTTGTCTGTCCTTATTAACAGATGTCCTTGTTTGGAGGAAGGGTCTGAATGCCTCGATTGCATGCCTCACTGCCAGCATTTCCTTTTGGTTTATGTGCATGCTTAGCTGCCCTTGAGGCCATAGGCCTTGGATATACGTTTGTCCTCCATGTGTGCTCCCCATCCCCGGTCTGAGGCGTCCATGGTGATGGTCTGCCTTGGTTTTGGTTTGTTGAAAGGCAACCCTCTGTTGGACTGGCAGGCCTGAGCCCACCACAGAAATTCCTTTTGAAGGCATGGAATGATTGGTATCATGGTTTCTAGACTGTGACTGTGTTGAGACCATACACTCCTTAGGTACCATTGTAATTTCCTCATATGCAGCCTGGCATGTGGAATTAAAATTATGCAGGATGCCATGTAACCCAGGGCCTGCAGGACTTTCCTTGCAGTAAGCAGAGTTTGTCTTGTCAGAATCATGAAGTAATCTGGAAGTTGTTTTTGTTTTTCTTCTGTGAGAAAAGCCATCTGGGTGATTGTGTCCAGATCCGCACCCAAAATGGTTATCCCTTGGGATGGTACTAGTCTTGACTTTTGGATGTTGACAGTGTATCCCATGGTCTGTAGCAGGTGTATGGCATAGGCAAAGTCCTTTAACAATTTTTTCTTGTTGTCCGCTTGTATTAGGCAGTCGTCCAGGTATGGATACATTTGAATTCCCTGAAGTCTGCAATGTGCAATTACTGATGCCAGGCATTTCGTGAATACTTTGGGCACAGTAGATAAGCCAAAGGGCAATGCTGAGAATTGATAATGCTCTGATCCTGCAAGAAATCTGAGGTGTCTTCTGCAATCTGGTCAGATAGGGACGTACAGGTATGCCTCCTTGAGATCTAGAGTTACCAGCCAAGACTCCTTGCCCAACATGGGAAGAAGTTGCTGTAGGGTCAGCATTTTGAATTTTGGCACAATGAGATAAGTGTTCAGTGTGGACAGGTCGAGAATAGGCCTCCATTGGTTTTCTTTTCTTGGTACAAGGAATAGCCTGGAGTAAAATCCTTGGCCTTGTTCTGTACATGGTACCCTTTCTATAGCTTTCATCTGAAGTAAACTGCTGATTTGTCTTAAAGCCTCTGCCTTCTGGTTTGGTGGAAGGTTTGGCATTCCGCTTCTTTTTGGCAAAGTGCGGAAGTGAAACCTGTATCCTTTGTCTATTATTTGCAATGTCCATGTATCCTTTGTAATGCAATGCCAGTTTTTTGAGAATAATGCCAGCTTTCCGCCCAAGGGTGCTTCCAGTTGATCCCTGGTAGGCGGAATCAGAGTCAAGTCATTGGGTCTGTCCTGCAGTAGTGGCTGTAGTTGTAGCTGTTGCACTGCTCCTCTGATTGGCAGGCTGCCACTGACGGCCTCTGTAGGGGCCCTTGGATTGACCTCTGCCTCTAGGGCGCCTGTTCCTGCCTCTCTGTGTTCTGGACGAGTCTGGAAAGGACCAATTCTTTGTAGGCCAATTTCTGCTGAACCTCGGTGGTTGAACTTGCAGGAAATCTTTAACTGTTTGCACAGATTTTGCTTTTTCTTCAACCTTTTTTAGAATCTCCTGTGCAGGGGAGCCAAATAAATTTTGTTTCTCCATTGGAGCATCGAGGAGTTTAGCTTTGACATGGTCTGGCAAAGATTGTTCCTTCAGCCAGGCATGCCTACGAATAACTGCCCCAGTCATAGCTGATCTAAATGAAGCCTCCAGTGCATCATAGCCACATTTTAAAAAATGATTACTAACCTGTTGTGAGTTATGTACCAAATCCTGAAGGGATTTACGGTCTAAGGGTTCAGTTGATCTAACAAAAATTCTTGGTACTGTATCATATGGAATTGACAGTTTAATGCCCTGGCAGAAAGAGTAGCAGATGTATAAACCTTTTTTCCCCATCTCTCTAAAGCTCTAGACTCTCTTTCAGAGGGTAGGGGATTTTTGGCAGTAGCGGCTGCAACCCCTTTAGGGCCCTGAGAAATAGTTTCTGGGTCTGCAGCATGGGCTTTATACAGATGGAAATGAGAATTCGGGACCCTGTAATATCTGTCAGGTTTGGCAGGGGCCGGAGGAAGAGAATCAGGGGCTGTACTTACATCATTGTACACATCATCAATTACATTTAGAACAGGAAGTATAGCTAAGGGCCTATGCTGAGGCAAATGCAAAAAGGTCCTTAATCTTTTTCTAGAATCGGAGAAATCCTGACCTTGCCATTGAAAGTGCTCTCTCATGGAGTGTAAAGTCTCCCCAAAGGAAAATTTTTCAGGAGGGGAGGCCGAAGGGATAGATTCCTCTGCATCTGAATCCTCATAAGGCGAGTAGGCCCCTTCCTGGTGGTCTGACAAATCAGATCCATCCGTGGAGTAATCTGAGGAGTGAGGTTCAGAGGGGTCAGTCCTGGGCCTTTTGTCTGGAGGAGGTTGAGAGGCCCTGTCTGGGTGAGGTTGTGAACCCCTAATTAAGGAGATAAGGTCCTCAGCAAGGCTGAGGATCTGTGAACTAGAGGAAGGCCTCTGGGATGTAGATTTGGCAGGCAAAGCTTTTGAAAGTTTGGCAGCTTTAGCCCTGGAGAAGGCCTTAATACACATAGAAGCTGGGGGCCTAGCTGCCCCACGTGCAGGGGTAGAAATGTCCAAAGGTATGGTGTCGGACAATTCCTGACCACTAGCTTCAGTAGGGAGTTCTGAAGCCGACTCAGCCGGGGCCTCTCTGGCCTCGGTGGTCGGAAGTATGGTTTCGGTAGTAGGAATGGCCATGGACTCTGTTTCGGCCGAAACAGAGACACTCGCGGTAGGCCTAGCCGTGGTTTCAGCCGAAACCGCGGGCTGCGAGTGTCGGTCCTTTTCCTTGCGTTTTTTGGCCATATGCGAATTCGGAGTCTCCGACGGCATTTTATAAGCAAAAGTGGCTCCAAAAAATTCCTCTGCAAACTCCGACCGACGTCTAAGAGTCCGTCGGTTGAAGGAGGCACAGGCTAAACAAGCTGATACGTCGTGGTCTGGGCCTAAGCAAGGAAGGCAGTAAGAATGGAAATCCTTATGAGGTATTTGTTTCCCACAAGTTAAACAATTATTTACTTTGTCTGACATCGGCTGAGGCAAGAAAGAGTCCCCAACGGGGTACTTAGCTTTTTTCGAAGTCTTCGGTAGGTGAAATCTCTGGATCTGACCGACCGGCACTTGCGAACAGCTTCTGCTTCGGGCACCGCGCAGCAAGAAAGACTGAGGAAAATGGCGTCGGCTGATGCTTTTATACCCCAGACGCTCTGACGTCGGGGAAAGTGCGACATCAGCCGAGGCCAGACCCAGACTTTGGAATCCGGCCGACCGAAGGGCTGCCTGAGGCAGGACAACCCATATGTTATGACTGCAGATGCATCCTTGAAGGACATCTGTACTTAGCTCAAGAGAAGCAGCTTGACACGACCGAATGGCAATGCAGCAAACAAAATCTGAGGTAACAGGGAGAGAGGGATTGTGGGTAAGAGTTTAGCTCGAGAGTTTGAAGCTGACGTGAGCTTGAAAAATGGCCAGTTCGGTTCAGAGGTCGGAACCGATACCCATGCGTAAGGAATGAACGAGGATTAACAATATCAGATCATAATGTAACATGGATGCATGATTATGTAAAATATAGTTTCACATAAGTTGTAGCATTATATTTCAAGTATCTTATAATTGTACTTTCTTTACTAGCAAATTATAGTGTACTGAGAGATAACTGAAGGTAAAGTAAGTGCTGAGGGAGTTAAGGGATGTTACTATGTTTAAGAGTCTGGTTTAAAAATGTTAATGGAGGGAAAAAAAAGAAAAACAAAGCGTCAGGAATCTTTTGTAAGCTCTGGCCTTCTCAGGCTGGGGGATGAGTTGATGCAAGGATATCTGTAAAGACAGTGCATGCTGGTACTGAATGTAACAAGGATAAGATTCTTAGGCCAGATGGTCTATGTTTTAAAAAGGTATATCGTCAAGTGTTCACATGAAGCTCTAACCGAGGATCACGAAAGCATACAATATTTTAAAAAGCATTGATTTGTTGAAAGCTATGTAACGTCAAGAGTTCTGCATGCATGAAATTGATAAAGTACAAAATAATGCAGTTCTCTTTGTTCTGGGAAATTAATTTGAACTTTTGCGAAGGCAGTCCTCCAGAACTGTTTATGAAATAAACCAGTACTTTGCACATCCTGAAGTGTTATTCTTGACTCAAAACTAAAAAGGTAAAACTCTCTGTTACTTATTTGTGCACTTTAACATTTGGTGCAGTGACTCAGATCTAAACTTTGGTAGTGCTGCAGGGCAGTGTAAAATAAATTACAAGGGTCTAGCACAAAAAGTTCTTCTGTAAATTAATTATATAAAAAAAAAAAATGTTAAGTATTTAAATGACTAGTTTCCATTTATTAATTATTTCCATTAAATAAAACTTATGGTAAAAATAAATTAAAAAAATTTAAAGAGTATTTAAAAAAAACTAAGTAAAAAGCAATGGGCAGTATATGTTACTCTGGGTATACTTTTTTTTCTTTCGGCTGCTCCCGTTAGGGGCCGCCACAGAGGATCACCTGTTTCCATTTCTTCCTGTCCTCTGCATCTTGCTCTGTCACACCAACCACCTGCATGTCCTCTCTCACCACGTCCATAAACCTTACCTTAAGCCTTCCTCTTTTCCTGTTACCTGGCAGCTTCATCCTTAGCATCTTTTTCCCAATATACTCTGCATCCCTCCTCAGCACATGTCCAAACCAACGTAAACTTGCCTCTCTGGCTTTGTCTCCAAACCTTCCAACCTAGGCTGACCCTATAATATACTTATTCCTAATCCTGTCCACCCTCGTCACATCCAGTGCAAATCTTAACATCTTTAACTCTGCCACATCCAGCTCTGACTCCTGCCTTTTGTCAATGCCACTGTCTCCAACCCACATCACATAGCTGGTCTCACTACCCTCTTGTAGACCTTCCCTTTCACTCTTAATGGTACTCGTCTGTCACAAATCACTCCTGACACTCTTCTCTACCCACTCCATCCTGCCTGTACTCGCTTCTTCACCTCTCTTCCACACTCACCATTACTCTGAACTGTTGATCCCAAGTATTTAAACTCATCCACCTTCACCACCTCTACTCCCTGCATCCTCACCATTCCTCTATCCTCCCTCTCATTCACATACATATATTCTGTCTTAGTCCTGCTGACCTTCGTTCCTCTTCTCTCTAGACTCTAGAGCATATCTCCATCTCTCCAGGGTCTCCCTCCATCTGTTCCTTACTCTCACTACAGATCACAATGTCATCTGCAAACATCATAGTCCACGGGGACTCCTGTCTGATCTCGTCTGACAACCTGTCCATCACCATTGCAAATAAGAAAGGGCTCAGAGCTGAACCTTGATGTAATCCCACCTCCACCTTAAATGCATCCGTCACTCCCACCGCAGACCTCACCGCTATCACACTACCTTTGTACATATCCTGTACCACTCTTACATACTTCTATGACACTCCCGACTTCCTCATACAATACCACAACTCCTCTCTAGGCACTGTGTCATATGCTTTCTCTAAGTTCACAATGCAACTACTTCATCAACACTCTCAGAGCAAACATTGCATCTGTAGTGCGCTTTCCTCGCATGAAACCATACTGCTGATCACCAATCATCATCTCCCTTCTTAACCTAGCTTCCACTACTCTTTCCCATAACTTCATGCTGTGACTGATCAATTTAATCCCTTTGTAGTTACTACAGCTCTGCACATCACCCTTACTCTTAAAAATCGGTACCAAAACACATTTTCTCCATTCCTCAGGCATCCTCTCACTTTCCAAGATTTCATTAAACAATCTAGTTAAAAACTCCACTGCCATTTCACCTAAACACTGCCATGCTTCCACAGGTATGTCATCTGGACCAACAGCCTTTCCATTCTTCATCTGCTTCATAGCTATCCTTACTTCCTCCTTGCTAATCCACTGCACTTCATGATTCACTATCCGCACATCATCCAACCTTCTCTCCCTCTCATTCTCTTCATTCATCAGCCCCTCAAAGTACTCTTTCCATCTGCTCAACGCACTAAAACTCTTTAAAAAAAAAAAAAAAAAAAAAAAAAAGAAATCAGCATTAAGGGGATTACAAAATGCTAATAAAATGTTGTTACAACAGGTACAAAAGTTAAAAAGGCAGTAGAGACCAGTAAAAAGGGATCCCATTAATATGTCTTGGCAGGTTAAAAAAAAATGGCCAAAAAGCAAAAACTTATAGACAGGATAATAATCCTCCAGTAACTACTGCACCCCCCCCCCATATGTACTGGTACAGGTGACTCCTGTACAAAATTCATCTGTTTCTCAGATCCTTGCACTTCGGACAACTGTCCATTGGACACCACGTCAGCGTGGTACTGTTACATGACAACTTAGTTCCCTTGTTCAACTCTCATCCTCAGAACAGGCAACTGCAGTCATTGGGGTTTTTTGTTCCTATAATTTTCAAAATCTTCTACCTTTCCAACAGGAGCACTAGTATTTAACACTCCTGTGGCTCATCACACATGCTTACATGATAGGGTAGAACAAAAGTCTATTGCCTCTGAAAACATTCTTGGCACCTCTTAAAAAAAATTTGGGGGGGGGCTAATAATAAGGAGCTTGCTTGTCACCCTTGGACCCCTGCTGATTTGTAAACTATGTCTAAAAGTTTTCTAAAATTAAAAAAAATCCATTAAACTTAAAAAGGCTAAAATAACAGATTTTACTCTCACAAAAAGAATTTAGCATCTAAGAAGAAAGGCACAGTCATAAATGTCAAAGTGGTTTCCAGAAATCACAATTTTTAAGTCAACATTTTTGTCCTTAGCATTCTTCATAAACATAAAAATCACATGCTACGATTTACTAGGTTTTTCAGCAATAAAAAGTCTGCAAGCATCTTCGTGCATATGCACACTTGTCTGATGTAAAACAAAAATTACTTTTAAAACTACAAGTAAACATAGAAGTTTAACTGACCCACCTCATACTATCCTGCATTAATATTAATGTGCTACCAAGGAAGTAATTAAGCCATTGTCCAAGCAAGCAGTAATTAGGATTAACTTTTGTGTATAAAGTACTGCCAACCTGTCAAATGAACAATTTGACAAAAAGCTTAGTAGTAACATTCCTAGAAGTAGTGAACTGGAGGCATCACACAAAAGAAACAGGTTTTGCTACTGGTAGGAAAATGCATCTGTGCTCCAGGCTCTGCTGTAAAGGAGTCTCACGCTGTAGCCGGGAAGTTGGTGTTCTCTTCATACGTTTATAACTTAGTACTAGGCTAACTGCCCTTGTGGGCCATTTGAGCCTAGCCAATTACCCCATATGAGAATCAAACCCTGCACCTTGTGTCTGCAAAGCAAACACCTTAACCATTATGCCAATTAGAGAAATGAACATGCCTAAAAGTTTGTAATTCACAATCTCTCTGCCAAGAACCTGAACTTCCAGTTGTGGTTTCCTAAGAAACCTCTGCTCAGGCTGTCCGCAACACTACTTAGTGCCAAACAGATCTACACTGCTCTGAGTTCCACATCTACTTTGGTGGCGTGATCAGAGGTGGCACTGTTAATCTGCACAGGGATAAAAAAGAGTGCCACATCCCTGTGCTATTCACAATCCTGGCTACAAGGACTTCTTTCAAACTGATATGAAGCTTTCTTTGTGAACAAGTCCACTTTCCTTTTACCCTTTAGGACTCTTAAATAAGCACCTCAAGTGGTCATCACTCATCTGGTTCAGCATATGGAGGACTGCAAAATGTATGCTCCCTCATTCTTCCATCTCAGTTTCATCAATCAGTTTAACTCCTGCAAGCAGGGTAGGTAAGGTAGGACTTTTGTCTAGAGGCTGTATGTGCTGTTTCCAGGAGGCCCAGAGGTACCAGTGGATTTTCCTCATGTGTAGACTTGCTAAAGCGCCCATAAAGATAACTGAGGCCACATATTACAAGGTCCCAAGAAAATCCCTCACTATCTTCAAGTTCCTCTTGGTCTGTTTTTTTTTCCTTACTTCAGTGACCATCAAGCTCCCCTCTCTATGCTGTCCCACACAGCCTATTCATTCCTGGAAATGGTGAGACTCCAGTTTCAGACAGGAACAATTACCCAGGGCTCTCTGAAAATGCCAGCTACTGCCCCCAAGGTTTGGAATACACAATGGGGTGTCAGACAGCGTCACTTGCTTCTACAAGTGACACACCCTTCAAGACTGCCCTGGCCCTTGAAGCCAGCAGGACTTTAGTTACTCTCTACTTCTTCTAAATACATAGCCAATATTGATATGTTGATTCTTAGCAGCCAGAACGAATGTTATGATGGCTTTAAAATAAGATGCCCTTTTCTCCAGACTCCTGGACAAAGCATGGAAAAGGACACAGAATTCTTTTACCTGCTGCAGGAAAGAGAGCATGAGTACTTTAGTGTCTGTAAAAAAGGTACATATAGGACTGCATCTCCTTTACAATTACAGTGGTATATTAAGTCTACCTAAACCTCCATATTAAATAAAGCTAGTCATTTCTTTCTCTTTGTGACACTGTTATTTACCTTTTAACAAATAAGGAGGAAACTTCTCTATGTGGAACACCTACGATTCCCTAGAGTTCAGGCACCTAATAAAAAACACACTGTGAATATCCCACCTAATAACAGGTGGTAGAAATACTTTCTTTAAAAACTTTCCAACGTATAAATCCATTAATGAAAGTAGGGAAGCACAAGCTAGTTCAAGTCGGATCTTCTTTATTAAAAACACACAAACAAGCGATCCAAACAGTAGTTGAAAAAACATAATAAAAGTGTAGAGATTCACCATTCCACTTATATCAACTGTTATGTACTTACCATAACTTGACATCTCTGTGATTCTGTTTCATTATTCCTCACAACTGGGTCTTTGATCCAATGTCGAATCCGATCTGGCACTTCACAGACATAGATTCAAGACTCAAGTTCCAACCTCTCCCATAATCCCCTTACTCTAACCTTGAGACTGAGTTTGCTGCAGGAAAAGGTAGCCCAGGAGCCAGAGACTCCAGCATCCTCATATCCCCCGCAGAACATGGTTGGGAAAAGGTAGGCGGGAAGTGAGGAATAATGAAATAGGATAACACAGATGCCAAGTTATGCTAAGTACATAACTATTGATCTGATGTTATCCATTTCATTACTCCTCATAAATGGGACAGAATTTCCAGCTACAAAAGTACCTTGGTTGTCCCTATGAAAGGATGTGCCTGAGCACTGTGGAATCAAAAGATGCACTGTTTCTACAGACAATATCCAATTTGTAATGTGAAACGAAGGTGTGAGGAGTGGACCAAGTGGGCCACAGCACAAATATCATCTATGGACACTCTCACAGAGAAAGCTGATGAGGTAGAAACTGACCTAAGAGTGAGCCCTAGGTGGATGAGGTAAACTCCAGGTTCTTGAGAGAATAAACTGTGAAAATACAGTTTGAAATCCATTTAGAAATTGTAACCTTAGACACTGCCCGACTGCATCTGTTCAGAGAGATGGCTACAAACAACTGATCAGACATTCTGAAAGGTTTAGTCTTGTGCAAGTAAAATCTTAACTGTCTGTACATCTAGAATATGGAGGAGATATTCTCCTTTGTCAGAATGAGTTGGAAAGAAGACAGGTAACTGAACAGACTGGTTGATATTTTCAGTGGCTAACTTGGGCATGAAGGAAGGATTAGTTCTCAAACACACTGTCTTTGTGAACAATGATATATGGCAGCTTGGATGACAAAGCCTGTATTTCCAAGACCCTCTTAGCTGACGTAATGACCACAGGAAAAGCTGTCTTCCAGGAAAGGAAAGAGCCAGCTTGAATGGGCTTGGAGTGAGAGACTGCAACATCATAGTCAAATCCCAAGGGGGAGAAAGATCTCTGACAGGGGGCCTGAGGAGAAAAACACCTTTCATGAAGGCCTTACATAGCCTGGAGGAAAAGGCAGGCTCCCTATTAACATGAAAATTAGAAATGGCTGCCAACTGCAGTTTTATGGTAGAGAATCTGGCACCTTCTTGATAAAGGGTTAACAAAAACAGAAGAAGATACGAAACTGGAGCCGAGAAAGGGACAAAATTTCTTTCAGCAGCCCAAAAGGTTTGGACTTACTGTTGTAGTGTTTTTGAGTTGACGGCTTCTGAGGTGCCAGAATAATTTTCCTAACAGGGGAAGAGAGCCTGAACTCTGTTAGTATCATGGGAAGTGGAGAAACTATGCAGTTAGATGAAGAGATGGAAGGTTCAGAGTCTGCAGTTCCAAGGTGAGAGAGATGATATCTGGTATGGGATCCAGTATCCATGGCACTTCAGATGAGACCGGAGAAAGGGAAACCACACCTGATGAGGCCAGAAAGGGGCAATGAGGATCATGGAACACCTCAATCTGTAGGTTTTCTGCAGAACTTTGGGGATCAACGGGATAGGTGGATATGCATAAGAGAGACCCAGAGGCCAATCGTGGACTAGACAGTCCCTTGGGGACTGCCCCTCTGGGGGATCAGGGCAAAGTACCTGCTGCATTTCTTCACTGGAAATGCAAAAAGGTTACAGCAAGATTGGCCCCACTGGCTGAATATTTGAGATGTCACTGATGAACTCAATGACCACTAGTGCAGGCTCAAGATGAATCTTCTGAGTCTGTCTGCCAACATGTTGGACGCCTTGGATATGTGCATTGCAAGAAACCAAATGGAAAAAAATCACCCATTCCCCCACTCTCATGGCCTCTCTACACAATGGATAAGAAGATGTTCCCCTCTACTTGCGGATGTACTAGACCACTGACATGTTGTCTACATGAATTGCAATCATCTCCAGAGGAAGGCAATCCTGAGAGGCTTGCAAACTCAGAAGGACTGCTTTCATATCTAGGACGTTTATGTGCAACTTGGTCTCTGTAGGGGACCATGTGCCTTGGACTGTTCTACTCCGAAAATGCCCATCCTAACAGGGAAGCATCCATGGTCACTGTGGCCATGAAAGGGGTAAGAGAAATGGGTTTGCCTCGGAAGAAGCCACCACTGAAGATGTTGCCAGCAAATGGGTGTCAGTGGGATTGGCATAGACATCGGATGATGGAGAACGGACCATTAGACTGCTAGTGTTTACTGGAGTACTCCCATGTAATACCTCATCAGCGCCACACGGAGAATAGACAGCGACATGGACCCCAGAGCCTAGAGAATGAGATGTGCATGCAGCAATGGGACCTCTAGAATCACCTTGACCTGCTGCATGAGCACGTCCATTCTCCGAGGGGGCAAAGCTGGGTCCCTATAAATTCCAAACTTTGCTCAGGAGTCACTTTCGACTTGGCCACACTGACAGTAATGTCTAACTTGTCGAAGGTCTGCAAAAGGTACTGCGTCACCAATGTTAGTCGATGCCTTGTGGGAGCCGTGAGGAGCCAATCATCCAGGTACAGAAAGACCTGGAATCCCTGCAGTGTCAAGTAAGCTGCTACCACTGCCATACATTCGGTGAACACCCAGGGAGTTGTGGTGAGTCCATAGGGCAGGGCTCTGAACTGAAAATGATTGTCTGCCAGCCGGAAGCGCACATCCCTCCTAGAGCATCTCTCCATCTTGATGTGATAGTAGGTGTCCTGAAGGTCTATGGGGCACATCCACTAGTCCTTGCTCAACAGAGGCAGGACGGACTGAACAGTGACCATCCGGAACTTCGACTTCTTGACGAACAGATTCAGCTTGCTGAGGTGCAAAATTAGACTCAGATCCCCAGTCTTTTTTTGGCACCAAAAAGAAGCAAGAATAAGTTCTGGACCCTCTTTAACTTCTTGGGACCTCCTGGATAGCTCTTTTTTCCAAGATGTTTTAGAATTTCTCTTTGGGCCAGTTCTCTCTGACTGGGTGGCATGTCAAAGAGAATTCTTTTGGGACTTGGAGGAGGATGGGAAAAGGGAATGTAATAATCCCTGGACATGATATTGAGCACCCACTGAACATTTGTTCTGGTTGTCCAGGCATTTGGGTGTAACAAGAAACAACCCCCAACTGTCTCCAGGGCAGAACAATCAGGCAATGTCTCAGGGGCACTGAAAGGGCTTCTCGGAGAAAGGTTCCCTGAAGCCCTGGTTCTGTGGACCCCCTCTGCCTCTAAGATGGCATCTACCATTTAACCCTCTTCCCCGGCCTCTGGAAGAGGAATCCTCCAGAGTGTCCCGGAAGGAACTCTACGATTTTCTGAACCAAAGTTTCTTACTTCCTCTGTGGCTCATGAAAAAAGACCTTTAAGAGGTAGAAAACTTGATTCACACTGCCGCCAGTGGGTCAAAGTCTCCTTGACTGATGGTCCAAAAAGCGAGGAGCTAAAGGGGGCATTCGTGAAAGATACCTTGAAGGGTTCTGCAAACCTGAACTACATCCATGCATGACGCCTCAAGGCAATGCCTGCACTGGCAGCTTGAGAGGTACCCTTAGCAGCATTAGAGACTAACCTCATCGAGGAATTGGCAAGAGACGATAGAGTGGTGAGCTTGGGAAGGACCTGCTTGAGGTCCTCCACAAACATCAACTCTGAAAGAGATTTAGTTAGTTCAGTAACCAGGTCTCTTTTGAGGTGGGTAAAGTGTGCCAAATAGCTAACAGCTCTCAAACCAAACATGGCTGAGGCATTGATGTGCTTCTTGTGTCTATTGCCCGAGACTCCCTATTTGGGGGATGGATGGTGGAGTAGAGCTCTGTTCAGCCAGCTCCTTTTTGGTGGCTGCGGTGACCACACTGGCATCGACTGGCATACCTTTGCTCAAATGCTTCCTGTATGAAGAAGGCTCCGGAATATGTCAGCCTTCTTGGGGACTGGTTCCATGGTGTCATGTTCCTTCCATGCCCTAAGGTTGATGAGCTTGTCCATGGAGGGGCCAAGAAGTACATGGGCCAGCCCAAAACCCTTCAGGAACACACATTCCTCCAAAGACAGGGGCTGGGAAGTCCATCTGCCTTTACACTTTAACAGGTCCAGAATGTCTCCAAAGGAGACATAGTCAGGCAGAGATCTAGTGGACCCAACCCCTTCATCAAAATCTGTGCCCTCCGTCAGGGACTCCATAGGCGAGTCCTCTTGCACTTTCTCTTATGCAGCCCCTCCTCTGTGTGCGGCTCAGGGGAGGACTCAGAAGAGAGGGGAACCCCCTCCCCAGGGTTTGGATGCCACCTGAAGGCCATCTCAGCAGGACTGATCCTGAACAAGATGGATGGTCTCAGTGTTCAGAATAGTGATAGACTGGGATGTACCTGGTAGAGGGGAAGACACTGCTCCAGACCTGGAGAAAGTCCGCTCTACAACTCAAAAAGCCAAAGGACTCAAGGAAATTCCCTTCCAGTCCCCAGTAGCTGAAACTATCTGGGATGAAGGAGTGGAGCTAACCACAGGTCCAGGGCTCTTTAGACAGTACTGGCTCTGAGCTGTCAAGTGCCGTGGCTCCCAAAGAAAGGGAATAATCCAACAGGCCTGGATCTGATCCCCTCCCCAGAGACCCGGCACCAAGCTCTAAGAGCAGAGAAACACTCTGATCCAATGGTAATGGGATGGAGCTGGTTAGAGACCCTAATGGAGTTGGGAAAACATGCATTCCTGGACTCGGTGCCTCCCTCGGGTGAACCAGGTCCTGGAGTTCCAAAACAGGGAGAATCTGAAGAGGAGAGGGCAACCTTGGGCCCGGGAATCTCACTGAACCCAGGCAATTCCAAGAAGCCCATTTTTATCTGGTCCCTATGAAAGCTCTTCAGCTTCCTGTCCATATCCATGGGCAAAAGGACCTGGAGGATCTACAGGAGGCCAAAGAATATGTGGATTTAGCCAGGGAAGCAAGCCTGGACCCTGAAAAAGACCTAAGATGCCTCCGAGCTGAAGACTGGCTCCGATGTCTAGGAGCCAAAGACTTTGGATTCCGGACGGATCTTGTAGGAGAGCCTTCAAAAAGTAATACTGGATCAGATGAACATGCCGGATCTGACACCTGCTGGACTAGCCTCCTCAGATCCAAAGGAGCAGATGGAGCTGAGGGAAGCCTAACTGCAACAAGATCTGAGGGCCCCCAATCCAAAGAGACCTGAAACCTACCGACCGATCCTGACACACCGGATCTGAGACGGCCAGAGGCAGTTTCAGATCTGGAGATCTGTGTTCCGAAAGCCTAGGTCTTTTTTGAGACACAGAAGGAGAAGCACCCAAGAAACAGATGGGGTTTTCCTTTTGGACTCCTTAAGGCCTGAAGAAGAAGGGGACCCAGAGACAAAGGGACCCCCCTTGAGCCATACCCTTAAGCAGCCATTTGTTTCAGTGATCCGACAGCACTCAAGGGTTGAATGCTGTACATACAGAGCAATCAGCCTTAGGTGGTCAGCACCCAAACAATAAACACACTTCTTGTGCGCATCAGAATTTGGCATCTGCCCACAAGACGACACCATTTAAAGCCTGCGGATTTGTCTTTCTCAGACATACCTGAAAGGTAAAGACATGCACCAAAACACATAAAACACAGAATACGGTTAACTACCAAATAAATTTGTTCTACCCACTTAGAGATTTACTGTTACAGTGACAGTTAAGTCAAAAACCAAAAAAGGCACCAAGCACTGACCAGAGAAAAAGAAGGGATTTATAACTGCACCTTAACGCCAGTGACCAGTTAGAAAAAACAGAGGGAAAGACAGAGAACTATCTAAATTTAACAAAAAAGAAAAAAAATTCCTATCTTAAGAAATTCTAAGAAATTCGAAACAGGCAGCTCTGAAACAGAAATCACGTGAGTGTGGAAACGCAGCAAACGAGATCTAAGGGTTAGACTGCAGAAGGGGACTATGGCAGATGGAGGAGCTCAAGCCTTGAATCTATGTCTGTGAAGTGCCAGATCGGATCTGATATCTGATCCAAGACCCAGTCGCGAGGAATAATGAAATGGATAACATCACATCTTTTAGTTTTATCTATCGTATTTTTACACACACAAGTGATTACATAAAGTATACACATGCTCAAACAGAAAAGTGCCCATATGATCTCAATCCTCTTGATGTCTAGAAGCAAAGACATACTCACAGGGATTCACCCCGGATTAAACAAGGTAATGGATCCTATACACCCTCCCCCCCCCCAAAAAAAAAAAGCAGTGCTTGTAGCAGGAATGCCAAGATCAAACTCTTCATTCATTCCTCAAGAAGCCAAGGTACTAAACCCGTCAGTTCACCACTTGATTTTTTTTTTTTTTTTTTTTACTAACTGGTGTTTCTTTCATACTCTGTCCAAGTCCGTTCGTATAAAATTTATGTCAACACTGTGGTGCTCACACTAATGTTTTGCTGCAGCCCTCTTAATGTCCTTATTCTTAAAAGCTTGCAAGTGCTCCAAAATCTTGACTTTTGATATGCCCCCCCCCCCCCATATCATATTTTTACAATGGCACATTATACAATTTTCATACATGACTTCTAGTACTAAAACAGACCCAATAGGTTTATGACTACAGCATTCTCTGGAAGATGCACAGAACCTATACATAGTCACCTCCTGTCAACCTTTTCCATCTATCATTTTAACTCAGTCTTTCAATCCACCACTATGAGGGTAACAAAAAGCAAAAAAAAATGTTTAACCTCAAAGCTCAGAATGCCTTTAAGTGTTAACGGTTTGGTAATTACTGCTAGTAACTCACCAAGGATTATATACAACTGAAATGAAAGTAAAAGACAATACTATCAACAGATTGTCACAAAAAATCCCCAACTATACTGGAAAGAAATTAAAAAGTTGTCAGAACATGCCAATACAAAACAAATGTACTCACTCTTCAATTCAAATAACTTGATGTTCTCTTGGCAAAAAAGTAGAAATTCAATCAGAAATGTCTTCTCAACTAACTTCCACTCCAAGTCACTTCAGTTCCTTAATGAAATTTCACTTCAAACCTATCCTCATTAACTTTGCCCACTCTCAGCCTCTCAAAGATCCCTTCTAGATGTTCAATTCTCAACTCTTAATTTTAATCTGACTTTTTTTAAATCCTTCTTGTGCTGCACGACTTATTTAACCTTTTAAGTCTAATGATGTATAATCAAATTCCTAGTGTGGGTTCAGTAAAACTTTTCAGTCTCATCAATGGTTAACTACACCTGATGATTCAAAGTCAAACAATTACAGTACTTTCTGAGGTTCAAATATTAAAAAGGCCCCTCAAACTTTGCCACATTAGCAATGGTTGTAACTGCTGGTGAACAAACAAGTGGATGCAGAGTTGCTTAGACTAGGTTATCATTTACTTTTGGGAGGGATAACTTTGCTAGGCATTCTATGATATACTTTTTGTAACTGTTGGCTTCCTCAGAAAAACTGTGACTCGTATAACTTTACAAACTAAGATGCCCTCCTTCAGTGCATAATGTAGACATACACTTGCATATTAATCCAAGTCTTGTGTTTTTCTCTGTATCAGTTTAAAAAGTTTATATGGCTCTTGTCTTCTCAATGCACTTGAATTGTTATGCACACTTTTATGCCATTAATTTTCCTTGTGATGTAACACCTACTGTTAATGTTATGTAAATTTCATGGTAACAGTCATACTTCACTTGTTGTAATATCCATTGTTAAAGTATTGCTTTACCCATTTAGAATGGGTTGTGGTTGAAAAG
The DNA here is from genome assembly GCF_019279795.1 of Protopterus annectens. Lineage (NCBI taxonomy): Eukaryota > Metazoa > Chordata > Ceratodontiformes > Protopteridae > Protopterus > Protopterus annectens. Next base: position 542,020,725 of record NC_056726.1, read on the forward strand.
GTTCACACTCTTCAGTCTGCATTGGTAACATAGAGAGATAAATCCCAGACTAAAGCCCACAGCTCAGGTGCTTGAGTCTTTTTCAAGCTACTGACTATTTTCAATAACGTGAAGAATAGTCTCCTAGATCGAGCCATCTTTCCTGATATGTAGAAAGTTTCTGATTATTTAAACATTAATTACTTCTAAACCAGAGCTATCATTCATGAAAACTATAACAAATAGAACAAATATCACAAAAGAGACGAATGGCGATATCCGTAAATTTAATAAAGGAACAAATAAAAAACTAATAAAACAAGGATAAGCGCTTCTGGAACTAATCCATCAGATCACTCATAAAAACTCTAAACATTTAAAATAAGTCTTTTCTGGTGAAGAACAAGAATTTATGCTCCACCTTCTCAAAATTCTCACTGGAAAAACAGAACATCCAATCAAAAATGAGATTTAAGCCTACGCCCTCTCAAGATCAGCTTCAATGGAAGGGAGGCATTTAAACCAGGTAACCTGTCAGCATGTAAATGTACTATCCATTGCAATTCAACAATTTCAGTATAAAGGAAAATTGTGTAAAATCCTACCATAACCATAGATGTCCTTCTCTTCCATGTTGCAGTATTCTACTTGTGCTGTGTGAGTAGGTCCACTGAGGGGGGCAACTTGTGGTGAATGCCCTTCTTCCAATCAGGTTGTCCGACGCTGCGTTGGACTTCTGACGTGGAGGCATAAATGTAGGCCATAAAGGTGACATCGGCACATAGCAGCCCCAGACATAGCCAGTCCTGAAGGGCATAGCCTGTCCAGAGGCCACGGAGAGCAAGTGCAAGAGTAAGAGGGGATGGTGGGGGGAGGGAATACTGCAACATGGAAGAGAAGGACATCTATGGTTATGGTAAGAGTTTACACAACTTTCTTATGTCCTTCTACCCCAATGTTGCAGTATTCTACTAGTGGGTGAGTACCAAAGCTCACTATTGAGTGGAAGGTGGCCTGCAAGAGAACTCCAGAAATCCATGCAGTATAGCCCTGGCAAACCCTGCCCTGGCCTTTGAGATACGGTAAAGTTTGTAGTGTCTGGTGAAGGTGTGTACAGAGGACCAGGTAGCTGCCTCCAGAATGGAATTAGTGTCTAGGCCTTTAAAGAAGACTCCAGAAGAGCCCATAGCTCTTGTGGAATGGGCCCTGACATTGCCTAGCAAGGTCTTCCCATGGTGTGAGTAGCAAAAGGAAATAGCCCTGGAAATCCAGGATGAAACTGTCTGCTTGCCCACCGCTTTACCCAGAGCCTTGGGGTGAAAGGAGACAAACAGCTGGTCTGATTTGTGAAAAGGTCTGGTTTTATGCAAATAAAACCTGAGCTGTCTGTGCACGTCTAGGGAATGAAGGACTCTCTCACTATCTCCCTGTAGATTAGGGAAGAAGGTAGGCAGGTGGATAGCCTGACTCAAGGAAAGGCCATTGCCCACCTTGGAAGTGAAGGAAGGGTTTGTCCTAAGGGTGACCTTGTCCATATGAAAAACCAGAAAAGGTGGTGTAGCCATAAGGGCTTGAAGCTCTGCAACCCTTCTGGCTGAGGTTAAAGCTACTAGCAGTACAGTTTTCCATGTGAAAAACTTTATGGGGGCCTTGTCAGCTGGTTCAAAGGGCGCCAGAGTGACTTTTTTTTAACACAATTAAGATCCTGGGAGGGGGACGGTTTCCTGGGTGGTCTTGAGGAAAAGTTTGACTGGGAGTCTGGATGCTAGCAGAGGGTCCATAGACAGGTGTGTCTTTAGGGAGGAATAGGACAAACCTGACTAAGAGTTCACACAGGTAAGACAGAATCAGGGGAATATCGCCTTCCAGGGGAGCCATCTGTCTTTTATGACACCAGATAGAAAACCTTTTCCATTTGGAGATATAGGATTTACTTGTGTTGGGTTTCCTGGCCTCCTGCAGGACTGAAAGCACATCCTCACTGTACAGGTGTTTGAAGGGGATCAGAATCCTATCTACCACAGGGTGAAGTGCAGAGACTGCCACTGTGGGTGTATCTGTGTCCCCTTGTGCTGTGTGAGTAGGTTCCCTGAGGGGGGTAACTTGTGGTGATTGCCCTTGGACAGATGAAGAAGTAGAGGGAACCAGTGCTGCCTTGGCCAGTAGGGAGTCACCAGCAAGATTTTTGTTGAGTCCTGCTGGATTTTCAGTAGGACTCTCTGAATTAATTGGAGGGGGGATGCATACAGGAATCTCTCCCTCCATGACATTGAGAAGGTGTCTGTTTGTAATGCCTTTGGTTTTTGTGTCCTGGAGCAATAGCTCTGGAGTTGCCTGTTTGTGGAGGAGGCAAACAGGTATATCTGTGGAATACCTCACCTGTGGACCAGATTTAGAAACATCTCTTGACAGCATCCATTTGTGGCGGTCTGATTTGGTTCAGCTAAGTGAATCTGCCTGTGAGTTGTGCTGGGACGGGATGTATGCTGCCTAAAGGGTGGTTTCTTGAGAGGTAGCCAGCTCCCATACCTGTACAGCTAGTCTGCATAGGAGGTAGGAGTTGGTCCATCCTTACTTGTTAAGGTACCACGACTGTGGGGTTATCTGTGAAGATCTGTAGGAGGCCCTGCTGGGTTGGAAGGCCTGCAGGGCGAGTTGAATTGCTCTAATTTCCCTGACATTTATGTGCTCTTGTTTGTGTCTGTCTGTCCTCAAACCTTGCACTATCCTTGTACCCAGAGTTGCCCCCCAACCCAGATCTGAGGCATCCGTGTGCATGGTCTGGGAGGAGGGAGACAATTGTAGGGGAAGTCCCGGATTCTGGGCTACCTGAGCTAGCCACCATTTCAGTTCTTGTCAGAGACAGGAGAGGATTGGGGCCCTGAACTCGAGGGGGGTGGGAGTGCTGGGTCCACACTGAGCAAAGGTACCATTTAAATTTCCTCATGTGTAACCTTGCTTGGGGTAGCATGGGGACAGTGGCTGCCATGTACCCCAGTAGTCTCAGGAATTGTCTCACATATAGTTCTGATGAATGAAGGGCAGAGAGAAGGTGGTGGTAAAGAGATATCACCTTTTCCCTTGGAAGGGAGGCCATCATGATGTCTGTCCTGATTCTGCATCCCAAGAAGACAATGTCCCGTGCCGGATCGAGTTGAGAGTTTGGGAAATTTATCAGGAACCATAGAGACTGCAGCACAAGCAGGAGGTCTTTCATGTCATGAAGAGGGGTTTCTCTCTGTGCTGCCTGAACTAAGAGGTCATCTAGGTAAGAGAATATTTGTATTCCCTTGGTCCTGCAGTAGGCAATCACTGGAGCTATGCATTTTGTGAATACCCATGGGGCAATGGACAGCCCAAAAGGCAAGGCACAGAACTGAAAGTGAGAAGAGCCTACTAGGAATCTGAAATATTTCCTGAATGCAGGCTTTATGACAATGTGGAGGTAGGCCTCCTTTATGTCCAGGGATGCCATGAAGGCCTGAGGAAGAATGAGGGGAAAGAGTGTGGGTAAGGTTATCATCCTGAAGGAGGGGACATTTAAGAACAGGTTGAGGCGGGAGAGGTCTAAGATAGGTCTCCATTGTCCTTCCTTCCTGGCGACCAGAAATATTCTGGAATAGAATCCTTTGCCTTGAGAATGAGGGGGTACTAATTCTATGCTGCCTTGAAGCAGCAGGTTGTTTAAGACCTGATGCAGAAGGGGCAGTTGGGATGCAGGTGGTTATGGCATGGTCAGTCTTGGAGGAGGGGAGAACCAAGTCATAAAGTAACCTTCCCACAGGATGGACAAAACCCACTTGTTTACTGTGATGAGGGACCATGTAGGAAGACAGTGAGAGAGGCGGGTGGACAGGGGAAGGGAGGGAGGTAGGGGGGAGTTGTGGCAGGCAGTCAGACACTGCCTGCCCTGTCAGGAAAGGGAGGCCTCTGGCTAGCGGGCTGAGATGTCCTAGGCTGAGTGGACTGTCTTCTGGGGGGGAGTCTTCTAGACCTGAAGTCCTGGAGGTTCTTCTTATAAATTGAGTCTTTGCCGGAGAGTTCCTCTGGAACTTGGGGATAGGAGAGACTAGGAGATGCTTGAGGTCCTGTAGTTCCTTCCCTTTTTGTTGCAGAGACTTATAAAGGTCAGCCACTTTAGCACCAAAGAGGGCTGAGTGGTCCAGGGGGGTGTCCAGTAGCTTGGCTCTAAAGTAATCAGGGAGGGGCTGCAGGCACAGCCAGGGGTATTCTCCTCAACACGGATGCTGATGCAGCTGACCTAGCTGAGGTGTCAGCTGCATCGTATCCACACCTAAGGAAGTCCTTGTTCACCTGAGTGATCAGCCCTAGCAAGGAGGACAGGGATGCTTTAGCAGCACAGTCAGGCATGTCATTCAACTCCCTGGAGGCTTTGTCCAGCAAAACAAGAGAGTATTTAGCCATCGGAAACTGGTAATTTGTTGTCCTGAAAGCTTGGGTGGCAGAGGTGTAAATCTTCTTTCCCCACCTCACCACAGCCTTGCTGTCCTTATCTGCAGGGAGGACAGAGGTGGTAGGAAGGAGCTCAGATGCCCTGTCGGTGGTAAAGGAAATAATGGCAGGGTCTGCCGGAGGGTACTTGAGCAAGATTTTGTCTGAGTCAGGGACCCTATATAATCTATCTGCCCTGCAAGTAACAGGTGGTTGGGGTTCTGGACTATTGGATGCTGCAGCAAATGCATCCAGGAAGGTGGAATAGGTGAAGGGTTATGAGAATCCATCTGTATGAGATCATAAAATCTCTTCTGTTGCTCAGTCATGTCTGAGCATTCCCACTTGAAGTGGTCTTTCATCAAGTTAACAGTGCCACTGAAGGTTAAGTCTTCCACTGGGGAATCGGGCTTAGCAGAGGTTTCCTCAGGAGATCCATACCCCAGGGGGGATGAGATCTGGGAAGAGTACGACAGGGAGTCCTCCGAGGAGTCAGACAATTCCTCCTCTGTTGGCTGACTCGCAGTCCTTTCAGGGATGGAAGGTCTAGGACTTAGAAGAGGTGGAACAGCAGGAGAAGCTTCAGTGGAAGGCCTAAGGGCATTGAAGGCATTGTATAAGCTTTGGCTAAAGGCCTGCCAATCAGGTAAGGATTCAGGCACTGGAGAAAGATGTCTAGTCTTTTGTTTCTTTTCAGAAAGCCTAGCAGGTGTCTGGCTGGCGGTAGGCCTAGGGGTTATTGGTGGGACAGTGGAAGCAGAGTCCAAAGCACCCATCGAAGGCAGTGGTTCTCCCCGGCGTCTAACAGACACCGGAACATTTTCCCTGGACATGTCATCTGCTCTAGATTGTGTGGCCTCCTGTAAGGTACCCACTGTATCTGCTGTGGAAGAGGCCGGATCCTCAACCAAGCTGACGATGGCTACAGGCTGAGGAGCGCCAGAGCTAGGAGCAGTGGAAGTAGTAGGCCGCATGGACTTGGCCCTCTTCCTTAGCAGTTCAGATGGGGCATCAGAGCCGGTCTCCATACCTAAAGCAATCTGTCTTAAACGCTGATTCTCTAGGTACAAATTAAGAGCCTGTAAAAGGCGACAAAGGGTCTTGGGGACAAACGATTTGCAAATGATGCAGTTTTTATAATCATGTTCCCTACCCAAACAGAAAAGACACTGGTCATGGGTGTCTTTATGGGGACTCTGGCAACCACAGTTGCACATACTCTTACCGGACATGAACAGACTATAAACTATACAAAAAAGGACCGAAAGAATACCCACAGTGGGGTACTTAGCTTTGATTTAATTCAGATTCGATGTCCGTGAGTAATAGGAACGCCTGGCGTACGGCTGGTGGCTGAAAAGTTCTGTGGGCTGGTGTGTGCAGATGTCACCTTCATGGCCCATGTTTCTGCCTCCATGTCAGACGTCCAATGCACCAAGAGGGACTGAAAATCTTTGGAAACCTGGCCGGACAACCTGATCAGAAGAAGGGTAAACCCACTAGTAGAATACTGCAACACTGGAATAGAAGGACATTTACAAATAGCTCCTCCTCCCCTGCTCGGACTGCAGATCTGTAAAACCATAAAAGAAAAACTATGCACTGGGTGCAATGTTACATGCTGAAAAAGGGCATGCCATTCATTCTTTAATCTAACATCACTCATATGTTGTAATATCTGAGCCTTTAAACGTTGATTTGTCTTCCCCACATAGAAACTAGTACAAATATCACATCTTGCAAGATACATCACGTTCTCAGTACAACAATCCACATACAACTTTGGCTGATATCGTTGCCCATTAATGGGTGCACAAAACAATTATCCTTGTAGTTATACTTGCAAGCTTTGCAATGTCGGCACACAAAGGTACCAATCCTATTTGAAATAGTGTGACTCTTAGTTAAAGAGAAAACATTTCTATATACGAGGCGTTTAAGGTTCAAATTGTTTTTAAAAGAAAAGAGAGGACCATCACCAACAATTTTCCTGATAGAATCATCAGAAGTTAAAATTTTCTAGTACCTCTTGATTATATCTCATATTCCCTGAATATCACTGCTATATTTAAGTGTTACTCTCATTCGTGTGTCTGGTTCTCTATCGGCCTCATTAGTCAGTGACATTGTACCACAATCCCTTCTAAACCATGGTTTGCCCTTTATCTGTCTTAAGCGCCGACTGTCATTCACAGTATCAATAACCTTTTTTTTATAACCACGTTGCTTAAACTTGACAATCAAGTAATTAATTTCTTCATTAAAATTCTTATCATCAGTACATAGTCTTGAGACTCGAAGCGGCTGTCCTTTTATTATGCTTGTAAAAATACATCTGGGATGCATGCTATCATATCATAAGAGTACATTTTTCCAGCAATCTTTTCTATATATTGCAGTCCCTAGCTGATTACTGCTGTTTAAAGATATTCTAATGTCCAAAAAGTCAATAGCTGAATCAGAGCTGTTAACACAACTTCAAAATAGATGTAGTGCCTTCTAGATATGCAACAAATTGTTCTAACTCATCACTCGTGACATGAAGAATGGTCTCATAGATGGAACCATCTTTGCTGATCTGTAGAAAGTTTCTGATTATTTAAGCATTAATTACTTCTAAACCAGAGCTACCATTCACGAAAACTATCATGCATCTCTGTAAACTTGATTTCCCAAAGTGAAGAGTCCCAGTTTGTTTAAATGGCTGTGTACTGTAAGATTACAATAAGAGCAAGTAGCCATTTCACCCCTGAAGGGTACTCCTATTTCTCACATGGTTTTGCATCTGCAGACTTGGAGTACGAGGCCGGGGTACTCCCTGACAAAACAATGCTAGTTTCACCCACAGACTCAGAGGACTTTGTTTTCTGACAAGTTTAAACTGTCTAAATCATTGTGTATACAGTTGGTGGGTTGTACACTGACTTCTCATAGGTGATCCTTCTCACAAAGCTACTTAACTGTTTCTCAAAACAAACAAAAAAAAAAACATTTGCTAGCTCAAAAAACTGTTGACCAACTGACATATTTAACTTATCACAACATACTCTTTGCCACAGTCACATTTTGAGCCAGTGTCCTATAAGCTTCTATCAGCCCCATTCTTTTCCAAGTCTATTAACTTCCTTCTGACAGCCCTTTATACTGAAGATATCTTCATTTTTAGAGGTTCTAACAACTACAGTGACAAAGTCTCTCCAACAAGATTTTAGTAAGACCTTTCACTGGCTCACTAACACAACAGTCAGCAGTGTCAAAACAAAACTGATGCACATTGGAACTCCCCAAAAACTTTCATCCATCCTTCCTTTCAATGCCTCTGACAAACGAGCAATTTTATCTCATCCACAGACAGATAATGTCTACGGATTCTCCCTGACTCAACGCTCTCCTTCAATTCCCACATTGATTATACAGTTACTTCTTTTTAAAACATTTCAAACTCTTGTACAGGCTTGCTCATCTCAAGAAACCAGCAAGTAAACAGGCAAAAACATCCAAAATACTAAAACACCCTTTTTCTTTTCAGCTTTTGAAAGTCTTTCAAAACTTCAACCCTTCAGAGATGTAAAAAAATATCTGAGATCTGTTACATCAACCTCCCTGATACCTAGAAACAATGCAGCGACACACCCTTACAATCACTTAAAGATCTATCTTCCTTTCTACCACTTTTATAACCAAACTGTTGTTCCTAGACTTCTGCTCCCCCATTGTCTCCCCACAGAAACATTTCCTATCAACCCTACCCAATTAGAGGTATACCATGTACTACTACTACTTTAAGAACCCCCTTATGTGCTCTTAACAACATTCAGTAAACTTGCACCTGCTGTTTGGTACTCCATACTACACATCAAAAATCTCTCCACTCCTCTCTTCCTCAAAAAAGTTCTCCTTAACCTATTCTCAGAATGTAGCCTTCATAAGTACTTTATTAACAAACATATTAATTACCTTCTTACTAATACTCCTCACTGTATAAAGTTTCTACCAATGAAAAGTTCTCTTGCTTTTTCTCCCCCACTAATCCTTTTTGGTATTTTCATGCATATTTCATATGACATTTTTGACTTCTTTGAATTGATTCTTGGTGTACTCAGTACTTAAGAAGTTGCTTATTCTCTTCATAATCATTACTGTAAATATCTTTTAATTGTCTTGAATTTGTCAGGAAATACCAACAATGGGCAGTAAATATTAGGGTGTCATGAAATTATGAGAGGCTCCTTTAAATCATGATTTCTTTTAACTGCTTCTCCCTCAAAGCCATGGGGGTCACTGGACCACTGCCTTGGGCACCTCTGATGTCAAATCTAATGACGTCAATATAGCCTTAACTGATGAGTGACTGTGAGCAGCCAACCTTGCAGTGGAAATAAAAGCCAAGCAATCCAAATGCAAATCATAAAAAGCTTTGCATAATCTATCCATAAAATCAGCAGTGCAACTCCTGAGTGGCCTGAATTCTTTTTCTTCAGTGATGGAAGTATGGCGCAAGTCAGAAATACAAAAACAAATTATAAGATATTCTTTCTATACAAAGCAGCCTTGCTAGGTAGCCAAGCCTTTCAACTTCTTTCTTCAAAAATTCTGATTAAAGTTCAATTTTTAAACACTGCTCTAATCTGCTTAAAACGTTAATAAGAACAGATTTTGCATCAAAATGCATTTTTGAACAATAAGAGGTATGAAACTCTCATGATTGGAATTAACTAACTGTTGTCTCCGTAATTTACCAGAAAATCAACAATTTTACGAGCAGCATGGCAACAAGAGGCAAAATCAAGGAGAGCTGAGTGGTATGCAGGTATTCTGTACATCACAAAGCAGCAGAGACTTGGATAGAAGTACTAATGTTTTGTGCATCATAAAGCAGTACAGAATTGGATGGAAGTTTTAACATTTTTTTCTGCTTTGGAATGTTTGGATTTTGCTTGAAATATAAACAATAATCAGATAACTTGAAAAAGTGTGTGAAAACAGAGGTGGAGCCAAATACAAAAATGAAAATGACCTCAAGTCATTCTTTCTTTAAGTATAACATTTTCCTGAATAAGGGATAATGACATGCATCAGACTAAAATGGGGTTAACTAAAGTAACTCCTAATGGCTGGAGTACTGGTACCTTATTAAGATGGGCTCCATAAGGAAGAAACTGTATCACTACAACAGCTGTGTATAACTTTTAAAGTGACAACAAAATTGTCCTGCTGTAGCTGTACAGGAGTTATTTAAGACATTATTCATGGATGAGCAGGTACAGAAATTAAGTGAAGCAAAGTATTTACATGGCACATGCTTAGATTCTGAAAAATAAGAGGCAGGATAAGGTACTTTAAAGCATAAGAAAAACAGTATTAAAAAGAAGTGTCAAGACAGGACAAAAAGGCTATTAACTTCATAAGCAATCAAAAAGACAGGCTGTCAGATCTAATGTAACAAAAACTTGATATGGCATATTTACATGTTTTAGATAATTCTAGTTGCAGTTACAGAAGTCCTTTCAATTTTATAAAAATTATGAATGGATTTCTGTTCACACGCAGTTTTATTCTTGCTACTGATTAGTCTGAATATTTAAGTCCATTATCTCCAAAGCTACTGTTACTGCACAATGGTGCATGACTGTGGTGGAAGAATAGAACTTTCTGGTAGGAACATGCTAAAAGACGCTGCTACTGCTCAGGACATGCTAATTGATACTGGCGGAAACATGCTGACAGTTACTGATGAAAACGTGTGGCCTGATACTGTTACTGGTACAAACATGCTGAATGATGGGGATAATGATAGGGAAATTGTGAATTTGCTGTACTGTTACCAATTGTTGCCACTGTCATTGCAATTTTCCACAGTAACTGCCACTGCCATCAGCTTCCCTGCAATCAGCCCTTTACAGTTAGTAATTGCTTCCAATCTAAATTTTATCCCAAGAACATAATAGGAGAAAAAGTAGCTGTTATACAGTCACAGTTACAGACCTGCAATTTTAATATTTATAAAAAATGTATTTTTATAAAAGTTTTAATTTCACTACGACTGATTAATAAAAATTAATATGAATGAATCTGGACTATTTTGGTTATATTTTGCATCATTTTATCACTTCTGCTTTTTAATAATTATTAAAATGTATTTTTTCTGAGTGGTGTCATCCCACAATCCAGATGGAAGTGGGAACAGGAGTCATGATGGTGGATATGCAGTTTTGTGAAAATTAATTGTCTGGATTTTCAGCTAGATATACTTATTTTTAAAGAGCCTTTGTCCAGATTATCTATGATTGCAGAGTGAGAGTTATGTTACTGTATGCAACTGTACCTTTTTAAAGTAAATGTTTGGAATCTCTACTTGCACTTAATTTTGTAAATTTCTTAATGTTTTTTGCCTCTCTTCTGAATCATGGCAGCTACAAAGGGGCTTAGACCAGCCCACTTACCCAATTAACAGAAGTCTAAATAAGCAAAAAAAAAAAACAAAAAACTTTCTAATCGACTCCAAGGTCCCACGCAGTAGATAAAATGGAAATAATTGAGTTCAGGAAATGTTCAGATAGTTTTTTTTTTTTTTTTTTGGTATGCAGCAAATTTGGACAGGGAAAATATTAATTTCTAAGTCCCTTGTTCAAAACTGTCTAATTTGAGTGCTTTCCCCACAAAAAAAATGGAAAAAAAAGTATTCTGAATGGATGACTCAAAAGTGAGTATGTGAACATACTTGCCGTATTTTGTTAATCATCAAGTTCTTCAAAATAACCTGCATTCATGTTTTCTTGTTTTTGGAAATGAATAAAAATATTTACAAAAAAAAAAAAAAAAAAAGTCTCTCTGGCTGAGTCTGCAGATTACTGCAAACGAGGCGAAGTCAATAAATCCCCTAAAGACAAACATACCTTTCAAGAGGTCCTGTTGCAGACAAACTGCTGCCAGAGCCATGGACTAAAACATAATGTAAAAAAATTCATATTACCCTTGGAAATTACCACATTGACAAAACACCCTGAAAAGTAGATCCAGTTCAGGGATCTGGGAATGCATGTGGGCAGTAATCTGATCTTTCACCACCACATGTCTGCCATGATAAGAAAAATTATACCATGTTGCACAACTTATAAGAGCATGACATCCAAGTTCAAGGAGGTCACTGTTCCACTGTACTTGGCTCTCATCAGACCAATTATCAAGTACAATGCATCCTTCGGCATGTAACTAACCAGTCACTTGCAGCAGCTTGACAGACCACATAGGTTCCTAACAAAAATAAAGCAAGATATAAACAAGTCTTATGCGGACTTCTCAAAGCCCTATTGGTGTACTTGGTCTTTGACTGACTACTATGCAGCAAACTATGCCTAGCCTAAACATGGCATTCTCTGATCCCACAATGACAGATCTGTTGCACATATGAAAAACAATCATCAGAAATACCCACTCTAAGAACTTATACCTCATCTGTGACAAACAAGACAGGTATGTACCTCAAAGATTACTCCTCTGGAACAGACTTCCCACCCATATGAAGCAAAGCTCATCCCTATCCCTATTCTAATGCAACTTGGATGAAAAGATGGGAAACCACACATTTACCCACAGTTTTTCAAGTATGTCCCTAATGGACAGGGGCGTCCTGTGAAAGCTTGATGTGTACAAGCCTATATTGTAACTGTAAAATTCCTAGGAGTTTTGACATTTCAGCAGTATTTTGGTGAATTTGTGGAAAGCTTAGCTAGACTTAAAATGACTCTTGGGGCAATAGCCTAGTAACCCACCTATGAATTTATGAACCTTAAACAGTCAAACAGACATAAGCCAAAGGCAATGAAAGACCAAATGTTAAGAAAAGTGTATAATGTCAGAATAAGTACTTCTCACTTTAAATACACTGCAGTTGCAGCTGCCCTCCAGAAAGTAAAATTCCAAGAAATACTGGTCTTTAAGGGGATAGTATTCTGACAGTGCATAATCCAAAAACCTGGCAGGAGGGCTACTAAGGAAACAACAAAACTTTTACATGCAGCCAAGCCACTAAATCAGAAGGAGAAACACTTCCCTCAGGCCGGAGCACCAATAAGAAGTTCAGTCAGTGATGTGTGGTTCAGATTTTATACTTTAGGGAAACACGAGAGAGGGTCTGCTACTATGAGCAGAAGAAAATGCTGTTAGCTGACAAACAGCAACATAATGCATCTGTCTATATTAATAGTCATTATAAAAATAACATAAACAACATTTGCTGAAATGTAAGGAGAAATGAAAACAACTAAGCATTAAGCAGAACAAATTGCATTCCTTTTAGGTTGACAATATCAGACATAAGGCAAGGAGGTGGAGGGGAAATGAACAGTAAACACAACTGGAAGAAAAAAAGCAGCTGTAACGCTGTAAATTACCTTTCCAAACCAGAGGTTGGTCTGCTGCTCCTGTTTCATTTTTGGGTCTTCCAGTTCAACAAGGAGTGGATTCTTATCATCACCCCCTTTATCATCAGTGAAAGTCACTCTGTCAAGACAAACAGCAATTACTCAGTTTTATGTATCCATGAAAACTATTTTCCAACTGCCAGTGGCAGAATGGCTATGTCCACCTCATACCACAGGGACAACTGCATGCAAGACTACAACTACCATCCACAGAAGTTATAACAGGTACACAATGGTTCTCTGGGCAAAGTCTTTTACTGTTTTAACATTAAATAGAAAGTGAAGAGTCAACCTGCCACATTCAATTAAGATGGCATTATGCAACTACTGCAAAAAAAAAAAAAAAAAAAAAACACACAGGCTAAATGAGGACAGTTCAACTTGCACAGCTGCTGTGGGTATGCAAACTAGGCACACAAGAAAGCTAACAAAAAAAAAAAAAAAGACTCCAATTCATATAACTTTCAAATGTTTTGGGATTAAATCTTATCACAATTCCACTTTTCAAAAAGGAAAATAAAATACCTTTTCTTAGTTAGCTTCTTTCCTTTAGATTCAGTCTGCTTATCTTTTAACCTTACATCTTCCATGTCTTCAGAATCCAGGTCACTGGCCAGTGACACCTCATCTGCACTATCTTCCTTATCCGACAGGTGGATGTCATCATTAATCTCCTCATCCACTAATATTTCATCAGCTGATTTCATATCTCCTTTACTGATCTCCGACAACTATATTGTTTGGGGGTGGGGGAAGAGAGAGAAATTCATCAGAACATCCTGTTTTCAAACTTAAGTCTAAGATGCAAAGTAAGAGATGAGGGTATGCTCTTGGCAGAATAAGACAACTGACACTGGCTGTCAACCATCCAATGTGAAAACATTTCTAAAAAATGATGACAATTACTCTGGTTCATCACTGTTTTTGACTACATACACAGAATGACCCAGAGGACTCTCAGACACGGGTACTGCAAAAGTAATTCAAACAACACGTATCGGTCCACCTACCCAAGAAAACCTCAACTAGGTAACAATTCCAAATCATCTTACTTCTTTATGAATTGGCTGTAGACTGTTAACAGCTATGTACGTTTAGGGTGTTGCAGAGATCAAATCCACTCAAGCAGAGAAGGAAACTAAAGATAAGTTTTGCAAAGCTACCTTATGCTACAATAATCACCATCAAGGGCAGTCAGAAAGTGCAAAAGATGAGCGACAAAATGAAGTCTGCTACCTCCTACAGGTCTCATTCTTTGCACAGCCCCACAAATCACTGAGTAACACTACTGCCTGCACACTATCTGGCCTTTACTGACCTTTCTATTCAACACATACCTTGTTTTTGGAGATGGATTTGAGAGAAAACAATCCTGTTTCACCTTCATCTGCAATAGAAACACCTGGAAGATCCATCTTGAGCTCCATACGTTCTCGTTGTTTTCGGCGTTCCTTCAGAATTTTTTTCTTCTTCCTAAATGACAAAGTCCCAAACAAACCATACTTGTTTAAGGCAAAAATACATTTAAGATACGGGTAGTGTGTGTGTTAGGGTATACAAGCTCTTCTAATGCCATGACATCTCAGAAACTTGACATTAATTTTATAGGATATTGGTATGCAACATCACAGCATGTAGTAAAACGTACACTTCTGCTTAATTAATGGAGTATCATGCAGGTATTATGACCATATACTCTCCTAAAGTTAAAAGAAAGTCCAGGAAGTACCTTAAAATCACAGATATATTGATGTGGAAAGGGGACAGCTGACAGGAGCGATCTTTCCAGTGTCAGCAGAGGTGTGCAATGTCAATTTAAGGAGGCAATGACAGTGTGGTCTAACAGGAATCTCAAGACTCAAATGTTCAGCATAAAAAATGTCCTGTTGGCAGCCATAAGGGGTGCTGTCACCAGACATAAAATGAAAAATCACTGAGTACCAAATGGATGAAAAGGTTTCTATGATTAAAAAGCAAAGGAGTAAAATAACCACCTACCTTTTAAGCTCGGCTACCTCCTCAGCTTTTGCTTTTGCTAGTTCTTCCTCCAGCTCTCTGTCTTCTGCATCTTCCTTCTCCTCAGCAACTTTTTCCAATGGCTTCCGGGAACCCTTAATTTCTTCTTCACTCTGTTCTTCATCAGAGCTCAAGCTGAAAAAGAATCCAATGATGATGGACTGATAAAAGGAAAGTGAAGATTATACCCAAGTATCCACTGCCTTTTTGAACTATTCAGCTTCTGGACAGAGACTACCATTACTTGGGACTCAATCTGGTGACCTTTTAAATGCAAATCTTGTGTGTGGTAGAAAATACTGTCCCATTACATATCAGTGGGTTTTCCTTTCATTCACTACTGAAATATTATTTTATCAGTACCTCTAGAACTGTAGTATATTGTGTGCGTACAAAATATCAAAAGACAGACAAAAACAGCCATGTTGCACTGAACCTAAATTTCAATAAAGAAGAAATAGATAATGCAGCTTAAATGGGTTATAATATATTTGTTCAGCAAGTCCCCACCCTCAGAGGCATTCTTTGAAACTTACTTTATTTCTCCAGAGAGCTCTCTGGCCTCATCCTTCAATTTCTTTGCCAAGTATCTGCGTAATTTTCCTCTCCAGTTCAGCAAAGCTCTAGAATTAATTTCATAAAATAAATTACACAATTACCACTTACAACAACACAGTACATATATTTGTTTTTATTTTACAAGTAGATGAACTGGACCACTAGGGCTGAAAAAACAACATTATCTATTAAAGAAATATTTCCTTTGATTTAAACAGAACACTCTCACTCAAACTGTAGATGTGCATGTGTCAGCATCTCCCAAAGTGAGGAGTGCTTCCAGGCAGTGCAGCTTCTTGTTTAGACTCCTAGCATTAAGCAGCAGTACCTTGAATTTATCTAGAGAGGATTTTGGTATGTCTGAAGGTTGGTTATTTTGACACTACCTAAAAAAGGCAAAAAAGAGGGGACTAATGCCTTTGCCAGTATCCAAAAGCCTAGAGAATACAGGTGCAGACCATCTCTGGCAAAGCAGAATGGCCTGTTGACCATGTCTTCCCAGGCTGACAGATATCAGACCCCCCTTGGACTGACACCAGAAGCTAAGCCAATTGTTAAGGTCAATCATTTTTTGTTTCAAGTCGATCATTGTGTGCCCTTTTAAAATACTATTATAAAAAAACTTCCAGATCTTTATCACTTTCGTCCCTACTAGCATCCAAATTTCCACAGCAGTACCATCTATTCTCGCACACTTTCTTATAGAGTGGTTCTACACTGCCATTTCTATCCTTAACAACTCCTAAATAATTTCTACTACCCATTCCTTAAATTCCGCCCTGTTAAAAGATAGGCGGGGAAGTGTCAGCATCTCATTTTTAATTCATTACCCTGAAATTTTATTCTAGTTACTATTGGTGTATCTGACATAGCTGCTGAATGCATATTAAAACTTTCAATTAAATGCACATGTTCCTGTGAAATATAATTTATGTCTAGCTTAGCCCTGTTTTTGTACCTTGGGGAATAATATGCAAATTCTTTCTGAGCTCCTCTTACTAGATTCACATATTCCACACTAAATATTTTTATAAATTTCTTCAAAAATCTACCCTGTTTTGGTATATTTCCTCTTCTAGCCCACCCAAGACAGATCTTCACTTTTGCAAGTCAAATTCCAGTCCCCAACTACAAGTAATATTTCCCTGCTGACAGCTAATTATTTTCCCCAGAGTGTTCTTAAGCTCCACTGTAGCAGTTTTAGGTGGAATATAAATACATGCCAGAATAATCCTCGTCTTCTCTTCGCCAGTAGCCCCTTACTGCAACATATCTACCATTGTTATCTTCTTCTCCCTCTTCTATCACTACTGGAGCTCCTCCAGTAACTAATAGAAGTACTCTCATTTTCCTCAGTCCCATATACTCCACTAAATATCCATCCTGAAATCCTTTCTTTATCAAATTCACATGCTCAGTTCTTTCCAAATGTGTCCCCTATAGCACAGCTATTTGCATTCTGCATTTCTTAATACAGTTCACTACTCTTTCTTTTTTGTATGTACCTGAGACCATTCAAGTTCAAAGATGATATGGAAAAGTGTTACCATTATGATAAGAAGTCATTATTCCCATCTATTATGTATAATAGTTTTTTAATGTCTAGTTTCAGCCTTTGTGTTGCATGCATATACTAATGTTTGGCAGGTTTGTCTTTTATACAGTTTCTTGTCGCATCCATTTGAACCTCTGTCAAGCCTTAACAATTTTTTTTTAATGAAAACCCTCAAAGCAGTGCACCCCAGAATACCCCCATAACCTAATAACATACACACAAAAAACTGTGTACATCCTCAAATAATGAAATGTAACACTCCTAACAGGAAGTGTCACAGAGTGACACCTACACTCACAGGCTTTACTTGACCTGTAATTAAGGTTATACACTGTATATGTAATGCAAGTGCTGTCTGTTTTTGTCTTATCCAAGATTCAGAAAAATTATAGTTGTGTAACATCTTACCATAACAGTAGATGTCCTTTCCTTACCTTTTGCAGTATTCCTTACATGTGGGATTCCCTCCCTCAGGTAGCCCGACATCTGGCTAATATACAAAAGCCTACTGCTGTTTTAAGGTACGCCATACATCACACGCATGCTCCTTGCAGACGACGTCTTTTGTGGGTGTTTCCATCACAACTGCATCCACAGACAGGCCCTTACTCCAACGTGGCCAATCCTTGGGAGGAGCAAGAATTTTGACAGGCTTCATAGAAATAGGCTCTACAGTGTCAGACTCGTTCCAAGATACTAGGTCTATGAGCACATCTAGAAGGGAACCACCCGGGGCTTGGATGGGAGTACACAGAAAGAATCCAAAAATATAGAGTCCTCCAGAGAGGGGAATTTGGTCGTCAAGCCCTCATATGCTGGCAAAAAAGCTCAAGAGATCACCAAAGGATGCATGATCCCTCTCCTTCTTTGAGCACTATCTTTGGTGAGAGACACCTCGGAGGAGTTGAGGTGCTTCCCCGTGCCTAAAACCTCCTACTCCAGAGAAGCTGGAGGACAGGGGAAGAGGCAGGAAGCCCCAACTAGGGGAACAGACTGGAGAGCAACTGGCACGGGCTGTCCAGAAGAAGACTGATGACTCACCACAGGCACAGATGAGAATGGGGAAGGAACTGAAGAAGACTATCCCATCTCCTGAAAGAACACTGCCCCTCCACGACATCGAAGTTGGAGGCGGAAGTTGGCCTCCTGGAGCAAACAGTCCCAGTATTTGAAGAAACCAAAAACATGCCTGGATCTGGGGAGGTACAACTCCGGGCTTCAAGACCAGAGCCGAACTGTCGAAGTTCAAAGCTCTGAAAAGGAGTGACAAACTCAAAGCTTGGATGGTCAAAAACCTGACCCAGAAAAGTCAGCTTCAATGCCAAAACTTTGAGGTCTGCTTGGCTCAAAAACAGCCAGAGTAAGAGACCAAGGTTGGAGCTGAAGCCGAGCATGACCAAACCATCAGACCTTGGATCCACAGGGTCTGATGGAGGAAGCCAAAGTGACAGAGAATAGGTTCTGGAAAGAGGTCCTGGACATGCATCCAAGACTGCAAAAAGGACCTCATTAGCTGCTCCAAGTCTGAAGCTTTGAAAATGCCTACCAACCCAGATGACTAAACGAAGATGGGGGGGGGGGGCAATGCCACTGATGGCACTTGGAAGATGAAGAACCTGCCTGCCAGATCAGAATCTGAGAGACTCAGAACCGGGGTGGGGAAGGAGACGAATCTGACATCTTGGGTGGAGTGGAAGGGAAGAAGGGGAAGCTACCCGACTTGACAGAGCCCCTTTGACACTGAGGTCCAAAGACAGAGACTTGCTCATGGTCGGCACCAGGGGAGATTGGCTCCAAGGGAACCAGAGCCAACACCAGTGCTAAACTTGCTGGGGTACCTCAGTCCTAGCGAGCCAGAAAAGGATCCAGGCATGATCAGAAGAGGATGACTTATGAGCGCCTCTAGAGGTCTTGGAGTCTTTGGAAGTACAGCGAAGGTTGTCAGAGCAGTCCTTCAGCGCTGAAAAGCAAGAAGTGGAGGGGAAACCCTTCATAACTAACTTAGCCCTTCTCTCATTAACAGCTCTAGACCCGAACCCCCCTGCAAATCAAACGGGAAAATGAGTTGTGCAGCCCCAAAGTAATAGACGCACTTGTCGTATTCATCTTGTGAGGGCAGTTTGTGCCAACAAACAACACATTTTTCGAATCACTTAACCATGATAAGAAGGAACCCTGCAACAAACATAACACGCTATGAAGAAAAAAGCACTAAGCAAAATACATACAGTTCTTAGTCTAGACAGAAAAACTACCCTACATGGAAAACAGAGAACCACACTGCAGGTAAACTCAAAGAGGTGGGAAAAGCCCACTGCTAACTACACACGCACACTAAAAGGATAACAATTCTAAGCCTAAACTTAGCTAACCTACCTAACCTATCCTATGAACCACTACATCTAAAGAGTAGGGGGAAAAAGCATCACAAAGGATACGTTTGTACGGAGCCACAGCTCGAGCTGCTAACTTAGAACTGTGGCAAACATGATCTGGGGTGTCTGTTGGGGAACAGGGGATTGTGGGTAGAGGAGGCACAGTCAGGCACATTGAAGTTTAGAGGATTTGTCCAGCATCTGATCAGAGTCGGATCCAATAACTCACAGGCTGAAATCAGATGGACAAGACAACATCGGATATAGTGTTAAGAACAAAAACTGTTTTACTGTTACCTCTTTCCTTTTTCTTCCCTTCTCCTTAATGTTCTTACAGACATCAATAACATGAAGGACATATGCTTTGGAACCCCTACAAGTTTAACAAAATCAAAAAAGTCCAATAATTACAGGTTTTCTTGTTCAGCCATATTTCACAAATATGACCTGATGCTGTGTAAGCCTACATTTGGTGATCTTCATCTCCAGACTACTCTAGTCTCGGGTTCATTTCCTATGTCCTCCTGGTTCTTCTAGTTAACTCCTGTGCTTTTCTATGACTCTCAAAAATTTTCCTTTGGAAAGCTGGAACAGGTTTCACAGGCAAAGTCTCTCTATGAGCTTTATTATCAGAAGAATAAGCAGCAGGGTTCCATTCTGTTTGATAGCTCACTTTTTGTTGGACAGCATGTTCTGCAACAAAAAAATGACTGATCATCCAGGAAATAATACTCTGAAAATAGCTGGATGCAGCAGCTTGAATCTCACACCTGCCTCTCAACAGTCCCTGAATAGAGAAATAAATTTACTCCTCTTCTGCCTGATGTACAGTGAGTAATCATTTCCCACAAATACTCTACTGGCTCCAACTTTTAGTACTTTGTCCTTCTACCACAATTTTGCTAAAATCAACTCTTTTTGCTGGTAGGATTACTGTTAAAAGTCTTGGCTACTTTCTCATGACCAGATTTGGAGCATACACACAATATGGACTTTCATCTAACAACTCCTGCTGCGGAATACCAGTCCAGTTACTTATTTGTGCTTTCATAAAATTAATACAGTCTGTTTCTTCCAGTTTCTCTAGTACAGCAGAAAATCTCAGATTTTCCCTACGTGCTCGGTCCTCTAATTCTACCACTTTTGAAACATCACTTGAGCAGTCTCATACTCAGTCATCCTTTTCTTCACTTCAACCTCTGATTTTTGCAGTTTAATCAGCTCATCCAAATATCTGTTAAAGCTGCTTCCATTTTTCCAGACTTTTGTTGTTTGGGCTGACATACTCTCAGTCTTTTGTTTACTTTAATAAAATCTGAGCACATCTTACTTATTTTATCTCTAGATTATTGTAAGTCATGTATTGCACCAAAGCTGGAGCTTGATCTGCTTTTCGCTAAAACTGCTGCAGGATTCTTCCCGGCCACTGTTTTGTTTCAAGTCCTGCAAGCAGGGTTGCCAGATGTCACTATTTGGGCGGGACTGTCCCGAGATCAGCAGCCTAATCCCGAGTCCCGCCCTGCTGGTTTAAATCCCGGCCAGCCTCCGCTTTGTTTGTTTTTTTTTTTTTTTGATTGTCCCGTATACCTGGCATACGGGCCAATCAAAAATTGCTAAACACGGAGCTTCTTGTGTTCCGCATTAAACACGAAGCTCCGTTTAATTTTGATTGGCCCATATGCCGCATACGGCCAATCAAAAATCGCTAAACACGGAGCTACTTGTGTTGAATGCGGAACTGCAATGCATTAAACACAAGAAGCTCCGTGTTTAGTGCAGACGCGGTTGATGTAAAAGGCAAAGCGCGGTAACCAGTAAGCCAACACTGTCTACAGTGAGCGCGTCTAACAGTTAAGTTGGGCTTTCTTTACTGCACCACGTATTTTTTGTATTAAAGAAGGACACCTTTGTGAGGGTATATCGTGATGATGGCATCAACATTTCTACCAGGGAAGAGAGCTTTACCTTCAAAAAATGCCTTTGGCACCAAACGCACGTCCGTAACGGGCACCTCGTGAGTATACTATCAAAGTTTTCCACTGAAGTACTGCTGTATAACATAGCATTCTTGTATGTTAACTTTTCAGGGGTACGTTGATTTTGCATTAGATAGTAGTACCCTTGGTAGTATTACTAATGTGTTTTGCTTTCTGTGATGGTATGTATAAACCGTTTACTTGGGCTTTGCTTTGTATTATTGTATGCTACTGAGTGAGCTCAGTTCTGCTACTGAGTGAGCTCAGTTCTTTAATGTGGAACTCTGTTCCTTCCGCATTAAAGACCTTTTTTTTTTTTGGTCTTCACTTGCCGTGAGAGACCTTCTTTTTTTTTTGTCCCTACCTGGGAGTCTGGAAATCTGGCAACTCTGCCTGCAAGCATCATGAACACAAAACAGACCATCAGAAATTGTAAAGAAATCTAATCACTAAACACGAAAAACTCTGTTCACCGTAAATGTTATGCAAGTTTAATGGTGCAGAACATAGATGTCATATGACATATGGCAAGCCCAAAACTACAATAACAAAACAATGACTATAGTGGCATATGGTCTTTGAAGATATAAACTCCAAAAAAGGCACAATAACATGCCAACAGAAGTAATGCTAGAAGTATAAGCTAGCTGTAAATATGACTTGAGAAATGGCATTATATTGTGGGTTGACTGGGGGAAAAAACTATGCAGAATGTCTACGGTTCATATCTCTCAACTGTACAGATTTTTGCCTCATATTTTTGGTCCATTTTTCAAAAAAATTGTGGTTTTCTGGCAAACTAGTGGCAAATCATTTAAGACTGAAGTTAGAAAATAATGGCAGACATTTGAGTTTCAGGCTTCATACCCTTCAGAAAATGCATGCTAATGCAAAACCTGTCAGTCTATCAACTTTCTTGGATTGTAAGAGCAATACTTAAAAATTGTCCCTATTTTTGGGTCTTTGTCCCACTTTTACTTATGGATTTGTCCAGATTTCTTGCTTTAAGAGGTTGAGAGGTATGCTACAGCTGCAGTCTAGTAGTAGTTTATATTTGGACAAAACCCAAATCACCCTTCTGTTCTGACTCCATCATCTGTTCTAGATGAGGCTAAAAAGAGCATAGCAGTGGAACAGTATATTTCAATATTAAGTCTGCAAAGAAACACTTCTGCTGAAGGTTTGGAAATAATTTGAAAGAACTAGGGAAATAATTTCGTAGCATAAAGTAAAGGTTTGAAATAGAAGACAGTCTGAGTTGTCCGAGTTTATTAATACTTGTCTCACAAACAATCAGTCAAGACACATTTAACCAAACTATATCACACCTTCCTTTGATGAAATGCAATTTCCACAAATCAATAAATCAGCTGCAAAAGGAAAACAGTCCCTTTTAACATTAGTAAAGCAAAAAAAAAAATGACCACTAACTTACAGACTCTCCGTGGTACTGTTAGAGAAAGGGTGCTTAGTACCCTAATGTGCAGGGCTGAGGATAGGGTTTAGGGGCAGGGTAAGGGTTAGCATACATGAATAAGGATAGGCAGGGGGTTTCCCTCCCTCACACCACCTTAGTCATTCAGATTAACCCTAGCACTACCCTGCTAATAATTGCATCCCTACACATTAAGGTAATAAACACTTTTTCCATTACAGTACCACTAAATAAGAAACACACACACACATTTCAAACATGCCAATGCACAAACAAAACATGAAAGCTATCCCATTTCTTAGCCTTTACTCTAACCCAACTGCGGACATTAAAGTACAGTTTTGTACCTACCATAAATGTAGATGTTCGAGTGCTAATACAGCTGCAGTCATAACAGATGGGGTTCTCCTGCCGTCAGGCGGGTCCTCGTCAGCAATTCCAAAGTCTAGGTCCGGCGGTTGTCGTCACTTCTTCCCTGACGTCAGTGTGACAGGGGTATAAAGGAACCAGCCGACGCCATTTTCTTCAGTTTTTCTTGCCCCAGATGTCAGGTGCCCCCAGAAGGAAGGCAATACATAAATTTGTGTAATAATGCAGTGTAATATAATCAAAATACAGTAGTTGCAAGCAAATACATCATAAATGAATACCCCAATCAGGTTGTATGAGGATGTGCTAGCCTATAGGCCTGTCCCAAGAGGGGAAGGAGGGAGGGAAACCTGGACTGCAGCTATATTAGCACTCGAACATCTACATTTATGGTAGGTACAAAACTGTACTATGTTCATCGTGCATACAGCTGCAGTCATAACAGATGGGTAGAATCCCAAAGCTAAGAAAGGGGTGGTAGGCACTAGGTGGAACTAGGAGGAGCCAAAATGCCCTGCAAGACTGCAGTGGCAAAGCCTGCTCTAGATTTGTAGTATAATGGTAGGTTGTAGTGCTTGGAGAAGGTATGCACAGAACTCCAAGTGGCTGCTTCCAAAATATCCTTGGTAGGAACTCCTCTGAGGAAGGCTGCAGAGGTGGCTGTGGCCCTGGTGGAATGAGTTCTAATGCCTGTAGGTACAGTTTTGCCATGAAAGGAATAGCAAAAGCGTATGCAGTGGGCTATCCATTTTGAGACTGTCTGTTTGGAAATTGGCTTTCCTTGAGCTCCTACCGCATAGGCCACAAAGAGCTGTTCTGATTTTCTGAAAGGCTTTGTTCTGTCCAAATAATAACGCAGTTGTCTGTGGATGTCCAAGGAATGTAGTAATCTCTCCCCTTTGTTTTGAGGATTAGGATAAAAAGTAGGTAAATGTATGGCCTGATTTAAAGCTACCCTGGATACCACTTTAGGCATAAAGGACGGGTTGGTTCGTAAGGAAACTCTGTCCTGATGGAAGATGATAAAAGGCTGGACAGCCATGAGAACCTGTAGTTCTGAAACTCTACGAGCTGAGGTGATAGCCAGAAGGAAAGCTGTTTTCCAGGACAAATATTGCAAATCTGATGAGGCAGCTGGCTCAAAGGGAGGCAAGGTCAGTTTTTCCAGAATGAAATTAAGATCCCAAGCAGGTATTGGTTGTTTCCTTGGAGGTCTTAAATTCTTAGCCCTCTGAGGAACTGTCTTAAGAGAGGGTGAGAGAATAAAGGTGGATCAGTGTTGTATTCTGCAGAAATGGCTGAGGCATGGATTTTGATGGAGGAGAAAGAAAGTCCACTGCTTAGCAGTTCAGCCAAATATTGTAGTATTTGAGGTAAATTCAGTTTTCCAGGGTCCTGGCCCTTTTTCTCATTCCAGACACAAAAACATTTCCATTTTGCGGAGTAAGCTTTTCTAGTTGATGGCCTTCTGGCCTCCAAAATGACATCCTGCACCTCCTTGGAGAGTAGGGCCTGCTGTGATGCTAAGGAATCTTCCATGCGGCTAGATTGAGTGTTTTTAGCTGGCTGTGAAGAGTAAGAATGTTCCTGATCATCAGAGTGCTCTGAAATAATGGAGCCCTGATCAGAGGAGGGGGAATCTTCCTCCACTCTAGGCCTTTTGTCCGGAGGGGGCTGAGAACCTCTGATAAGAGTAATTAAATCCTCAGCCATTTTAAGCATCTGTTTCTTAGGCATGGGGTCTGGAGATGGGCCCTGTGTAGCTGGTCTCTTAGAGTGCATGGTTGCTTTAGACTCTGTGAAAGCCTTGATGGAGAAAGAAGAGGAAGGTCTGAAGACACCTTGAATGGAGGTGGACCTGTCCACATTCTGAGTTTCAACGCCCGGAGTGGCTTCGGTATCTGTAGTCGGGGTGAGGGTCGAGGAGCCTGTGACCTCGGGCACAGGAGACACCGTCAAAGAAAGGTCGTCGGTAGTCAGGGGCTGCGTAGGCGCCTCGCTGAGAACCGGACCACGTGTAGTCGGCTTTGGCGTGGTGTCAGTAGAGGCCGCGGACCTCGTGTGTCGGTCCTGGTCTTTGCGTTTTTTAGACAAAACCGGAGTCGGAGTATCCGACGACATAGTATAGTTAAATGCTTTCCCAAAATAATGCTGGGCGAACTCCGCCCGACGCTTAATAGTGCGTTTGTTGAATGTAACACAAAAGCGACAGACCGAGACGTCGTGGTCTGGGCCTAAACAAGGTATACAGAGGGAATGGAAATCCTTATGCGGTATTTGCTTCCCACAAGAAATACAATTATTAACTTTGTCTGACATCGGTCTGAGGCAAGAAAAGTTTCCCCAACGGGGTACTTAGCTTTTAAGAAGACTTCGGTTTCCAAAATTTCATAATCTCAAGAGCTGGCCGACCGGCACTTGCGAACTGCTTCTGCTTCGGGCACCGCACGGCAAGAAAGACTGAAGAAAATGGCGTTGGCTGGTTCCTTTATACCCCTGTCGCACTGACGTCGGGGAAGAAGCGACGACAACCGACGCCGGACCTAGACTTTGGAATTCGGCCGACCGAAGACCCGCCTGACTGCAGGAGAACCCCATCTGTTATGACTGCAGCTGTATGCACGATGAAAGTACAGTTTTGTACCTACCATAAATGTAGATGTCCGATAGGTATGCATCTGCAGTCATCACATATGGGTTGTCCTGCCTCAGGCAGCCCTTCGGTCGGCCGGATTCCAAAGTCTGGGTCTGGCCTCGGCTGATGTCGCACTTTCCCCGACATCAGAGCGCCTGGGGTATAAAAGCATCAGCCAACGCCATTTTCCTCAGTTTTTCTTGCCCCAGATGCCAGGTGCCCTCTAAGGAAGGCTAAAATTTGGAGATATGCATTGCAAAAACAAATCCAAACATGCACAGTACTATAAAACAAATACACCATAATAGATCCCCAGCTAGCTATAAGAGGGTAAGTACCCAAGAAGTATACCACAGAGGGAAGGAGGGAGGGTAAACCTGACTGCAGATGCATACCTATCAGACATCTACATTTATGGTAGGTACAAAACTGTACTATGTCCTTCAAGGATGCATCTGCAGTCATCACATATGGGTAGAATACCATAGCCAATCTGGGGGTGGAGGTACTAAGTAAAGGATGGTGTAGCTAAGATACCCTGCAGGACTGCCGTAGCAAAGCCTGCTCTGGATCTGGAGTATAAAGGTAAATTGTAATGCTTGGCAAATGTATGCACGGAGCTCCATGTAGCAGCTTCTAAAATGTCCTTGGTAGCCACCCCTCTTAGGAAGGCTGTGGTGGTGGCTGTGGCTCTCGTGGAATGAGGTCTAATGTCAGCTGGCACAGTTTTTCCATGAAAGGAGTAACAAAAATGAATGCAATTTCCTATCCATTTTGAAACTGTCCGTTTGGAAATTGCTTTTCCTTGTGCCCCAGCAGCATATGCTACAAACAGCTAGTCAGTCTTTCTGTAACTTTTAGTTCTGTCCAAGTAGTAACGCAACTGTCTGTGTATGTCCAGGGTGTGCAGAAGTTTCTCCCCTTTATTTTGTGGTTGTGGGAAGAATGTAGGCAAGTGAATAGCTTGGTTCAAAGATACCCTGGATACCACCTTTGGCATAAATGTAGGATTGGTTCTCAATGAAACTCTGTCCTGATGAAAGATAAGAAATGGCTGTACTGCCATTAGAGCTTGTAACTCAGATACTCTTCTTGCTGAGGTTATGGCCAGAAGGAAGGCAGTTTTCCAAGACAGAAACTGTAGATCTGCAGATGCTGCTGGTTCAAAGGGAGGAAGTGTTAGTTTTTCCAACACGAAGTTAAGGTCCCAAGTAGGTAGAGGTGGTTTTCTTGGAGGATTGATGTTTTTGATTCCTCTTAGAAACGGTCTCAGGAGAGGATGAGAGAAGACAGGTGGATTAACATTGTATTCTGCTGAAATTGCTGAGGCATGTATCTTAATGGAAGAGTAAGACAGGCCGTTGTGGAACAATTCTGCCAAATATTCCAGTATATGTGCCATGTTCATCACTGTCACATCTAGGCCCTTTGTTGTGTTCCAAGTGTGAAATCTTTTCCATTTTGCTGAATATGCCTTCCTTGTGGAAGGCCGAGCTTCCATAATAATATCCTTCACTCTCTGGGATAGCTTATCCTGAGGAGGAGTCATGGTATTTTCCAGGCAGTTAGCTGCAAGGTTTTCAGGTTGGAATGCAGAGTCTTGAAATTGTGCTGGTCAGTAGAAGTGGCCATAGGGGAGAGGCCATGGTTTCGTCTGTGACATGCTCTTTAACAGTGGGTACCAGTGCTGTCTTGGCCAGTTTGGAGCTATCAGAATCACTCTGGGCTGCTCTGTCCTGATCTTCAGTAAGACCTTGGTCATTAATGGGAGAGGTGGAAAAGCATACACTGTTAGAGCTTTCCAGCTGAAAGAGAGAGCGTCCACTTTCCATGCTTGTGGGTGGTATGTCCTTGAGCAGAATTTCTTCAGTTGATGATTGTGGGGGGAGGCGAACAGATCTATTTCCGGCCTTCCCCATGATTGTGTTATGAGTAAGAAGATGTCTGGGTGCAGCATCCATTCGTGTGCATCCATGGTATTTCTGCTTAAGCTGTCTGCCAGTATATTGTCTTTCCCCTGGCACGAACTGGGACTGCAGCTGTATATTGAGTTTCAAGGAAAGTTCCCATAGATTCATTGCCAGTCTGCAAAGAAGGTAGGAATGGGTGCCTCCTTGCTTGTTTATGTACCACATAACTGTGGTGTTGTCTGTCCTTATGAGTAGGTGGCCTTGATGAAGAAAAAGTTTGAAGGCCTCGATTGCTTGTATCACTGCCAGCATTTCCTTTTGGTTTATGTGCATGCGCAGCTCTCTTTGTGACCATAGCCCTTGGATACATCTGCCCTCCATGTGTGCTCCCCAACCTTGGTCTGAAGCATCCGTAGTGATGGTTTGGTTGGCTCTTGGCTTGCTGAAGGGCAACCCGCTGTTCGACTGGCAGGCTTGAGCCCACCACAGAAATTCCTTTTGGAGGCATGGAATGAGTGGGATCAAGGTTTCTAAGCTGTGACTGTGCTGAGTCCATAAACTCCTTAGGTACCATTGTAATTTTCTCAAATGCAGCCTTGCTTGTGGGATCAGAAGAATGCAAGACCATTTGGGTGGTTGTGTCTAGATCCGCACCCAGAAAAGTTATTCTTTGGGATGGAACCAGTCTTGATTTCTGGATGTTGACTGTATATCCCAAGGCCTGCAGTAGGTGGATGGCATAATCCAAGTCCTTTAACAAAGTTTGCTTGTTGTCCACTTGTATAAGGCAGTCATCCAGATATGGGTAAATTTGAATCCCCTGAAGTCTGCAGTGTGCAATTACTGATGCCAGGTATTTCGTGAATACTCTGGGCGCAGAAGATAAGCCAAAGGGCAATGCTGAGAATTGATAATGCTCTGACCCTGCAAGAAATCTGAGGTGTCTTCTGCAACTTTGTCTGATAGGGACATGCAGGTATGCCTCCTTGAGGTCTAGAGTCACCAGCCAAGACCCCTTGCCCAGCAGGGGAAGGAGTTGCTGTAGAGTCAGCATTTTGAATTTTGGCACAATGAGGTAAGTATTCAGTGCGGACAAGTCGAGAATAGGCCTCCATTGATTTTCTTTTCTTGGAACAAGGAATAATCTGGAGTAAAATCCTTGGCCTTGTTCTGAAAGAGGTACCTTTTCTATAGCTTTCATTTGTATTAAGTTGGAAATTTGTTTCAAAGCCTCTGCCCTCTGATTTGGTGGCAGGTCTGGCATGCCTTTTCTTCTTGGCAATGTGTGGAAATGGAACCTGTATCCTTTGTCTATTATTTGCAGTGTCCATGTGTCCCTTGTAATGCTGTGCCAATTTTTTGAAAATAAAGAAAGCTTTCCGCCCAAAGGTGCTTCTAATTGAGCCCTGGTCGGCGGAGTCAAAACAAAGTCATTGAGTCTGTCCTGGTGTAGTAGTTGTAGTTCCTGCACTACCTCTCTGGTTGGGAGGCTGCCATTGACGGCCTCTGTAGGAGCCTCTAGCTTGCCCTCTACCTCTGGCATGCCTATTCCTGCCTCTCTGAGATCTGTCTGAGTCCGGAAAGGACCAATTCTTAGTAGGCCAATTTCTGCTGAATCTCGGTGGTTGGACTTGCAGGAAGCCTTTGACTGTTTGCACAGATTTTGCCTTTTCTTCAAATTTCTTTACGACCTCTTGAGCCGTGGAACCAAATAATTTTTGCTTTTCCATAGGAGCATTCAAAAGCTTATCTTTAACATGGTCTGGCAGAGATTGTTCCTTCAGCCAGGCATGACTACGTATGACTACACCTGTCATAGCTGACCTACATGAAGCTTCCAATGCATCATAACCACACTGCAAGAAATGGTTACTAACCTGCTGGGAGTTATGTACCAGATCCTGAAGGGATTTGCGATCAAGGGGTTCAGAAGAAGACAGTTTCTTATGCAATTCATCTAACAAATACTCCTGGTACTGTATCATATGAAATTGACAATTTAATGCCCTCATGGAAAGAGTTGCAGAAGTATACACTTTCTTACCCCATCTCTCTAAAGCTCTGGACTCCCTTTCAGAGGGTAGGGGATTCCTAGCAGTGGCAGCTGCAACCCCTTTTGGGCCCTGGGAAATAGTTTCTGGATCAGCAGAGTGGGCCTTGTACAGGTGTAGATGCGAGTCCGGGACCCTGTAGTACCTATCAGGTTTGGCAGGAGCCAGAGGGAGAGAGTCAGGGGCTGTACTAGCATCAGAGTACACATCATCAATAACATTCAAAACAGGAGGTATAGCTAAAGGCCTATGCTGAGGTAAATGTAAAAAGGTCCTTAATCTCTTTCTAGAATCAGAGAATTCCTGACCCTGCCATTGAAAATGTTCTCTCATAGAGTGTAATGTCTCTCCAAAGGAAAACTCTTCAGGAGGGGAGGCCGAGGGAATAGATTCTTCAGCATCAGAATCCTCGAGGCGAATAAGCCTCCTCCTGGTGGTCTGACAGAGTAGAGCCATCAGTGGACTCATCTGAGGAATGGGGGTCAGAGGGCTCAACCCTGGGCCTTTTGTCTGGAGGTGGTTGAGAGCCCCTGTCCGGATGAGGTTGAGAACCTCTAATTAAGGAGATAAGATCGACTGCTAAGCTAAGAATCTGTGAGCCAGTAGAAGGTCTCTGAGAGGTAACCTTGGGAGGCAAAGCTTTAGTA
This sequence comes from Protopterus annectens, assembly GCF_019279795.1. Lineage (NCBI taxonomy): Eukaryota > Metazoa > Chordata > Ceratodontiformes > Protopteridae > Protopterus > Protopterus annectens. The sequence goes on from NC_056726.1 coordinate 542,051,106, forward strand.
AGTTTAGCAGCTTTAGCCCTAGAGAAAGCCTTAATGGACATGGATGCAGGAGGTCTGGCTGCACCACGTGCAGGAGTAGACTTGTCTAAAGGAATGGTGTTGGAAGGTTCCTGGACACCAGTTTCAGAAGGTAATTCAATAACCAACTCGGCCGGGGCCTCCGGGGCCGAGGTAGTCGGTTGTGCGGTTTCGGTAATCGGAAGTACCAAGGACTCTGTTTCAGCCGAGACCGAGACACTCGCGGTAGGCCTGACCGTGGTTTCAGCCGAAACCACGGCCCGCGTGTGTCGGTCCTTGTCCTTCCATTTTTTAACTAAATGCGAAGTCGGAGTCTCTGATGGCATCTTGTAAGCAAAACTAGCCCCAAAGAATTCCTCTGCAAACTCCGACCGACGTCTAAGAGTTCATCGGTTGAAGGAAGCACAGGCTGAACAGGCCGAGACGTCGTGGTCTGGGCCTAGGCAGGGGAGGCAGTAAGAGTGGAAATCCTTATGAGGTATTTGTTTCCCACAAGTTAAACAATTACTAACTTTATCTGACATCGGCTGAGGCAAGAAAGAGTCCCAACGGAGTACTTAGCTTTTTCGAAGTCTTCGGTAGCTGAATCACAGGAGCTGGCCGACTGGCACTTGCGAACTGCTTCTGCTTCGGGCACCACGCGGCAAGAAAGACTGAGGAAAATGACGTCGGCTGATGCTTTTATACCACAGACGCTCTGACATCGGGGAAAGTGCGACATCAGCCGAGGCCAGACCCAGACTTTGGAATCCGGCCGACCGAAGGGCTGCCTGAGGCAGGACAACCCATATGTGATGACTGCAGATGCATCCTTGAAGGACATCATCATGGCGTACACACACGCACACACACACACACACACACACACACACACACACACACACACACACACACACACACAGTTCTAATGTTGAAACTTTCATTATAAACAAATGTTTCTGCATTACTTACTCATTAGATATCGCACCACTCAATTCTGGTTGCACATTACAACTTCTGACATCAGAAACAGCATTTGACAAATGGAACTGGCAAGGTATCTGACAAAAGAGCGGCAGAGTGGGAACAACCCACAGCTGTCACTGACCAGGTTAGAACTGTGATATTTATGAGGCATGGTGGTACTTTTGTAAAGCTGTATCATTCCAAGCTGCATAAAGTCAAGACTGAAGTGGAAGAACAATACATGAATTAAAAAAAGAGGTGACAGACTTAACAGAAATAATCCCAATGAACTCAGAGAAAGGAAATGAATTCTGAAGTGAAAATGGAATAATCTGACACTAATGGACTGAAGCAGCCACAGGTGCTACAGTGAGGTAGTAGCTCCAGCCTAAAAAATGTCAAACCATAAGACTTGTGGGCAAAAAAAAATGGGGTGCAACATGCAGCTGAAATCATGAGGACTTGTAGAGCTACAACATTATACAAAAACTGGTATGACTTTAAATGTTTACATTCTGTTACCAAAGGCTCAGAAGGGACTGTTGAGATATCACAGGCAGATGCACTTTAACTCCGGGCACAACATCTGAATCAGCCAAACAGGATGAAATATGGAGCTGAAAAATTATGACCTTTTGAGGAAGTTGATAATGATGGCTAAAAATGCATCTTCACTACATGGGTGTGTAACTACAGAGAAACTACAGAAGGAATAATACTTCAGCATGGGCATCAGAATCTCTTAGTCTGACTTTAACCATAATTTCTCAAAAGCAGTGGAAAGTTAATTACATGAACAGTGAGTCTATACTTCTCCAATGTATGGAACTCAGTTGTGACAACTATGTCTGTCTTCCTCCTAAGGTAAGATGCACGGGCAACTGTGGAAACAAATGGTCTAGCACGGTCAGTTATTCCCAACCTAAAAAACTACACTTCAGGTTGGTTGCAAAGTGCATGATCACTTTTACGATGGGAGACTAGATTTGGCTATTTACCTTTGGAATTGTGTTGGTACACCAAGAAGCTACACAAATGTTTCCACTCTACTGTTATAGAACCATCAGCAGCAATGCAGTGGGACATCCCTCTCCCCTAACTATTTCCAATAATGAACTTACTCAAGTTGAAAAGCAAGACAAATTCTCTGGACAGGTAAGCAAAGCAGACCAAGTCACGCCCAGGCAACTGGGAACCAATGGCCAGGGCCGGGAATTTTTCTGTCTGCAAAATAACCTCTTCTCACCAAAACCTCTTGAATTTCTGGTGTTCATCCAAGACAAGCTGCCAAAAAAGCAGTCTCCTAGTTTTTTTTTTTTTTTAATTTTTAGGGAAAAAAATGGGTAGTTTACAGAGAAGGATAAATGCAGGATGCTTCTCTTACAAACATGTGTGGATAAACTAACTCCAGAATCCAGTGACAGAATGGCACTTTTCAGGTAGTAGCTTACCCACATAAAGGTTTAACTGACTGGCACCATCTTTTTTTATTTAATTAATACTTTCGGGACTGCCTATCCCTGTTTGTGTTTATGCTTACATCTAGGAATTATTTGTAATTCTTTTTTTGGAAAGAGTGTTTGAATGAACAGCAGACATAGTAGCTGAAAAAGTGTCTTGTTCTATGTTCAATAAAGGCTATAACATTTTAGCTCAAGCAGCTGCAGGCTTTTCTTTACTTAAAGATAGAATGCCTCAACCTTGTCTGTGACATCAAGAGGACTTGTTGGCAGGACAGATTTGTGTCCCAGAGGCTCCCCCATCTGTGGAATAGACACCCTCTCCACATCAAGCAGAGTACATATTTACCCCTTTTTAAACACAACCTGGATAACTGGATGGGAAACAAAAAACACATCCTTGGGATTCTACCCATGTCCCTGCTGGACAGGGACATCGGGTGGCAACTTAGCTAAACATGGGCTAAACTTTTGGCTAGGCTCATAAGGGCCTCAGGGCCAATAGCCTAGTAACTTCATAGGATCCTATGAATACAGCTTAAGTTATGTCCTTATCCCAGATAAAAAGGCAAAGTGCAGGAATGTGTGTGTGTGTGGGGGGGGGGGGGGGTGGAGACTTTGATGCTCACAACAGCACTTGTTAATGACATTCTCAGGGGGGTGTCAATTACTCTCAAAAGGAACTGAAAACCTGTATGAAAATCTGAAGGAGGAACCTAAATCAAATTGTTTTTGTTCTTTATGTTTTTGCCTGCCAATTATCAATCCTCCTCACATGAGAATAAGATCACTGTCCCCTACACAAAAAAACAGGATGAGCCCTCAAAGGAGGCCATCATCCAAGTAACCATGTTGGTCGTCTACATCCATGCTCACACACTGTTGGACGTGAGCAATAAGGGCACTGCATTTTAAACTCTAGCCCTATTCCTGGTGAGAGCATGAGCACCTGCATCAGTGCAGAGATTACCAATACCCACTCATGCACTTGCTCACTCCATGCGAAAATGAGGGCCATCACCACCAGCTTGGGTACGCACAGCTCACATCCTCTTCCTGCTTTATGTGCATTTCAGGCCTCCTCCCTTACCATTGCAGTAGCAGAAGTGTTGGTCTAAATAGCATCACCCCCTTCCAAGGAAAATGTTACCAAAGTTAGAAACTCTTGAGACATGGTCATCTAGAACAATTTGACAATACTGCAAAGTTGATGAAAACAGCAGTTTACAACAGGGGGCCAAAAAAAAGGACTGAAGGAAGATAGAAAGTTGGACTATCTTTCACTTAATCATCATTCAGCTGTTCATGGCTCTTCACTTGTAATTGAAGACTCATCTGCATAATTAGTGAGACACTGGAATATTCAGACTATTTTTATAAACATTCTTTAAGTTTGTGGGAGCTTGCCCCAATGTTGGGGGCTGCTCCCCCCTCACAAAAATAGTTCTTTCATTATTGGCTTTTGACTGCAAATTATAGCATTGCTCCAACACTCTGCAATCACCAGATGAAACTCAAGCAGTTACGTTCCAGTTAAACCACTGGATCTGGTAAGTTGACATCCACGATCCACCCTATCAGATGTAAAATGTCATTCCAACAAGATATAAAATACAACCACAAACCTGTACAATGCAATACAGAACGTTCAAAAGTTGTTTATTTTTTTGCACAAGGACTCTACACCCCTGTTATTTATACACAAACAGCCACACAAACATGGGGGAAACACTCAAAGGGTGAGCAGAGCTGACAAAAACTGCACTGTAGTGGTTATAATTCACAATACAGAAAACTGACTGGTGAAAAGGAACTCGGGCAACAAAAAAACAGTTAAGACACCAACAACTTGTAAGATTGCCTTTGCAGCAAGACTATCTTCTGTAAACCACAGCTCAAGAATGTACCAGTATACGATTACTGTACATCTAGACTACTGAAGGAAGTTAAACATCTTTTCACTGTAAGTGTGATTATTTCACATTCATGGAAGCCACTCTGCACTCTTAACTGCAACATTTCTTTTCTTAGATGTTAAACCCTGGTCCCATCTGCCTGAGCAGGTGGTAGTTTAGGTGAAGCAAAGATCTGACAGCACTTATCAAAAAGAGTAGTTCTTCACTTGCAAAAAAAAAAAAAATACAGGATAAACAAGGCAGCTTTCAAAATAACATACAGTAAACATAAAATATCACATTAAATTACATGGAACTGCTGAAAAGGCAAGATCCTATCATGTTTGAGGCCAGATGAATTGTTTAAAATCCTGCAAAATAAAGCTGCTACACTGGTACTTGGTATTTGCCAGCAACTGTGGAATACAGGACAATGGCCACTAGTCTGGAAAGGCTCCATTTATTTTCTAAAACCAAATACTGCAATGCTAAAAGACAGCTCAAATTATCAAGAAACTGCACAAGTTTTGCATACTAGTAAGATAATGAACAAGTTCTACAAGACAGACTTCAGCAATACATGGACCACAGACTACCAGATGTACAAGCTGGCTTTAGTAGGGGCAGAGACACCACAGATCCAACTGAAAATATCTGCTCAATAATGGAGAAAACAAGGCAATCACAGGCAAACCTTTATTTCTTATTAACTGACAACTCTAAAGTCTTTGACCAGGGAGTCAAACTGTGGTAAGTTCTTACGGGAATCGAGACATCTGGTCACCTCATTTGCTTCTTGACAAAACTGTAAGCAGAAAAAAGTGATGAGTTAAAAAACAAGAACAACTGGTTTAACAGAGGGAAAGGAGCCTGTCAAGGACATATATTATGACTCTACTTATTTAATTTGTGAAATGTTGGGTTAAACAAATCAGATGCAGGAATCTAAATTGCTGGGAGAAATATTAACAACCTCAGATATGCAAATGATACTGCTCTGGCAACTGAAAGTACATAAGAACTGAACAGCTTGTTGACAAAGGTGAAAGTGGAAAGCATAAAAGCTGGTTTTGTTGTTCAACCTCAAAAAAATGTCATCTATCATTTTTGCAAACAGATGGGGGAAAAGTCAAGGTAGTGGCAGAGTTATTTTCCTGGCCTCAGGACATCTGCAGATGGGGACTGCAGCCATGAAATTAAAGGATGCTTGAAAGGAAAGCTACTGCAAGTCTGCATAAGAATTTTAAAGAACAAAGAGTCTTGTTTGTTAACAAAGGTCTGTAAAGTCAAAGCTATAGATTTCCCACTAATAACCTATGGCTGTGATCACTGGATTGTTAAGTATCTGGCTGCGCACCAGAAAAATCAATGCTTCTCAACTGTGGTGCTGCAGAAAAGCTTTGAGAATTACAGACTGCAAGAAAATCAAATCAGTAAATATTTAAGGACTTAAACCCAAACTCATTACAGCAGGGCCTGATAGTAAAAGCATAACTCCTATTTTGACCACAAAACGTGAAGAAAGAATTCACTACAAACGACAGCAATGCAAGGAAAGACTGAAGACAAAAGAAAGGAGCAGCAGATACTAACATGGACAGACAGTACTACTGAAGTAACGCCTGTGAATCTGCAAGAAAGTAAAAACAGCAGCTGTTGGAAGATGGGCCTGGCATGTTAAAGCCCTTGGGCTCACAAATTCAGACAACTAAATAACAGCGTGTGTGTGTGTGTGTTTTATATATTATTGTTTTTCAGTTTATACATATAATGCTTCAGGTAAGATTATGTTACAGTGCAAAAAGTAAGAACTTGTGACCTTTTGGAATGTGGGCATAGTACTGTTCAAATCTTAACTCATGTCCCAATACCAGAACAACTCAAAAATACTGCTGTCAGATAACTTCTGACCTCAAGGTTCACCTTAAATGTACACCCTCACCTCACATTAAAATATTGCACAGTGCTATTGTTTTTCACAGCAGACTTGAAGCAACCTTTGCTTCTACAAGCTTTAAAATTATTCTTCTTTCAGCTTTTCCCGGTTAGGGGTCACCACAGCGGATCACCCGTATGCTCATGACTGGCAGTGGAGTTTTTATGGTGTCGAGTTGCCAGCCTGGCGCACACACGCACTCACACCTAGGGCCAATTTAGAGTGTCCAATCCACCTACAGCATGTCTCTGGGATGTGGGAGGAAACTGGAGCACCCCGAGGAAACCCACGCGACCACAGGGGAGGACATGCAGACTCCACACAGAAGGCACCCCAGCCGAGGATCAAACCGGACAACTTCTTGCTGTGAGGTGGCAATGCTAACCACTGCACCACTGTGGCCGCCCTCTTCTACAAGCTTTAAAATACAAGGCATGAAAACAGAAGACAGTACACTCTATGAAATTACAGACAAGGTGTTTTAACATTGAAGAGGAAGCCTGTAAGATAAAGCAATCTTATCTTTACTGCCTTAGGCTAGTCACGCATGACACAAAATGACTTTATATTTTTACAAGTAGGCAATAAAAACAGTTGCCTTCACATCCAACCAAGCTGCTGAAAACACCTATAGTAGACAAAAATTACATGCAGCCATGATGCTGAAATAAACACTGTAGAAGCACCCACCAGTAATAAAAATGAATCATGCTCTTAACTATATACTGTTGGCACATGTATTATGGCAGTCCATCTCTATGTGAGTATGTTTACTCCCACACTACCCTACTTAAAAAGATAAATATGGTTTCTGTAATAAGGAATAATGTACTACAACTCAGAAAACAGAAATCTGGCATAATTCCAGCCTTTTATGTTTACTGCTGAAATGAGTCTCAGACTGACCATATGTTTATTTACAATCTGCAACCAATTAAATATATTAAATATAAAATAAGAGGGCCTTCTTGCACCCTTGTGGCAGAAGAGTGTAGTCAAGGACCCATATGAGTTGGGGATTGTTGGAACAAAGCTCAGTCTTGGTCTTTCCTGTTTGTTGGATTGTTTCAAACCGGTTTTACTTAGCTGATATTTAAACACAGAGTTTGTGCGTAGCTGCGCACCACACAGAGAGGGTTAGCACTGCCGTGTACAGACGGAAACGCTAAACAAGTCAAATTTTCCCTAGATAACACAGTTGCACACTGCTGCCCATAGAGCAACCCAGCTGTTCTTTTTGAGGCACTGGGCGCAGGTTTCTACCTCTCTAAACCTCCCATAGATTAGCCGATTTTACTAGTTGTACAGTAACACCTAGTCCATCTAGCCTGCCCTCCACCACTTATTACAGAATACACCTGACATAATGGAAGGTCAGTTTCCCACCATTTCTCCAGCCAGCCTGAGTGATATGGGCAATGTAGCAATTGCCTTATATATATGTATACATAATATTATATATATGTATACATAATATTATATATATATATATACATATATATATATATATATATATATATATATATACACACACACACACACACACACACACATACACCTACTGCTCCTAAAACATGCAAATATAATATGAGAGCTGCATCTATACTATGAATCTAGAATCAATGCTTTCTCGATCATGTAACACACCAAATCCCAAGCAGGTTGTCAGCATTCACACTCCACCTCCTACACTTACCAAGCACACAACATATAAAGCCACATACGAGGAAGTACTCTCTAGAAATACACCAATGAACAAAGACTTCCCAAGCACAAACCTTCTGCACACAATACAGTCCAAACAGCAACCACCACAAAATAACACATGCATCAGTGTCTCATCCAATAAGCCCCCCAAGGCAGAACATATCTAAACTAAATGCCTTGGTCATAGGCAACTGCATAGTGAGACACACATGTCCCCCTTACTACACTGGACAAGGAGAAGGTCAAGGTCAGCTGCTTGTCTGGTACCAAGACCCACCAAATCACAAACACACACTCAAATCTCTCAACAAGTGCTGTTATGACTCTGTCAAAGTCCATACTGGAGTGAATGACTTGAGACGTACCTCACTAGACTACATGAAGAGACATATGCTGGAGCTTTCAGATTGTGTGTCCCAGGCAGGTATATCCCTACCCTTAAGCAGCATTCTTCCCTCAGCCAGGATGACGCCATAATACAAACAAAAAATGACTGACTTAGCTTCTGGTGTTAATCCAGGGGGATCAAGTATCTGACAGCCTGGAATGATATGTTCGAAAGATCACGCTGCTTTGCCAGAGATGGCTTTCACCTGTCACTGCTAGGCTTTAGGTTGCTGGCAAAGGTATTTGCCTCCCCCACAGTGCCTTTTTTAGGCAAGGTCATAAGAACAAAATTCTTGATGTAAAAATATCCCCCAGAAACAAACTCGGGGTTATGCTGCTTAATTGCTAGGCATCTAAATCAGAAACTGCACTCACTTGAAGCACTTCTCACCCTGGAAGATGCTGATGTCTGCGCAGTCACAGAGACATGGTTCAAGGCCTCAGACAGTGCCCCGGCTATGCAGGGCTATAATGCCTTCCACACATTCAAACCACACAACGAACATAAAAAAAATAAGAGAACAGGAGTATCCATCTTCATTACAGACAAATACACCTCCAGACTGGTTAAACAGTAAGACTCCCTAGAGTTAATCCAAGTCCTGCTAACTATAAGACCCCCCCCCATGTCATTGTTAGCTACAGATCTCTCACCATGAATCCCAAAAACTATATAGCCTACCTGGACCTACCTGAGTCACTCTCAGTACAGCCAAATACCTTGGTTATGGGTGACTTTAACTATCCTTCCATCAACTGGGTAACATACATGAGCATAAACGCGCTTGCCCAAAGGTTCCTGGACATTGTTAAAATAAATGTTTTGGAGCAGAGAGTCAGCACCCCCACAAGGGGCTCTAACATCCTTGACATAGTGCTCACTAACACGGGGGATCATTGCACCATGCCATGGGTGGGTAAAATCCGATCATAAATCAGTCTTGTTCGATGTAACAATCGTACCTATCCCACCCTCAGGAACAAAAAGGTTAAAAAATGTCTCCAAAGCAAACTATAGCCTACTAAGCGAGGGCACTTATAATTTCACACCCCCTACCAACACTGACAGCAATGACCCCTATATACCGAAGTATTCACAAATGTCCTGTATAAACACCTACATAAATGCACAGACTCAACAGTACCGGAACAGATCAAATTAAGATCCTCTCAAAAAAATAAGCCACCCTGGTGGACATCCAACATAAATACGTTATACAATAAGAGAAAAACTGCTGTCAAAAAGCAAGAGGGACTGGTCCCAGCAAAGGAAAAACTTCCTCCAAAGCACAAACAAGCAGATTAGTCATCTTGTAAAGTCCTCTAAAGTTAATTTCAAAACCAAATCAGCATCTCTATCCAAGGAAAATCACAAAGCATTCTTTAGCTATGTCCAAAATCTAAAAGGGAAGGACCAGCTTTGTGCCGAACTAGCTGTGGATGGTAACACTTGTATTGAATCTGAGGACACCGCCAACTTGATAGCAGATGGGTTTGGCAAAAACTTCACCCCCTGTCCCTGCCAATCATACCCCATAACATACCAGTTTTCTGCCTAGTATCTCCAGACAGCAGGTCATAGCCGCACTCTTCGAGGCCAAAAACACAGCCTCTATGGGACAGGACAACACCTCAAGCTGCTTATTAAATGACCTAAAACAGGAGTTGGGGGAACTGTTCATCACGCTCTTCAATCTCATTCTAAGCACTGGTTTCGTCTTTGCTGAGTGGAAAACAGCAACCATATTTCCCTTCCACAAAGGGGGTCCCTCAACTGACCCTGGGAGCTATAGACCCATAAGCCTAACCAGCCAAATCTGCAAGGCCATGGAAAGACTCATCATGGATCTTATCAACAAGGATATAGCTGACCTTCAAACTCTTGACCCGACCCAGTTTGGCGTCATTACGGGCAGAGCTTGCCTGCTAAACTTGGATAAAGGCAAAACAGTTCACACTGCCTGTCTCAACCTAGCCAAGACCTTTGACACAATCCCTAACTCAGGCATCATTGAGAAACTCACCCAGCTGCGAACTGACCCTTACGTCACTAGATGGGTTGCCATCTGGCTCACAAACAGAACACATATAGTCAAATTTGGGGATGCCAACTCTACTAGCAGACTTGCTACCAGTGGCGTTCCACAGGGATCTGTGCTAGGCCCCCTACTGTTTGATATCTACTTTTCTGAAGTTCAGGTGAAAATAGATGGCCTATGGCTTACCATGTTTGCGGATGACTGCAAACTGGGTGCAATCATTGAATCCCCCAAAGATGTCAACATAATACAAAATGGGCTTGCACAGGCAAATGACTGATGTCAAAGCCACAGATTTAAACTAAATAGAAAGATAAAACATCATCATCCCCTTCGGCAAAGGAGAAACTCCTGCTAATTACAACATTACACCCTAAGTTCAAACCCAGTGGTGAGAAATTTAGGAATGCAAGTTGATAGCATCCTTAATTTTAATCAACAGGTGTTCACAGTAGTAAGGAAAGCTTTCTACGTTGTACACCTCATAAGCAAAGGTATAGCATCCAAAGCTAGGGAGGTTAAAACTCCCCTGTACTCAGCTCTCATCAGACCAATAATAGAGTACAATGCTCCCCTCTGTATGTACCTCACCAGAAATCTGCAGCACCTTGAGAGACCTCAGAGGTTTCTCACCAAGAAAATTCAGGGCCTACAACACATGACCTACACAGAGAAACTGAAGGCCCCATCACTTTACTCAGTATCGTATAGACTGCTTAGAGGTGACTTTTGCCTGGACTACAGAACAGTCTCAGACCCTGCCTTGATGAAGACACTGCAAATCCGCAACTCCAATGGGACAAGACTCACTCGCTCTAGGAATCTTAACCTAGCCTGTCCTATTAAAAGGACATGCTGGCGAGACAGATACGTCTCCCAGAGGTTGCCACACCTCTGGAACAAACTCCAAATTTATGTAAAACAGAGCTCCTCAAGGACCTTATTTAAGCGTAACCTGGACAACTGGATGGAAAACCATAAATTTACACAGAGGGTTTTACCTATGTCTCTCTTAGACAGGGGCAGCCGGTGCTGATCTTAGATTTGCGTGCAAGCATAAACTCTATATCTTGTCCATATGGCAACAAGGGTATAACATGGCTAAGCTTTTAGAGGTCTTAGGGCCAACAGCCTATTAACCTCCAATGATCCTGTATGTATGTATGTATGTACATACATACATACACACATATATATATATACATACATACACACAGACAGACACACAGACACCCAACCCCCCCCCCCAACCCCAAGATCGCACAATGGAATTAGTATACACAATATGGAGGCTTGTGGAGGGGAGCTTGCCCTCTGGAAAAAAAAAAAAAAAAAGAGAGAGAGAGATTATCTTCTGTTTTAATAGTTTTTGTTGCTTACTTGGCTCATTATTTTCTACGTTAATTTTTTCTTAAACAGACCCGCGGTGGTGGTGCTGCGGTAGTGTTATCGCCTCACGGTAAGACGCTGTCCGGTTCGATTCTCAGCTAGAGCGTCTTCTGCGAGGAGACATGCGTGAATGGGCGTACCTTCGTTGAAGGTTGTGCGTCAGGCCTGGCAAGCCGGTACGTAAAAATCAACTGCCAATCATTAGCGGACCGGAGTTCCACTGTGGCGACCCCTAACCGGGAAAAGCTGAAAGACGCAAACAGTGCTGGAAAAAAAAAAATCAATGATGGCTTGTAGGTAACTCCATATGTTAGGTGTGTGTGTGTATATTTTATATATAAATATATACATACATACACACACACACACACACACACTATATACATGCACACACACACTTGTATATATAAATATAAACTGGGGTACAGCGCCATAACACTAGATACAAAGTCACCATACTGGAGTCTATAGTAAAGTCAGTATAGGAGCAAAGGTAGCAGAGGGTTTTTAGAGTAGTAAGCTTTTTAATTAGGAAAATCTTTAGTCTTTCTAGCTGCATGACTTGTTAAGTTGGTCTGTCAGAGTAAAACAAACAGCTATATATTCCAACTGCAAACATAAGGAGAACAGGAATTTAAATTCCATAAGATGCAGATACCCACCAATGAACTTGAAAGAGCTGTAGGTTTATGAACAAAATGCAAGTTTGCTGGTGAAGGCTTATTGTGCTGGTTATTCTAACTGACTTAGTTCTGGTTTAAGCTCTTGGTTTCTAGACCAGTTATTTCACACTAGGAAAGTTTGTGGTCTACACTCTTGTGGGAGTATTTTACTGAATTGTCGCTTTATTGAAACTTTTTTTTATTGTTGTGACTGAAATTTTATGCACTTTGAATTTGTAGCACTTCTGCATTTCGTAGCATAGGCTAGATTCAGGCTTGTTGATTCTAGACTGTTTGGTATCATTTGAACACTAAAACCAGCTGAATGCATCATTTGAACACTAAAACCCAGCTGAAAAGTAAGTATTTGTAAGCCTACATTGCACTTTGAAAACAGTGTTCTAGTGAATTGCTGTTTTTATTTAAACTTGTTTTTGCTGTTGTGACTGATTTTATCCACTTTGAATTTTTAGTACTTCTGCATTTTATAGCATAGGTTAGATTCAGCCTTAATGAATCTACACTATTTGGTATCACTTGAGCACTAAAACCAGCTCTTCACTGAGATACTGAAAGATCCGAGTCATCCGTTGCTTCCAACTGACTACAAGTGCCTGTTTTTGCTCGTATATTGCATTGTTAATATATATTTGCATTCGACTGTCTGTCTGAATTGTCTGAACTGTTTTTGCCCATTTTACTGTATACTGTACTAGCTAAGCTGTAGCATAGCCCAGTTCCAAGTTTGTTGTTTCTGGGTCTGTTCTGTAACTTCCGAGCATCAACTTCAAGCCACCTTTGTTGCAGAAGACCCTTGTGGGAGTAGAGTGCTGTCTGGGCCCATCTAATCGAGGGTGAGTGAACTAGAGTTCATAGAGAGCATCCTTATTGGCTAGTTTGAGTTAAAAGGGTTATTTCTAGCTTTATTTAAGCCCCACGTTTACGCTTGTTTGTGTGTAGCACACCATCGTGCTCCGCCGCCTAGCAGTGGTTACCGTTGATAAATTTACCAAGCAAAACATTTGCATCTGTAACCACCCTTACCACTTTGCTTGTGGTCCTTCAGAGGTTTTTCGTGGCCCTCCGCTATTGTCAGGTGGAACACTAAGCCTAGCCTCAGGGGTACCAACACACCTCTCACCCACTAGCCATTCCTAAGTGCAACCACTTTTCCCAAAGGTTCCTCAACTTCGTTAACTCCAATGCCCCGGACCAGCTGACTGACACCTTTCACAAGGGGTCCCAACATCCTGGATCTGGTGCTTACCAATGTAGGGGACCACTGCAGCACCCCCACTGTGAGGTCTTTCCTGGTGAGATATGGCCACAAATTAGACGTTATGTACCTACCATAACGTTCCATGTTAGTTGTCTTCTCTCGCCTTCTTTCTTGCTGGATGGGTTCGGAGCCGATCCTCGGCTCCGACTCGGCACTTGCTTTAGCTTGAGAACTCCTTTTACCAGCTCGAGGCAACCCTATATCCCATGATGCAAGGCGGAACTACCTCAGATCTCGTTTGGTAGCTAACCTACCCTGCTAAGGACTAACCTAACATATTTAGGAAAAAAACAAGTTCATAATAAAGAGTCCTCTAATGAAGGCTCAGAAGGAAACAACCTGATAGGAACTCTTCAAGATCTGTCCAGGCCAGGGGGGAAGGAGGGAGGGACGCAAGAAAGAAGGCGAGAGAAGACAACTAACATGGAACGTTATGGTAGGTACATAACTTCTAAATGTTAAGTTGTCAATCTCGCCTTCATTCTTGCTGGATGGGACCGCGTCCCTAGCACCTGTATCCCGGGTGGCTCAATGGAACAGACTCTTGAGAACTGTGGAACCAAAACTGGCCCTGTCTCTGGAGGCCAAATCTAACTTGTAATGAGAGACAAAGGTATGAGGAGTGGCCCAAGTAGCTGCTGCACAAATGGTATCAATGGGTAGTCTATCCTGAAAGGCTGCAGAAGTGGATAGACTCCTGGTTGAGTGTGCTTTCGGTTTAGAAGGTAATTGCTTGCCTCAGAGAGTACACATGAGAAATGGTGGAAGACAACCATCTGGATAAGGTCACTTTAGATACTGGGAGACCTTTCCTGTTTTCTGCATAGGAGACAAATAATTGGTCCGATTTCCTGAATTGTTTCGTTCTATGCAAATAGTACCTGAGCTGACGATGGACATCCAAAAAATGAAGCTTTTGTTCAGCTCTATCAGAATAGTTTGGGAAAAAAACTAGTAGATCTATGGATTGATTAATATTGGTTTGAGACACAACTTTAGGGAGAAAGGACGGGTTCGTTCTTAAGGATACCCTGTCCTTATGAAAAACCAAGTAAGGAGAACGGATGCAGAGAGCTTGAATCTCGGAAACCCTTCTTGCTGAAGTGACAGCCAGTAAAAATATAGTTTTCCAGGTCAATAACTTCAAAGAACATGAAGCAGACGGTTCAAGGGAGGTAATATCAAGGATGCCAACATTAAATTTAGATCCCATTGCGGAGGAGGATGCTTTATCGGCTTTAGGAGAAAAACTCCTCTCAGAAAGGCCTTGCATAATCTATGAGACATAATGTTATTGTCATGCAAGCCAACATGATACTTGGAAATAGCAGCCAGTTGAACTTTTACTGTAGATGAAGAAGATCCTGACTGAAAAACCTCAGCCAGGAAATCCAAAACAGAATGCACAGGAGCAGTAAAGGGATCAATATTCCTGGAATTTGCCCAAATAGAAAAACGTCGCCACTTGCTAGCATAAACGGTTCTGGTGGACGACTTTAAAGAAGCCACTAAGATGTCTCTGACTGAATCGGAGATCATCGGAAGCCTGGCTAGGGAAGGAAGTGGAGCAACCAAGCAGTGAGGTTGAGAGAATGAATGGCCCGGTGCTGTTGACCCGACTGGTGGATCAAGAGATCCGGAACTGGGTCCAGATGCCAGGGCTGCACCAGGAGGTAACGATGCAGAGACGGAAACCAAATTTGTCGAGGCCAGTAAGGGGCAATGAGAATCAACTTGGCCCTCAAAACGGTGGCTTTCTGAATGACTTGTGGAATCAAGGGAAAGGGAGGAAAGGCGTACAGAAGTCCCCGGGGCCAATCCTGGGTTAGAGAGTCTCTCAGGGGTTGGTCTGGTAGGGGAAAAAGGGTGAAAAAATCGGGGCACTTGTTGTTTTGGGGTGTAGCAAAAAGGTCGCAACAAGGAGTGCCCCACTTCAGAAAAATCTGATCCACTACAGATTGTTTGAGAGACCACTCGTGAGGCATTAGAATGGATCTGCTCAGCCTGTCCGCCAAGAGGTTGGACCTGCCGGGGATGTGCGTTGCTATCAGAAACCGATGAGAGGAGATTGCCCATTGCCAAAGTCTGAGAGCTTCTCGACACAACGGATAGGACCTGGTCCCGCCCTGCTTGTTGATGTACCAGACCACGGACATGTTGTCCGTTTGTACTGCAATAGTCCCCGTGGGAAGAAAGTCGTTTAGGGCTTGCAACGTTAAAAGCACCGCTCTCATTTCCAGGACATTTATGTGCAGATGGTATTCTATGGGTTGCCACGTCCCGTGGACCATCCTGCCCTGATAATGCCCCCCCCACCCGATCAGAGAGGCATCCGTAGTAACTGTGGGAACCGGAGGAGGGGGAACAAAAGGTCGGCCCTGATGAAGAAGAGGGGAAGATATCCACCAATTCAGATGAGTCCTGCACGATTGTGTGACTAAGATTTCGTGCCTCATCGGAAGACTGTGGAACGACCACTGAGTGAATAACATCCACTGCAGAAGACGCATGTGGAAGCGAGCTAGTGGTAGAAGAACAATGGCCGCAGCCATAAGACCTAGAACCTTTAGTATCAGCCTGGCTTTCACTTTGCTGCTCTGCAATAAAATCCGAACGTATTTTTGGATGTCCAGAATTCTTTGATCTGTTAGTCTGGCTAACATTTTGACGGTGTTTAATTCTGCGCCTATAAAGGTGATAGATTGGCAAGGCCGCAGAGAAGATTTTTCAAAATTCACTGAAATTCCCAAACTCCTGCATAGCTGCAGAGTGTAGTCTCTGGTCTGAAGAAGCTGACACCTGGTGGTGGCGGAGAGGAGCCAGTCGTCTAAATAAGGAAACACCTGGAATCCTTGACGTCTCAGATGAGCTGTGACCACTGCCATACATTTGGTAAACACTCTGGAGGCTGAAGTGAGGCCAAAGGGCAGGGCTCTGAATTGGTAATGACTGGTCCCTAGCCGAAAGCGGAGAAACCTTCTGGAGCGCCTGTGAATCTTTATGTGATAGTACGCGTCCTGAAGGTCTATAGAGCACATCCAGTTGTCCTTGCCCAGAAAGGGCAGAATGGACTGAAGCGTGACCATCCGAAATCTTGCCTTCTTGACAAATCTGTTTAGACTGCTCAGGTCTAATATTGGTCTCCAATCTCCCGTCCTTTTGGGGACCAAAAAGAATCTCGAGTAGACGGCGGATCCTACTTGGTCTGCCGGAACAGTCTGGACGGCTCTTTTTTCTAGGAGCTTTGAAACCTCCTGTTCTGCCAAATCCCTTTGACCGGGTGAGATGTCTGGAAGGGATTGTTGAGGTACGGGATACCTTTCGAAGGGGATTTTGTAACCCTCGGATATGATCGACTGTACCCACATATCTTGTGAAAGGGAATGCCAGGCTACTGGGTACAGTGAAATCCTTCCCCCGACTGCCTCCAAGGGTGGACAGTCGGGCAACACCTCAGGGGTGCTGAAAGGGCTTCTCAGGAAGAGACTCCCTGTTGCTCAGGTTCTGAGGATCCCCCCTGCCCCTAGGGCGGCGTCTATTATTGTTACCCCCTCTGCCTCTGGGGGTAAACTGACCACGTGTGTCCGGTGTAGCTCCTTGGGCTTTGCGGAACCACATCTTCCCTCCCTTCTGGCCCTTGGGATATGGTCTAGAAGGGGTGGAGAAATGGACTCCAATGGCAGAAAGAGTTTTACCGTCCTGCTCACACCTGGTCAAGGTATCCTTCACCTGAGGTCCGAACAAAGCCGAACCATCAAAGGGGGTATTGGTGAAGGACGCCTTAAAGGGGTCCGCAAAATTACAAAGCCGCATCCAGGCTTGACGTCTAAGAGCCACTCCTGTGCCTGCGGCCCTGCTCGCTCCATCGGCCGCATAGGATATGAGCCGCATGGAGGAGTTGGATAGGGAATTCAGGATTGCTAGCTGTGAGGCAATCTTTTCTTGAGCCCCAGCAGCAGAAGGATCCTGGACCACTTCATCTAGTTCCTTGAGAATATCTCTTTGAAGCCTGGTGAAGTGACAAAGGTAGTTCAGCGAACGCATAGCAAAGGTCGCTGAAGAAAACATCCGCTTTCCATACCTGTCCATGGTCCTAGAATCCTTGTTAGGAGGATGGACAGGTACTGAAGGATCCAGTTCCTTCTTAGTGGCGTCCGCCACCACCATAGCATCCACAGAGACGCCCTTGGAAAGAAACTGTTTGTCCGTAGGGGCCGTAATAAACTTGGATGGTCTCCTGGGGACAGGTTGCACAGAATCTGGAGCTGCCCACGCCTTTCGAGCCACTACCTGCATAAGTGGGTCGAAAGGCGGAGACACCCAGGAGGTGGAGGGTCGGGATCCAAAAGTCTCCAGGTATACCGACTCATCCTCGGAGGGATCAATGGATGGCCAATTCCCCCTCTGTTTGAGGAGCTCAAGGATGTCTGAAAAGGAAACATCCTCAGAGGGGGATCGTGGGAACCCTCCGACTCATCTAAGTCGGTATCAGATGTAGTAGACTCAGGGGAGTCTGTGTGTTTCCTCTTACACGTCCTCTTCCGAGGGGGTTCACCTGCAGGATCAGGAGAAACTTCGGAAGAGGAAGATATTCCCAATGGGGAAACCTGGGGCGATGGATCCCTGGGCCTGAGAGCAAGAGGCTGGCAAGAGGTGTCTACAGGCACCGAAGAGGGAGGAGCTAGAGGGATGGACCGTTGACCTGGCTCAGGAGCCAGGACACTCCTCATCACCTCAAAGGCTCCCTTCCGGAGACCGGAATATCCCCGTTCCGAGGAAATAGTAATTCCCGGCTCCACTGAGAGGGAAGGCTCCGAGGCCGATGTCGGTGCCGAGCTTACCAAAGCGAAGCCCGAGAGGGAGAGCGGGGTCGGACAAGGTTCCGATGCCACTAGCCCCTCGGAGCCGACCAGGAAACTCGACGACTGGATCCCTCCAAGGAAGGTCTCAAGGAGGAGATCGGCGCCGAAGACGACGGAGCCGAAGGATGTATCGGCTCCGGCGCCGAAACAGTCGCTGTCCCGAGAAGCTCCAGCTCTGAACTCTGGTGGGGAGTCGGAGGAGGAAGTTCAAGGGGTGAAGCAATAGCCGAAGTCTGCTGAGACGGGCTATGGAGCATTTGGGCCAGTGCCTGCGACTTTAACAGCCTGCTTACCACCCTCTCTAAATCGTGGTCAGACAGCCTGGAAGATCTCGAAGATCGGCTCCGATGACTCCGCTCCGACAAAAGAGGAGACCCCGGAGCCGAGTGGATCGATTCCAAAGACGGGGACCGAGATCTCTTCTTGGAGGAAGTCATCGGAGCCGACGTCCTATGGGTTCCAGATGGAGCCGAAGGCTTCTCGGCTCCGATACTGGATACTGCGTCGGCTCCAGCCGGAGCCGACAAGGCAACAGCAGATTGGGTGTCGGAACCGACCCTAGCTTAGAAGGAGAAAGATCGGCTCCGGCCGGAGCCGATCTCGACTCCGAAGGAGTCGGAGCCACCGGGGGAGGCTTGGAAGCTGTAGCCTGACCCCTGGATGGCTTGGAAGGCTTACTAGACCCAGGTTTAGTGGGTGAACCTTCCGGCTTTAGCAAGCCACGGAGGATTAGCTTGTTCCTCCTTTCCTGCAGGACTCGCTGGCTAAAAGAGTGACACAAAGCACAGGAGTCCTGCAGGTGTAAAGGCCCCAGGCAGTAAACACAAGAAGTGTGACAGTCTGTCAGAGACATTTTCTGACAGCACGAGTCACACTTCTTGAAGCCCAAGACCTTTACCTCTTTAGACATAGTCTAAGGAAAAAAGAGTAATAAATACTCACACAGACACACACACACCAAAAACAGTCACACAAATTAATCCCCAAACACAGACACACCGATAGGGATTAATAAGGAAGGCCTAGGCCTAACTGAAAATGATTAAAACTTTTTATAAAGTATAAAATTTTTCTAAAAGGGGAATAGGGTGGATAAATGTGACACTAAACACTAAAAAATAGGAAAAAAGGGAAGATAACCCTGACTAAAGCTGTTTGAAACTCACTTACCTCAGCTGGCAAAAAAGGAGACCTCTTCGCAAAGCGGCAAACGAGATCTGAGGTAGTTCCGCCTTGCATCATGGGATATAGGGTTGCCTCGAGCTGGTAAAAGGAGTTCTCAAGCTAAAGCAAGTGCCGAGTCGGAGCCGAGGATCGGCTCTGAACCCATCCAGCAAGAATGAAGGCGAGATTGACAACTTAACATTCAGTCTCATTCGAACTATCACATCTGACCCTCTGACCCCCACCCCCCCCCCCACCCCCAGCAGCAACTAAGCTAAAAAACTTCTCCAAAGCAGATTATATCCTCTTATGGGATGGCATAAACAGCTTCACTGCCCCTCCCCCCTCAGATGGGACTGGAAAATACGCAGAGTTCTACTCCAATATTTCAAACAAACAGCTGTATAACTCCATTGACTCGGCTGTACCTGAACCAAAACAAGCTCCTCAAAGAAGAGCAAATCTGCCTGGTGGACAACTGCCATTAACAGGCTTTACAATAAGAGGAAGAAATTGCTGTCAGAGTAAGAGGGAGTGAGCCCTAAACTGGAAACACTCCCTCCTCAGCTTAAACAAGCAAGTAAGACTTCTTGTGACGTCCTCCAAAGCAAACTACAAATCCAAATTAGCTTCCTGGACTAAGAACAACCATACAGCATTCTTTAGTTACATATGTAACCGAAAAGGAAAGGCCCAGATTTGTGCCGAACTGGTAGTTAAAGATACCGCATATACTGAGCCTGTGGATATAGCTAACCTGTTAGCAGACAATTTTTGTGAAAACCTCACTCCTCTGTCCCTACCACATGTAACCCATGACATCCCTACTACCTGTCCCCCTACCTTGCATCTCTAAAGAGCAGGCCATAAACACTCTGTCTAAGGCCAAAACCACAGCATCTATTGGACCTGATAACATCCCAGGCTGCTTCCTACATGGGCTCCAACAAGAATTAGCAACACCATTGGGTACTCTTTACAATCATAGTCACAGCACTGGCTTTGTCCCAGCTGAATGGAAAATGGCTACCATTATCCTCCTGCACAAAGGTGGTGCTTCCACTGATCCTGGGAACTACAGACCTATTAGCCGGACTAGTCTTATCTGCAAGGCCATGGAGTGAATCATCATGGACCTTATCAACAAAGATATAGGTAATCTCCAAACACTTGACTCTACTCAGTTTGGATTTGTAAAAGGGAGATTACACCTGTTAAACCTGATGGACTTCTTCAAGACAGTCACCAAGGCCCTGGAAGAGGGGAACTCTGTGCATACAGCATACCTAGACTTAGCCAAGGCTTTTGACACTATCCCCCACTCAGGCATCATTCATAAACTCACCCAGCTAGGTATCAACCCTTACATCATTAGACGGGTTGCTATCTGGCTCACTGACAGAACTCATAGTGTCAAAATAGGGGAATCCACCTCCAACAGCAGACCTGTAACCAGTGGTGTTCCACAAGGATCAGTCCCTGGACCTCTATTTAGAATCTATTTCTCCAAAGTGCAAGCAAAAACTAATGGTCTGTGGCTGACAAAGTTTGCTGATGACTGCAAACTGGGAGCAGTCATAACATCTCCAAAGGATGTCAATATCCTACAAGTGGGTCTTAAACAAATGATTGGTGCCAAAGTCATTGCCATAAACTCAATGCAAAAAAATGTATTATCCCTTATGGTAAGAGCGACGTTCCTGCTAATTACCACATCAATAGCAACACCCTAAGTACACACTCAGTGGTAAGAGACCTGGGCACACAGGTTGACAGCAGCCTTACCTTTGATCACCATGTCTCCACAGTGGTAAGAAGGGCATTCTATATTGTTCATCTCATAAATGCGGGCATTGCCTCCAGAAAAAAATAAGCTATAACCTTCTTGTACTCTTCCCTCATCATGCCAATAATAGAGTACAATCTCCCTTTTATGTACCCTTCCACGCACCTGCAGAAATTGGAGACACCACAAAGGCTCCTCACAAGGAAAATGCAAGATCTTCTGAAATCACCGTCACTTTATTCCGTTTCATAAAGACTACTCAGAGGCAATCTCTGCCTTGCATACAAGGCGACCTCTGACTGTTTCATTGGAAATGCTGCACATCTGCTAGTCAAATGGTACACAGATTACTCACTCTAAAGACTTCAACCTGGTATGTGACATTAATTGAACCTGCTAGAGGGACAGATTTGTCTCCCAGAGGTTACACACTTTTGGAACAGACTCCCACTTCATGTCAAACAGAGCACCTCACTGGCCCTATTCAAATGCAATCTGGACGATTGGATGGGTAGCCATAAATTCACCTCTGGGGTTCCACCTGTGTCCCTATTAGCGGCAATAGGTGCTAATCATGGAAATAAGGGTAGAACTTAGCTAGGTCTGTAAGGGCCCTAGGGCCATTAGCCTAGTAACTTCCTATGATCCTATGACCTTACTTAATCAGTACATGTTTATTTAGGCTTTGTTGACGGAGTTAGTCACACTAGGTCAATGTCTTCTTTTCAGGGGAGATACAAGGTGGTATTCATACTGACTAGGGGAAATTTGGCCAAGCCACCAGTGAATTTCCATTACTCTTTGGAACTGCAAAATGGTGCTGGAGGGCTGCTACTGCAGTTCTGGTTATTCCCAGATGGAGGAAAGTACAGCAGAGATTGAGGCAGTAGCAGGAGAAAAGATAGTGAAGGAATAAGACAAAATAGTATTTACAGAAATACAAGTCAGAGATTTGGAGACACTGATATTCTCGTTCAGCCCCGGGGGTCTCCCAGAATCCAGGGTCACCTGCCAAAGAAGTTCCCGGTATTTTAATCTAATAAATATCAGTATCGCCCCTCTTAAAACTTAGGG
Source organism: Protopterus annectens (assembly GCF_019279795.1). Taxonomy (NCBI): domain Eukaryota; kingdom Metazoa; phylum Chordata; order Ceratodontiformes; family Protopteridae; genus Protopterus; species Protopterus annectens. The sequence continues at coordinate 542,073,709 of NC_056726.1, forward strand.
CAGCTAAGTTGTAATTTGGAGTACTCAAAATATTCCTATTTATACATTTAGTATAATTAAGAAATGAGAACGTAGATATCCCAAGTAGTAGTGTTTTGACTTTTTAGGTATTAATTATTTTTAAAGAAACTTTTTTCTATTAGCAATTGTTTTTATGACTTTATCCACCAGATGGCACTATTTACTGTTAAACTTACCTATTAATCTTGTACTAGTTTTGATTTTGGATTTTGATTTATTTAAAAAGTTTAAATATACAACAGTATGTATTATTAAATTTGGTATACAGTGTTATTTACCATGATGGTAATTTAATTTAATTTTAATCATATAATTTGTTGTATAGTACGGGACAAATACTTACTTTTTTTTGGTTAATTCACTGATCCTGATTTTCACTGGTTGAGTATTTTTTAAATGGATATATAAGGGAAGGGCTTTTGATGATGTTGTATCTGATGAAGTCTATGCTCTACTGGACAAAAACACATTTTGTATAATTGTAGCATTCATTTTGGTTGTACGGAATAAATTTGTGGTGAATCACATCGTGTTAGTGCTCTGTGTGTGTGTGTGCTGGTGTTACAGACTGCCTGCTAAAGTTGTTAAGGTCACGTCTAGTGCTTGAAAGTAAAATCTGCCAGTACTGACCAGCAAATGACAGTGGGAAAAGTACAGTTGTGCACACTTACCATAAATGTAGATGTTAGAGTGTCTTCACTGTTGCAGTCATCACTGTAGGGTTCTTCCTGCCGGCAGGCAGTCCTCGGTCGGCCAGAATCCCAAAGTCTGGGTCCGTCCGGCGTTGGCTGTTCAGTCATGCTCCCTGATGTCAGAGCGCTAGGAGTACAAAGCTGCCAGCTGACGCCATGTTCTCCAGTTTTTCTTGCCCCAGATGTCAGGTGCCTAAAAATGAAGGCCAATAGTAAAAACCAAAAAATAACATACCACAAACCCCATAGCTTGTAGTAAATACACCTCAGAAGAAAGGTGAAGTAGGTAAGCACACTAGTGAAAGTATAAGAGGGGACAAGAGGGAGGGTAACCCAGACTGCAACAGTGAAGACACGCGAACATCTACATTTATGGTAAGTGTACACAACTGTACTATGTTCATCGTGTTTCACTGTTGCAGTCATCACTGTAGGGTTGAATCCTAAAGCTGAGATAAACGGGTGGTGGTTACTTGATGAAGGAGCGGCTAGAAGACTGCAGAAGCAAAGCCTGCCCTAGACTTAGAGTAAAGAGGGAGATTGTAGTGCTTAGAGAAAGTATGCCCTGAACTCCAAGTTGCAGCTTCCAAAGTATCTTTGGTAGGTACTCCCCTGAGAAAAGCAGCTGAAGTGGCAGCAGCTCTGGTAGAGTGAGTCCTAATTTTTCCTGGGATTTTCTTTCCATGATGAGAGTAACAAAATCTGATTCCATGCGCAATCCATTTAGAAATGGTCTGTTTTGAAATGGCTTTGCCTTGGGAGTTTGCTGCATAAGAAACAAACAGTTCTGTTTTCCTGATATCCTTGGCTCTGTCCAGGTAAAAACAAAGTTGTCTGTGTACATCCAAGGAATGCAAGATCCTTTCCCCCTTATTTTGTGGATTAGTGAAAAAAGTTGGCAGGTGAATAGTTTGATTTAAAGCCACTTTGGAAACCACTTTAGGCATGAAAGTAGGATTAGTCCTTAAAGACACCCTAACTTGGTGAAAAATAATGTAAGGTTCCACAGCCATGAGTGCTTGTAGCTCCGAGACTCTCCTGGCTGAAGTCAAAGCCAGTAGGATAGCTGTCTTCCATGATAAATACTTAATATCAGTTGTGGCAGCAGGCTCAAAAGGAGGCAGAGTGAGTTTTTCCAGAACATAGTTGAGGTCCCAAGGCAGGTATGGGTGGTGTCCTAAGGGGCCTTAAATTCTTTGCTCCTCGTAGATATTGTTTCAGAAGTGGATGCGAAAAGAGTGGAGGGTCTGTATTGTAATGTGCAGAGATAGCTGAGGCATGAATTTTTATGGAGGAGAACGATAAACCCTTATGTAGCATGTCTGTTAGGTAAAGCAAAATCTGAGGGATATTAGGAATGAGAGGATCCGAATCCTGAGCATACATCCAGGTGCAAAATCTCTTCCATTTGCCTGCATAAGATTTTCTAGTGCTACGCCGTCTGGCTTCTAAGATAACACCCATGACCTTTTTGGGAAGGGGAGAATTAATCATAGATCCTGAATTCGCCAGGCTGCCAGGCTGAGAGTTTTGACATGAGAGTGCAGAACCTGGGCCTGGTGTTGGGACAATAGATTGGGAATCTGAGGCAAAATCCAAGGTGGTTCCTGAGACAGATTCTTCAGTGTTGAGTACCAGAATTGACAAGGCCAATTTGGGGCCAGTAGAATCATCGTTTTGGGCTTGTCCTGCTTGATCTTTAATAACACCCGTGGTAGAAGAGGTAGTGATGGAAAGGCATACCCCTTGAGGTTTTTCCAACTGAATGATAGTGCATCCACTTTCCATGCTAGCTTGTGAAAAGTCCTTGTGCAAAAAATCTGTAACTGGTGGTTGAGGGGGGATGCAAATAGATCTATGTCCGGGCAGCCCCAGGCTTCTGTAATTGTCTTGAATATGTGGGTGTCTAGCATCCACTCGTGTGGGTCTGACAGGTTCCTGCTCAGGCTGTCTGCCAAAGTATTTTGTTTCCCTGGCAGGAACTGAGCTTGTAGATCCACTTTGCAAGCTAGTGCTGTGTTCCATAGAGTCATGGCTAGTCTGCAAAGGGGGTAGGAATGTGAGCCCCCCCCCCCCCTGTTTATGTACCACACAACTGTGGTGTTGTCTGTTCGTATCAGCAGTTGTCCTGGTTGTAGAAGATCCCTGAAAGCCAAGAGGGCATTCTGAACAGCTAACATCTCTTTTAAATTGATATGTAGGTGCTCCTGATCCTCTGTCCAAAAACCTTGCTGACCCTTTCCCTGCAAGTGGGCTCCCATGTGTAATCTGAGGCGTCCGTGGTTAACACTTGGCTGGCTGGAGATAGACTGAAGGCTTTGCCTTTGTTGCGAAGACATGCCATGGTCCACCAATGGAATTCCTTTTGTAGGCAAGGCAAGACAGCAATCTATGTGTCTAGGCTGTGGCAATGCTGGGACCATACACTTTTTAGGTACCATTGTATTTTTCTCATATGTAGTCTTGCATTTGGTATGAGAAGGATGCAGGAGGTCATGTAACCCAAAGCCTGCAGGAATTTCCTTGCAGTTAGCTGAGTTATAGAAGCCAAGGTTTTGAAAGTGGAAGCCAGCTGTAGTTGTTTTTCGGATGTCAGGAATGCCATCTGGGTTGTTGTGTTTAAAAGAGCACCCAGAAAAGTTATCTGTTGTGAGGGGGTCAAATTTGACTTTTTTATGTTTACAGTGAATCCCAGGTACTTGAAAAGATTTTGAACAAATTCCAGGTGCTGGAGTAAGACATCCTTGCTGTCTGCTTGAATAAGGCGGTCGTCCAGATAAGGGTAAATTTGAATATCCTTGAGTCTTCAATAAGCTACTACTGGTGCCAGGCACTTAGTTAAGACCCTGGGCGCAGTAGACAAGCCAAAGGGCAGCGCAGAGAATTGGTAATGTTTCGAGATAGCCTTGAACCGGAGGTATTTTCTGCACTCCTGTCTGACAGGGATGTGTAGGTAAGCCTCCTTCAAATCCAATGTCACCATCCATGCATATTTGCTCAACATTGGCAGGAGCTGCTGCAGAGTAAGCATTTTGAACTTTGGTATCTCCAGGAAAGTATTCAAGACTGACAGCTCCAGGATGGGTCTCCATGAGTTTTGCTTTCTGGGAACTAGAAAAAGCCTTGAGTAAAAGCCCTGCCCCGTCTCTGATTGTGGAACCAGTTCTATGGCCCTCATAGCCATGAGGGATCCCACCTGGTTTAATGCCTCGGACCACTGGTGTTTTGGTAGGTCTGGCCATCCGTTTGGTCTTGGCAAGGTATGAAAGTGGAATTTGTAACCTCTTGAAACTACATCCGGAACCCACTTGTCTTGGGTTATGCAAGTCCAATTTTGTTGAAAGAGAGAGAGTTTTCCTCCTAGAGGGGCATCCAGGAGAGAAGTTCCTGGAGCCATGCAGAGGGAGTCATTGAGCCTGTTTTCTATATGATTGAGGTCTGTCCTCTCCCCCCCTGGAGGTGGAAGCACTCCATTGTCTAGGTCTGTAAGAGGTCTGTATTTGAGGCCTCCCTCTGGTGCGCCTATATCTACCCCTCTGAGACCTGTCCGAGCCGGGAAAAGGCCAATTTTTTGTTGGCCAACTTCTGCTAAATCTAGGGGGCTGAACTTATAAGAAATCCTTAACCGTTTGCATGGATTTTGCCTTATCCTCCATTTTCTTTATCACCTCTTCAGCCTTGGGCACAAACAAAACATTATGCTGAACAGGAGCATCCAGTAACTTTGCTTTCACTTGATCAGGTAAGTTTGTTCCTTTAACCAAGCATGTCTTCTAATGACTGTGCCTGAGGAAGCCTCCAAGGCATCAAAACCACAGTGTAAATCATGCTTCCCCACTTGTTCAGTAGCATGCATCAAAATCATGTAATTCCTTATTATCTGCACATGCAGAAATGGTACCTAACTTTTGTTTCATAACAGACAGTAGACATTGCTGATATTTAAGCATATGAAATTGGCAATTTAAAGCCCTAATCGATAAAGTAGCAGAAGTATACACTTTTTTGCCCCATCTCTCCAAAGCTCTGGAATCCTTATCTGTCGGAATAGGATTTTTAGCAGAAGCAGCCTTAACCCCCTTAGGACCCTGAGAAATGGTTTCTGGATCAGCAGTAGGATTTTTGTAAAGGAACTGGTGGGAGTCAGGGACCCTGTAATATCTGTCGGGCTTAGCAGGGGCTGGAGGAAAGGAGTCAGGAGTTAAATTAGCCTCAGAAAAAGCATCATCCAGAATAGGAGGAATAGCCAGGGGTCTAATGTTGGGGAAGAAGAAGGAAATCCCTGAGCCATCTCTTAGATTCCGAGTACTCCTGTCCCTCCCAGTGAAAATGTTCCCTCATGTCATGTAAAGTTTCCCCAAAAGAAAAATCCTCAGGGGGAGAAGCTGATGGAATAGATTCCTCAGCATCAGAACCCTCATAAGGAGGGAAAGAATATTCCATTTCAGAGGAAGACACTGAAGAAATAGATGCCTGAGCAGAAGATTCATAATCCAATCCAACTCTTGCCTTGGCCTTTTGTCTGGAGGGGGATGTGAACCCCTAATCATGGTTAGCAAGTCCTCCACCATTTTAAGTAACTGTTTCTGTGATTTGGGTCCCGGATCAGAAGAGGCCTGGGCTGGTGTCTTAGATTTAGGAGGAGTCTTTGTCTTTACCCTGGGTTTTGCCTTTATAAGAAGCTGTGTAGGCCTGAAAACCCCCTCGGAAGCCGGTACCTGCACAGCGGCTCCGGACCCATCCGAGGGAGCAATGTCCGAAGGTCCTGCTGCTGGAGTGCTCAAAGTTGGGCTCCTCGTGGGAGTCCGTTTCGACTATTGGTTCTGAAATGGCCGACAGGGGCTGCGAAAGCGCCTCACTGACGACGGCCGAACCTGAAGCTGGCTCTGGTTGTGTAACGTTGTCTGATTTGGACCTTGGAGGCCTGTCCTTATCCTTGCGTTGTTTGTGAACTCTGGTAGTCAGGAGCGGGTCCGATGACATTTTATAATTAAATCGCCTACCAAAGTAGTGAAAAGCAAAATCGTACCTCCGCTTAATCATACGTTGGTTAAATCTAGCACAAAACCGACAACTAGCTACATTGTGGTCAGGGCCTAAACAAGGAATACAGTAAGAATGGAAATCCTTATGAGGTATTTGCTTCCCAAAAGAAATGCAATTATTAACTTTTTCTGACATCGGACTGGAGCAAGAAAAAAGTTCCCCCAACAGGGTACTTAGCTTTGAGAAGAAGAAGTAAGTCTTCGGACTGAAGCACGAAAAAAATATCAGGAGTCAGCCGACTGACACTTGCGAACTGCTTTCACCGCACGGCAAGAAAGACTGGAGAACATGGCGTCAGCTGGCAGCTTTGTACTCCTAGCACTCTGACGTCAGGGAGCATGACTGAACAGCTGATGCCGGACCCAGACTTTGGGATTCTGGCCGACCGAGGACTGCCTGCCGGCAGGGAGAACCCTACAGTGATGACTGCAACAGTGAAACACAAACATCAAAAGATTTGTTTCTACCTGTTGTTCGTATGAACAAGGTGTCCCTAACTTCCTCTAATAGACTTAGAAAGCTGGAATAACAGGATGTGATTAAATGCATTACTCGAAGCATATGAACTCTGAAATTCAAATGTGTGCCATTATTTAGTCACTGAAATCCACAGTGGTTTCACCAAAAAACATAGATTTTATGAGGAACAGACCAAAAATATGAAGCAATAATCTTGACATTCTGTAAAAATCTAGACAGATGAAGGGTGAATGTAAATATCATGGACTATGTGACACTACCTGACACCGTCTGCTAAGTGCTTTTACAGCTTTGAAACCTGGCAAAACACTTGGTGATTTTTTCCCTACAATAACTAGTAGTACGTGAAGAAAATAAAGCTCCATGAACTACAAGGAATTATGATTGTGTCATAGATCATAATCCTGAATTTTGTGTTCCCGACGTGGATACCAAAATTCATCTCTCAAGGTGAATTTATTGGTATCCACGTCTCAAACACATAATCAGGTTATGATTGGCAACCCGATCATAATCAACTATATTAGAGGTTTGTTTTTTTTTTTTTTTTTTTTTTTTTTGGGGGGGGGGGGGGTAATATCAAATCCAGTGAGAAGAGGGAAAATTTATAATAAAACAGAGGAAAGTGGACTGAATTTAAAAAATCCAGTGGTTCATTTAGCATCTACGCATTTATTTTAGGTAATGGAGAATATAAAGGAAACTAACAAAAATCATAAGTGATATGTTATATGAAATTTATAAAATATGAAAATGTGAAAAGAATACAGAAACAAAACAAGGGTAGAAGTGAAAACAAAAAAAAAGCGAAAATAAAATTAAATTATGGAAGTTAACAATGAAGGTTATTTGATGAGAAAAGAAAAGACGACAATTAGATGATTTTGGGAAAAATACTTGGTGAACTCATGAAAGGGTTTAAAGGAAAATGAAAAAAAGACAACGAAAGATAGGAAAGAGAGGTTTGAAAGGTTTTATGAAGTAGAGGATTTTTTTTTTGAGGAGAATCTTACTGGGTAAGTTACCAGTGACATGGTATACGAAATATAAAGTAACAAAAGAAAGTATGTTGATTGTACTGAGGAATAAACAACAAAAAAAAAGAAGTTATGTACTCACCATAAAGTACAGCTGTGTACACTTACCATAAATGTAGATGTTCGAGTGTATTCACTGTTGCAGTCATCACATCCCTGCCAGGGTAGCACTCGGCCGATCCGAATACCAGAGGCTTAGTATTTCTGCGTCGGCTGCTGTCGTTTCAGGACCAACGTCAGGTCATCAGTAGTATAAACTAAGACAGCCGACGCCATTACATCAGTTTTTCTTGCCCTAACATGTCAGGAGCCCCCAAGTAGGAGCTAGGTTCTGGTGGAAGAACCCCACCAGTAGAAAGTAAATACCAATATGCCCCTTAGAAAGGAAAGAGAAGAAAGGGGGATGGAGGGAGGGAGAGAAACCAGGACTGCAACAGTGAATACACTCGAACGTCTACATTTATGGTAAGTGTACAGAACTGTACTATGTTCTTCGTGTTTCACTGCTGCAATCATCACATTTGGGTTAATTCCCAAAGCTGAGGAAAATTGTGTAGGCAGTCAAAGAAACTAGGGGCTGGCTAGGATGCCCTGCAAGACTGTAGAGGCAAACCCTGCCCTGGATTTGGAGAGGACAGGCAGGTGGTAATGTTTGGTAAAAGTGTGAACAGATGTCCAGGTGGCAGACTCCAGGATGTCCCTGGTGGGGACTCCCCTGAGGAAAGCTGCAGAGGTGGAGGCTGCTCTGGTGGAGTGAGTCCTGACCCCCTTGGATAGAGGCTTTCCATGTTGTCTGTAGCAGAAATGGATGCAGTGTGCCTCCATTTGGAAATGCTGCATTTGGAGATGGCTTTGCCTTCTGCCCCTGTAGCAAAGCTAACCAGCAATTGATCAGACTTTCTTAAATATTTAGTCCTGTCTAGATAAAATCTGAGTTGTCTGTTCACATCTAGAGAGTGCAGAATCCTTTCCCCCTTGTTCTGGGGATTAAGAAAAAAGGTGGGCAAATGAATGGATTTGTTGAGAGCCACACTGGACACCACTTTGGGCATGAAGGATGGATTAGTTTTGAGGGATACCCTGCCAGCATGGATGATGATGAAGGGTTCCACAGCCATGAGCGCTTGCAGCTTGGAGACTCTTTTGGCTGAAGTGATGGCCAGAAGGAATGCTGTCCTCCAGGAGAGAAATTTTAGCTCTGCAGAAGAAGCTGGTTCGAAAGGGGCAAGGTGAGCTTTTCCAAAACATAGTTAAGGTCCCAAGCTGGGGTGGGTGCCCTTCTGGGTAGCCTCAAGTTGCTAGTCCCTCTTAGGAACTGTTTGATCAAAGGGTGTGAGAAAAGGGTCTGCTCAGTGGGAAAATGAGCAGAAATAGCAGAGGTATGATTTTTTATAGAGGAGAAAGAGAGGCCACTGTGTAGTAGATCAGTTAAGTAATCCAGATGAGAGGGAGGGATGGAGGGCTGTGCCGTATTGGCTCCTTTAGCCTGAATCCAGGTGCAGAGCCTTTTCCATTTGTCAGCAAAAGACTTTCTAGTGCTAGGGCATCTGGCCTCATGGATAACCTCTAGAACCTGCTTACTGAGGTTGGCAGATTGATCTGGGGTTAGGGAAAAAGCCAAACTGTCAAACTGAGTGTCTGCAGTTGGGGATGCATGAATTCCCCTTCCCTCTGGGTCAGGAGGTTTGGAATCTGAGGAAGATGCCATGGTGGCAGTGGTGACAGGCTGCACAGCAAGGGGTACCAGTGCTGGCGAGGTCAGTCTGGAGCAATAATAATTGTTCTTGGTTTTTCCTCCTTTACTTTGAGCAGTACCCTGGGAATGAGAGGTAGTGGAGGAAAGACATAGATTGGTAGACTGACCCAGGGGAAGGACAGGGCATCCACTTTCCAAGCTATGCAGTGGATGCTCCCTGGTGCAGAATTTGCTGAGCTGATGGTTGGTGTGGGAGGCAAAGAGGTCGACCTTCAGAGTGCCCCATTTCTGAGTTATTAGAGTGAAGGTTCTTCTGTTGAGCTGCCACTCATGTGGGTCCAGAAGATTTCTGCTTAATTGGTCTGCCAGAGAGGTGAGAGCCTGGTAGGACTTGTGCTAACAGGTGCAGCTGTATGGCAGAGGCTGTGTGCCAAAAGGTCATGGCCAGCCTGCATAGAAGGAAGGAGCGAGTCCCTCCCTGATTGTTGATATACCACATCATGGTGGTGTTGTCTGTTTTGATCAGGAGAGCACCTGGGGAGAGAAGTGGTTTGGAAACTATCAAGGCATGTTGGACAGCCATCATCTCTTTTTGGTCGATGTGCAGAGGGATTTGCTGCGGGCTCCATTGGCCCTGTATGCACTTGCCGTCTATATGTGCACCCCAAGCATAGTCTGATGCGTCTGTGGTGAGGGTCTGGGCTACGAGGGTTGGTGAGAAAGGCAGTTCCTTGTTGTGGGACCATGCTGTTGCCCACCAAAGAAAATATTTTCTGAGGCAAGGAATTATAGATAAGAGGTTCCAGGTCTTGAGAGTGTTGACACCAAAGGCATTTTAGGTACCACTGAAGTTCCCTCATATGCAGTCTGGCATTTATAACGAGTAGTATGTAAGATGCCAAAGCTTGCAGGACCTTCCTTGCAGATAACTGGGGCCTGGTGGCTAGCTGAGAGAAGTAGGCTGTCAGGAAAATTTGTTTTTCTGGTGTAAGGAATGCCATCTGGGATGCTGTGTCCAGGCTTGCTCCCAGGAAAATAATCCTTTGGGTGGGCACCAGTTTGGATTTCTTTTTGTTGACTGTATACCCTAGGGAGATTAGCCGGGTCTTTACAAGGCCAGGTGCTTCAGCAGCTTTTCCTGGCTGTTGTCTGCCTGAATAAGGCAGTCGTCTAAGTATGGGTATTCCTTTGTCTGCAAAAGGCAATAGCTGGAGCCAGACATTTTGTGAAAACTCTGGGAGCAGTAGACAAGCCAAAGGGAAGCACAGGGAACTGAAAGTGTTGAGATCCTGCCCTGAAACAGAGATATTTTCTGCATGATTCCGATGGCCTCTTTTAGATCCAGTGTGGCTAGCCAAGCATCCTTGGAAAGCATGGGTAGCAGCTGCTGGAGGGTGAGCATTTTGAATTTTGGGATCACTAGGAAGCTGTTTAGAATGGATATATCGAGGATGGGGAGCCAGGTGCCCTCTTTTCTGGGCACCAGAAAAAGTCTGAATAGATTGAGGATGGGGTGCCAGGTGCCCTCTTTTCCGGAAACCAGAAAAAGTCTGGAGTAGAAACCTTGGCCTATCTGTTCTGCAGGAATGTGTTATACTGCCCTCATAGAAATCAGGGAAAGGATTTGCGTTTGAGCCTCTGCCCACTGGCTTGGATGTAGATCTGGGAACCCTTTTGGGGTTGGAAGAGTGTGGAAGGAAAATTTGTATCCCTGAGACACTTATGTTCAGAACCCAGTAGTCGTCGGTAATGGTGGCTCAGGTGCTTGCGTGAAAGGAGAGTTTTCCTCCTAGGGGTAAGTGAAGGTGGGCAGAGGGAGGGGGTGGAGGAGGCAAGTTCTTACTATAAGGGGGTGGCTTAGAACTCCCTGGTTTTGAAGTGGAGGTAGTCCACTGCTTAGATCTCTGCATTCCCTGTGGCTGCTGTCTGAGGGGGTCTGGTTCCCCGGGGCCTATGCTGGACTGACTTGGAGGGAGCAGGAAAGGACCAGTGTTTGGTGGGACAATGCCTGCTGAACCTGGGTGGCTAGACCTGTAAGAAATCCTTAACTGTTTGCATAGATTTTGCTTTTTCTTCCATCTTTTTTAAGACCTATTCTGCCTTAGTGCCAAATAAAACCAAAAAGCCACACAGCGACCTGTAAAAGACTGATTTATTGAATAAAACAATGAAAACATCGAACCAACAAGGTACTAAGCGCTTTCACCCAACAACTTCAGGGCATCATCAGAGTACTGAAAGGACAGTAACATAGCCATCCCTTATATACACATTCCTTAATTAGTTAATTGAATTAATTACATGCTATTAAACTACTCTAAACAAAATAATGTGAATCATTAAAAATGTATATAAAAAATGTATATGGGAATTCTAAAATTATGAACAATTCATAACACTCCTGTGTGGAAAAGGATTATGGAAAAACGTTATTGAACAATACAACAGTACACAGGACCAATTCTTGGCACAGACAGATATATTTGATGAAGTTAATTCACCTGTTCAGGGTGATTTTAATTTACAAATTCAAATTATAAATACTGGTGACTCTATAAATGATACTATTTATACAAATCATGTTTTTGAAGAACCTAATATGTATGGATTAGGATGTTTACAGAACACAGTTACTTCACACTGTTACAACTGTTTTATTGTTTCTGATGGGGGTTTCAGTTTATACAATTTTACTGACAGTAATTTTGGCCATGAATTTTTAGCCCTTTTTAAAAGAGGTTTTACCTTTGTACCATCTTTTAAGCATGATCTCGGTAAAGTTTTAATTAATTTAAAACTTTACACGACTATTGGATTTAAAAAAAAATTTTCTCCAACAATGATGATTGTACAAAAGATTCTAGTTGTTTTACGCTTAAGCGTAGTAGTACATTCATACCACCACATAATCCTATGATTTATATTTTTGAGAAACTTTGTGAGACCCAGACTAGAAAAGTCTTGAGGAACGATGTACATACAACACAGAATCTCACTCCTGCAGAAATGTTTTGTCTTAAAGAACTAACTACGTCTGGCAAATACAGAGTAATGAAACCAGATAAGGGAGGGGGTGTGGTAATCATGACAAATACTGACTATTATAATAAAATGACCATTATGCTCAGTGACAGTAATGCATATGAAAAAGTAACTAAGTATGAAATGTCTAGGGCATACACTAAGGTGGATTGGCTATTTTACAAACTCCTTAAGGATGGAACTATAAACAAAGAAGAATATTCTTATTTAACTGTTGAGTTTCCTATCACTCCATCCATTTTTGGAATTCCAAAAATACACAAAGACATTCACAATCCACCCTTTAGGCCTATAGTGTCAGCTAGGGGCTCCAAAACTGAGGCTATCGCATCTTATATAGACATTCACTGTAAGGAGACGCTTAAAAATGTATCTCATATTTTAAAAGACTCCTGGCATTGTTTAGACCTTGTGAGACAATGTATGACGAATGTAGGCCCGAATACAATCATGGCTACCATTGATGTTGTGAACCTATTTACTGTTATTCCTCACAAACAAGGCCTGGAAATGTTCGAGGCCAGTTTATTGAAATATAGTGGTATGAATGTCTCAAAATGTAGACTTTTGACTGAACTGATGGAAACAATACTGGAGAATAATTTTATATATATATGAATGGTGAATACTATAGACAAAGTACAGGTGTGGCCATGGGGGCCAGATGTGCACCAATTTATGCCAACTTGGTGCTAGCTAATTGGGAAACAGAGTTGGTCTTCACATCAACACATTGGTCTAAAATTGCCTTATATTTACGATACCTTGATGATATCCTTATTTTTTGGATGGGCAACAAAGATGAATTCGTAGAATTTACACAGTTTTTAGGAAGGACATCTGGTTTTCTAGAATTTACTAGTAAAATCTATGAAAATAATTGTGAATATCTTGACATTGTTTTTTCTTATAGTAATGACGAGATGCATTCTAACATTTTTAGAAAGAAAACATTTTCAAATTCCTTTTTACACTTTAACAGTTGCCACCCATTTTATCAAAAAAGGAACTTGATTAAAGGTCAGATGGTAAGGTTGTCAAGAATCATTAGTGATGACAACACATTCAATTTAGAAATTGAAAAATTATCGAATATGTTTCTTGACAGGGGATATCCCAATGAACTTATTTGTAATATTAAAAGGGAGATCTATAACTAAAGACTGTTGATATACAGACCTATTATTAAATTTGGATGCAATAACATATCGAACACTAATACAAATAAATTTATAAATGACACTTTTGTATTACCATATAATGATACATCTCCTCACATTGTTAATATTGTTCATGAGACCTGGACAAGTGTTTTTACCAACAATGTTGAGTTGACCGAGGTTATTGGCAGTTACCCCAAGATTACTTTCAGTAGAGGGAGGAATTTGAAGGAAATTTATGAGATGAATATCAATGATGATATTTTTAAAATGTCTAGAATGAACAAATGTGGAACCTGTCACACATGTAAATATATTAATGATGGTCCATATGTTGCTATTTCTAATTTTGGCAAAACTATTAGATGCCCTGGATACAGTAATTGTAATTCTAAGATGGTTGTTTATGTAGCAACATGTTCAGCATTTTATGTTGGGAAAACCATCAGGAAGTTAAGAGAACGTATTGTTGAACATGTTAGAGATATTAAAAAACACAAAAATACTAGTTCTTTATATACACATACTAGATGTCCCAATTTCAAGAGATTTCTATTTTTTATTATAGATAGAATCCCTCATAATATACATAAAGGTGGTGATGAGAAGACCATGTTGGAAGCCAATGAATGTCTTTGGCAACTAAGATTAAACGCCTGTACTTTGCCAGGTATTAATGAACACATTTCAATATCCAGTGTATTAAAACTTAAATCACATTTTATTTGTCCCATTTTACATGTTTATAGATGCTGTATTTATATACTACAATTATTATACCACAATATTTATTTAATTACTTTGATAGATATTCATGATATTAGTTACACTATATTTATAGTAAATATATGTTTTTTAGAAATATTTTATAAGTATTCTTGTACACTAACACTATTTTAGATTTTATTACAAACACCTATTTATTGTATATGAACATCCACTGTGTAGTGTTCTGGTTCAATAACTTTTTTCCATAATCCTTTTCCACACAGGAGTGTTATGAATTGTTCATAATTTTAGAATTTCCATATACATTTTTTATATACATTTTTAATGATTCACATTATTTTGTTTAGAGTAGTTTAATAGCATGTAATTAATTCAATTAACTAATTAAGGAATGTGTATATAAGGGATGGCTATGTTACTGTGCATTCAGTACTCTGATGATGCCTTGAAGTTGTTGGGTGAAAGTGCTTAGTACCTTGTTGGTTCGTTGTTTTCATTGTTTTATTCAATAAATCAGTCTTTTACGGTTCGCTGTGTGGCTTTTTGGTTTTACAGTTTTGTCCTTAGTGCCAAATAAGCTGTCTTCGTGCAGGGGGGCATCCAACAATTTAGATTTGACATGGTCTGACAGGGGCTGTTCCTTAAGCCATGCATGCCTTCTAATGACAGATCCAGTGACTGCTACCCTGCAAGAAGTTTCTAGGACGTCAAAACCACAGTACAAGGTGTGTTTAGTTACTTGAGTTGCAGAATGCATTAACTCTTGTAATTCTTTAGATTCTGCCCAAGCAGGCAAGGAAGACATTTTTTTGTTTGAGGAGTTCCAGGGTACGTTGCTGAAATTTTAGCATATGCAACTGACAATTTAGTGCCCTGATAGCAAGAGTAGCTGAGGTGTACACTTTTCACCCCATCTGTCTACTGCTTGGGAATCCCTATCTGAGGGGGTGGGATTCTTAGCAGAGGTTGCTTTAATCCCTTTACGCCCTTAAGAAATTACCTCAGGGTCAGCAGTAGGATTTTAAAAAAGAAATTTGTGAGAGTCAGGGACTCCATAGTACCTGTCTGGTTTTCTGGGCGCAGGAGGGAGGGTGTCAGGAGTCAAGCTGGATTCCAGGAAAACATCCTCCACAACATCCAGGACTGGGTGGATGGCCAAGGGTCTGTGCTGCAGAAGATCTAGAAATTCCCCGAGTCTCTTTTTAGACTGAGGGTAGTCTTGACTTTCCCATTGGAAATGCTCCCTTAAGGTATGCAGGGTTTCCTCCAAAGGAAAACTCCTCTGTGGGAGAGGCTGAAGGGATGGAATACCCTGCATCAGAATCCTCATAAGTAGAGAGGGGTTGTACGTCTACATATTCAGAAGCATCAGAGTCATCTGACTCTTGTTCAGACAGAGCTACAGGGGACAGATCTCTTTTCCTTTTGGAGGGGGTAGCTTGGCTTCCCCTAATCAGCATGATAAGGTCTTCCACCATTTTAAGCATCCGAGACTGAGGGAAGGAAGCAGGTACCTGCGAGTGGGTCGTTGGTTTCTTGGGTGTGGTTCGTACCCTTGGCCTAAGAAACTCGGTCGTTTTCAAAAGAACGGTAGTTGCGAAAGACGACGTTGGTTTGTGTCAAGAATCAGTAGTGCAAATTACTTCCTCGGAAGCCGGTGCCTGCTCAGCAGCTCCAGACCCATCCAAGGTAGAGATGACTGCAGGATCCTTAGTCAAAGAAGAGTTATACGGCATACCGGACTCCGAAAGGGTCTCAGTAGCAGCCTGCAAATCCACAGAAGCAGGCATCAGGGGCTGCGAAAGCGCCTCACTGAGGACTGGAGAACTGACACCTAACTTAACGGAAGCATCGTCGGTAGGTTTGGACCTGTGCGGTCTGCCTTTATGTTTTTTCGGAAGATCTGCTGTCGGATGGCTTACCGATGGCATATCGGAATTTGATGAAAGTAAGCGAAAATATCTGGCTACAATAGGGGCCCGATGACGGATAGTTCTGACGTTGAACAAAGCACAGAAGAGACAACGGGGGATGTCGTGGTCTGGGCCCTAAGCAAGTGACGCTGTAAGAATGGAAGTCTCGGTGTGGTATTTGCTTTCCACAGGCGAGACAATTAACTTTTTCTGACATCGGTTAGTTCAAGAAAAAAGGATCCCCAATGGGGTACTTCACTTTAGAAGACTTTAACTTCAATTTGGTAGACGAAACTCAGGTAGCAGCCAACCAGCACTCATGCAAACTGCTTCTGCTTCATGCTCCACGGCACGAGAGACTGATGTAATGGCATCGGCTGCCTTACTTTATACTACTGATGACCAGACGTCAATCCTGAAGCGACAGCAGCCGATGCAGAAATACTAAGCCTCTGGTATTCGGGCCGGCCAAGGGGTACCCTGGCAGGGATAACCCAAATGTGATGACTGCAACAATGAAACACGAAGAACATCGTTCCATGTGAGTTATTCATCTCGCTTTCATTCTCACTGATGGATTCGTAGCCGATCCTCGGCTCCGATGTGTCCAAATACACATGCTCGAGGTCTTCAAGCAGTTCGTGGTCTACTCCCTATCCCATGATGCAGTGGTGCATCCCTCAGATCTTTTCAGCCAACTATACCAACAGATAACTACCCTAGTAAGGAAAATAAGAATACAGCAGATAAGGACAAAATATCACCAAGATTTGCCTGAACTTCCTGGTCCTCAAGAATTTCATGGTAGGGGCTGGTGGGTGGGATGTAAGAATGAAGGCGAGATGAACAACTCACATGGAATGTTATGGTGAGTACATAACTTCTTTATGTGAAGATGTTCTATCTCGCCTTCATTCTAACTGATGGGATAGCATATCCCAAGCACCATCTTTCTTGGGTGGCTCAGGGAAGTATATTCCTCAGGACCATGGAACCAAAGGAGGCCCTGTCCCCGGAGGCCCTATCCAATTTGTAATGAGTGATAAAGGTATGAGGTGTAGCCTACGCGGCTGATGCACAAATGGAATCTATAGGTAACCTAGTCAGAAAAGCTGAATATGTGGAAACAGCTCTAGTTGAGTGGGCCTTTACTTTATGATTTAGTGGCACGTGCCCAGAGCTAGATGTGAAAGAAATGCAATCTGACAACCACTTTGACAATGTGGTTTTTACCACCAGAGTACCCTTCTTTGAATCTGAAAAGGAGACTAAAACCTGTTCTGATTTTCTAAAGTCCTTAGTCCTGTGTAAATACAATTGAAGCTGCCTATGGATGTCAAGGTTGTGCAGCATATGTTCCATCTTGTTAGTATATTTGGGGAAAAAAACAGGTAATTCTATAGACTGGTTGAGGTATTTTCTGAACAAACCTTAGGTAGGAATGAAGGATTTGTTCTCAGCGAGACTCTGTCATTGCGAAAAATCAAGTATCAAGGTTTGATGGACAAGGCTTGTAATTCCGAGACCCTTCGAGCAGAAGTAATAGCTACTAGAAAGATGGTTTTCCATGATAAATACTTCAGGTCGCAAGATGAGGCTGGCTCAAAAGAGGATAAGATGATTTGAGAAAGAACAAAATTTAGGTTCCATGGTGTAGCTGGGGATCTAATAGGTGGTCTCAAATGGATAGTACCTTTAAGGAAGGCTTTAGAAAGTCTATGGGACACGATAGAAATTGCTGCCAATTGAACCCTAATGGTTGCTGCAGCAGCCCCTTCATTAAAAAGCTTGGTCAGAAACTCTAAAATGGACGAAAATGAAGCCAAATATGGGTCAACATTTTTTTGGGATGCCCATATGGAAAACCTTTTCCATTTACTAAGGTATAGCTTCCAGGTAGATAATTTATGAGCGGATGTTAAGATATTCTGAGCTGCAAGTGAGAGATGGAACCTGGCTATTCTTGTAATTGGAGCAGCCAAGCTGTTAATCTGAGGGTATAAAGTGCAGGATGAAGAGGCCCTGATGAATGCATCAGAAGATACAGAACTCGGTCCAGGATCCATGGTTCTTCCAATAGATGAGGCTGAAGAAAGGGGAACCAAATCTGATGAGGCTAATAAGAATGATGGTCCTTCCCACAGTCCTGGCTTTCTGTAAGAATTTGGGTATCAGAGGAAACGGGAGGGGGGGGGCTTAAAGGAGACCCGGGGGCCAACTGTGTACAAGCGCATCCCTTGGGGTATCCCCCAGATTGGGAATTAGGGCAAAGTAGTTGCTGCATTTGGTGTTGGTGAGAGCTGCAAAAAGGTCACAGCAAGGCTGGCCCCATCTACAGAATATCCTTTCCGCTACTTCTTTTTTCAGGGACCACTCGGGAGGCAATAAATTCGCTCTGCTCAATTTGTATGCTATGACAATGGATCTCCCCGGGATGTGTGTTGCTGGGTGGATGCTGCCCATTGCCATACTTTCAGGGCCTCTCCACATAAGGGGTAAGATCTGATTCCTCCTTGTTTATGTACCAGACCACATACATGTTGTCTGTCTGTACTGCATTAGTCCCTAGAGGAAGAAAGTGTTGAAAGGACTGCAACGCTAGTACCACCACTCTCACCTTTGACAATGATATGCAGATGAGCCTCGTGATTCTTCCATGTGCCTTGGGTTGTCCCTCCCTGAAAATGCCCCCCCACCCAATCAGGGAGGCATCCGTGGTCGCAGTGGCAACAGGAGTGGGTAAAACAAAAGGGCATCCTATTGTTACTTGAGGAGAAGTCAGCCACCAGTGAAGATTCTTCTTGCATTAATTCGTTATTATTACCGGGTGAGATACTGGAAGCTCTTGAAAGGACCACTGCTTGAAAAGGAGCCATTGCAGTATCCGCATATGCATTCGACCTAAGGAAATGGCAATGATCGCTGCCGCCATTGTCCCCAGCACCTTAAGCACCACTGAAGCTGGGGCTTATTGTTTTGAGATGAGGATCAGGACTTGTTGTCAAAGGGTCATCACTCTTTCCGTTGGAAGCTTTAAGGTCATAGAGACGGTATTAAGTTCTGCCCCTATGAAAATGGTACGTTTGGATGGTGATAAGGCAGATTTTTCTGAGTTTACGGTAATAACCAATTGAATGCAAAGATTTAAGGTCATATCCCTTGCTTGTATGAGTCGATGCTTTGTGGTGGTGGTGAGGAGACAGTTGTGCAAATATGGAAACACCTGGAATTTTAAATGTCTCAGATGAGCCGTGACTACTGCCATGAATTTGGTGAACACACTGGGGGCTGAAGAGAGGCCAAAGGGCAGAGCTCGAAACTGAAAGTGGCTGGCGCCCAGCTGAAAGTGCAGATCTCTGGATGGTCGTGGTAGTACGCATCCTGGAGATCAATTGAGCACATCCAATTGTCTTTCCCCAGAAAGGGAAGTATAGACTGTAGCATGACCATCCAGAACTTTGTTTTTCTGACAAATTCGTTCAATTTGCTGAGATCCAAAATGGGTCTCCAGTCCCGTTTTCTTTGGAACTAAAAAGAACCTTGAGTAAGTTCCGGATTCTCTCTGGTCTGCTGGGACTGGTTGGATGACTCTTTTTCTAGGAACCTTGCAATTTCTATGATTGCTTGTTCCCTGTGACTGGATGGAACGTCCAGGATTTTTTTCACAAGCGGTGGAGGGGTGACAAAGGGAATGGAGTATCCTCTGGATATTACACTTTCATAAATTTTAGCCAGGTGTCTGGGTACAAAGGTAAGCGTCCCCCGAATGCCTCCAGAGATGGACAGATGGGTCTCCTTTCAGCAGCACTGACAGGGTTCCCAAAAAACTGATCCTTGTCGCCCTGATTTTGCGGGCCCCCTCTGCCACATGGATGGCATCGTCCATTATTACCCCCTCCTCTGCCTCTATAAGGGGTTTCACCACGTGTGTTAAAGAAAGCTCCTTTTTCCCACTTGTGTTTTTTTATATAGATATATATATACACAGACACACACACACACACACACACACACACACACACATACAAGATAGCCATAACAAAAAAAAACAGGGCTCTAACTCTTCTAATTTCTAACACTACAACACACAGAGAATAAGCAATTACTGCCCTAAAAAAAATCCAAGCTCAAGCTTAACACACTCTAATTCTAATACTACAGCACACACTATAAGAGTAGGGAGAAAAACTCTAAGCAAACAACTCTCTAACCTAAACGAGTTGTGAGAAACCAGCCTAGAAAAAAAGACTGCCACTAACAACAATAATGCACACTCTAAGATCAAGCTATCTAATACTAAAACTTACTATAAAGCTAAGAAATAGCTAGAAATACCAATAACTATTGAGAAATACTGTGGAAATAGAGAAATATAAAGAATTATAAAGAAATTTCACTTATACTGGACAGAGGTGTCGAAGAACTCCCGATCTGTTGCAGCAGCAAATGAGATCTGAAGGAAGCACCACTGCATCATGGGATAAGGGAGTATACTAGTCACGAGGTGCTTGAAGACCTCGAGTTTTTGTATTTGGCCAAGTCGGAGCCAAGGATCGGCTCCAAACCCACCAGTGAGAATGAAGTCGAGATAGAACAACTTCACATCATTGTTTTTTGGTCTGTAAAAAGAATAAAATGATTTGGGAGATATTTAAAATGAATATAATAGAAGTTTTAGATGTATAAATATGGATATGATTGTATATGGGAAGTATGAAAGAGCTAAGAAACGTGATAATGACAAAACGGTTTAAGTATTATTTATGGTGATTTGGGTGATGTGGAAAGGATGTTGTGATGATTTGTTATGTAATAAAAAAACAGATTAAGATATTTAGCAGAGATAAGATTATGGTTGTAGAAGAAAGGGCGGGAGACAGGAAAAAAATATAAAAGGTGAAAAAGAAAAACTAAATTGTTAATATTGTTGTTAAGTGCATACACTTTAGTACGGGCATAAAACAACTGAAAGCGCAAATATGAATGAAAATGAAAACAAAGCAACGTCTACTCTTTTTTCAGTAAGTGCCTTTGCATCTTTTACATTCACCTGAGTTACCATCAACTCTGGCAGATGGGACCTCTATTTACTGTCTCATCTAAAGCACTGCATGCAACACACACACACAGCAGGAGTACAGTACCCCCTTATGCTGCACTGCAGTGTCAGTATTGGGAAATTCAGACAAGTACCTGCTGTGGGAACCTTCAACGAAGGTACGCCCATTCACGCACGTCTCCACACAGAAGACGCTTTAGCTGAGAATCGAACGGGACAACGTCTTGCTGCGGTAGCGTTGTCGCCTCACAGCAAGACGTTGCCCCATTCGATTCTCAGCTAAAGCGTCTTCTGTGTGGAGACGTGTGAATGGGCGTACCTTTGTTGAAGGTTGTACGTCAGGGCTGGCAACTCGGTACGTAAAAATCTGCTGCCAATCATTAGCGGACCGGAGTTCCGCTGTGGCGACCCCTAACCGGGAAAAGCCAAAAGATACAACAACCTGCTGTGGGACTCCTGATGGATACCTACTGATAAACTAGAAAGAATGGAGGTACTTAAACAAATGCAGATTTACATTAGTGGAGAGGCAGACTGTTAAATGTTCTTAAATTGCTGTTAAAATTAACAAAAGTAAACCGGTAACTCACGTCTTCCTGTCTCTTACTGCCTTCAAGCAAATGTAATACAATATGTAATCTGGGCAGGAGATTTTAACCACAATTTGAGAATGAAGTCCAGCAAAACTATATTACAAGATGAAAGATATATTAATAAACAGCTATTCTAATAAAGTCAAAATAGAAAAATATAAAACAAGAATAGCTACTGCAAAAAAGTACATGACTATAGTAAATATATACTTTGTACAGTACACAGGACATAAGGTGAGACTAAAAAGAAGGTGTTTGCCACATTTCCAGCACCTAAAATCTAATGATGATGGTGAAGACACACTGGATTTATTTATGGAGTGATTTGACAGGAATGAGGAAATGTCAAATGGTTTCAGAAACAGGTGGCATTTTACTGCAAAATTAAGACAGAATGCAGATTTACAGGTAACAGGTAAATTAGAAGGAAGAGAAAATGGAGAAAAATAGCACTAAGAATTTCATGTACCACTACAGGAAGAAAGAATTTGGGCAACACAGTGGTACAGAGGACAGTGTTGTCACCTCACAGCAAGAGGTTCTCCGGATCACTTCTCGGCTGGGGTGCCTTCTGTGCAGAGTCTGCAAGCACATCCTCCCTGTGTTTGCATTGGTTTCCTTCAGGTGTTCAGACATGCAATAGATGGACTGGACACATTAAATTGGCCATAGGTGCGAGTTGAGTGCAACTGTGTTGTATGCAAGAACAGCTGCAGCAGGGGTTAGCCACCAAGTAGTATGTGAACTTTGGTTCTAGATGACTATCACTGCTGAAGTGACACTCCAACCTCATGTGCAAAAACAGGAAAAAGGGTTGCGGATGGATTAATTAAAGGAAGAAAGTAAAGAAATATAAACAAAGTTGTACAGATATAGGGAATGGCTTTTTGGATGCATTAGGGGAAAAACAGACACATCCATTACTACTTGAAAGAAAACAATAAAGCAGGTAGTGCACATGCATCTGCAGATGCAAAGCACAAGGTCAATCTAGTGGTGGCCTCGACTTGGGAAACTGCAGTGGTTACGTGGAATTTTACATCAGGAAAGTACAGTTGTGTACACTTACCATAAATGCAGATGTTCAAGTGTATTCACTGTTGCAGTCCTAACCAATGGGTTACCCAGCTCCAGGTAGCCCTCGATCGGCCAGAATACCAAAGGTAAGTAAAAATGACATTGGTTGTAATGGACGTCAGGGCATCCAATAGAAAAGGAGGCAGCCGGCGTCACTTCCTCAGTCTTTCTTGCCATAAGTCAGAAGCCCCCAGAAAACAAGGCTTATACCAAATGTAGCCTGTACGTTAGGAAAAGAGAAAAGGGGGAAGGAGGGAGGGAAACCAGGACTGCACCAGTGAATACACTCGAACATCTACATTTATGGTAATCGTACACAACTGTACTGTGTTCATCGTGTTTCACTGTTGCAGTCCTAACCAATGGGTTGATTACCAAAGCCCAGAGAAAAAGGAGGAACCACCAACAGAATCAAGGATTGGAGATAATGCCCTGCAGAACAGCAGTGGCAAACCCTGCCCTGTGCTCTTGAAAACAAAGGCAAATTATAATGCTTTGTGAAAGTGTGAAAAGAAGACCATGCAACAGCCTCCAAAATGTCTTTAGTAGGGACACAACTTAAAAAGGCTGATCTAGTTGAGTGAGTCCTAACTTCTTGAGGAGGAACCTTGCAATGAAAGGAATAATAAAAAGTAACACAATGTGCAATCCACTTAGAAATGGTTTGCTTAGAAATAGCCTTGCCCTGGGCTCCAGGGGCAAAACTGACCAATAACTGTGCTGATTTCCAAAGGTCTTTAGTCCCACCCAGGTAAAACTTGAGCTGTCTATGCACATCAAGAGAATGTAGGATTCTTTCACCTCTATTTTGAGGATTAGGAAAGAAGGTAGGAAGGTGTATGGACTGATTAAGAGTCAGGCTAGAAACCACTTTGGGCATAAAGGAGGGGTTGGTTCTCAGAGAAACCCTATCTGCATGGAAAATAAGATAAGGCTCCACAGCCATCAAAGCATACAGCTCTGAAACCCTCCTTGCTGAAGTTATAGCCAAAAGGAAGGCAGTCTTCCAAGAGAGAAACTTTACATCTGCAGTGGCAGCTGGCTCAAAAGGAGGAAGAGTGAGTTTCTCTAGAACAAAATTAAGATCCTAGACTGGAGTAGGCACCTTTCTGGGAGGTCTTAAGTTGCAAGCACATCTGAGAAACATTTTCATCAGGGGATGAGAGAAAATGGGTTTTTCAAAAGAACAATGAGCAGAAATGGCTGAAGCATGGATCTTGATCGAGGAAAAAGAAAGACCACCCTGAAGCAAATCAGCCAGGTATTCCAGGATCGGAGGAAGGGTAGGCTGAGAAGAAGATTCCCCTCTAGCCTGCATCCAATGAGAGAATCTTTCCCATTTGCAAGCATAAGACTTCCTAGTGCTCGGCCTCCTGGCCTCCCTCAGCACGTCAACCACCTGCTGGGAAAGGGAAGAAGAAAAGGATGAAGTCATACAATGAGCCATGCTGCCAAATGGAGAGACTAAAGATGAGGATGTAGAATGTTTCCCCCTTCCAGAACCAAAAGATCTGGCTTCAGAGGAAGATGCTAAGGAGGGAACTGGGAGAGACTGCGAAGCAGTGGATGCCAGTGCTGTCTGGGCCAGTCCGGAGCTATGAGAATAGTCCTTGGTCGTTCGTCCCTGATCTTCAATAATACTCTGGGAAGAAGAGGATGGAAGGTATAAACTGACATCAGCATCCAAGGGAAGGACAGAGCCATCCACTTTCCAGGCTCTGCTGTGATGCTGTCTGGTGCAAAAAAGAGGTAGAAGATGGCTGTCTGGAGAGGAGAAAAGATCCACATGAGGAGTGCCCAAACGCTGAATGATGCTGTAAAAAAACTGCTCTGTTCAGCTGCCACTCGTGAGGATCCAGGGTCTGTCTGCTCAACTGGTCTGCCAAAACACTGAGCCTTCCTGGAAGAAACTGAGCTAGGAGATGCAGGCCCAGGGATGCTGCTATGGACCAAAGACTCATGCTCTGTCTGCATAAGAGGTAAGAATGAGTCCCCCCCCCCTGCTTATTGATGTACCACATGACTGTGGTGCTGTCTGTCTTGACAAGCAGGGTCCCTGGAGAAAGAAAAAGAAGTTATGTACCTACCATAACGTTCTATGTTAGTTGTCTTCATCTCGCCTTCTTTCTTACTTGTTGGGATCGGAGCCGACCCTCGGCTCCGACTCGGCAGTCTTCTATAGCTCGAGAGCGGTTTACTGACTCGAGGCTACCCCTTATCCCATGATGCCTAGCGCTAGCTACCCAGATCTCGTTTGTAATAGCTAACCCCAGACATATCAAGAATAATCTGACCAAACTAACAGGTTGGGCATATCTATTATACTCTTTAAATCAGTAGAGGAAGCAAACCAGAAAAATATTCAGCTGGTGAAATCTAAATTCCTCTCGGTCCAATAGGACAGGGGGGTGGGAGGGGGGGACGCAAGAAAGAAGGCGAGATGAAGACAACTAACATGGAACGTTATGGTAGGTACATAACTTCTTTATGTTAAGTTGTCTATCTCGCCTTCGTTTCTTGCTTGTTGGGACAGTGTCCCTAGCACCTATGATCCTGGGTGGCTCATTGGAACAGGCTCTTCAGAACAGTGGAACCAAAGTTAGCTCTATTCCTGGAGGTCATATCTACCTTGTAATGAGAAATAAAGGTATGAGGAGTTGCCCATGTGGCTGCGGCGGAAATAGAGTCCATGGGTAACCTAGATTGGAAGGCTACAGAAGTAGCTAAAGCCCTAGTAGAATGTCCTTTCGGTTTGGCAGCCAATTCTTTGTTTCTTAGTTGATAAATGAAGGTGATAATGTGCGACAACCACCTAGACAGGGTCACTTTGGAAACTGGGAGACCTTGTTTACCCTTAGCATAGGAGAGGAAGAGTTGATCCGACTTCCTTATATCCTTAGTTCTGTGCAGGTAAAAATGCAATTGTCTATGCACGTCCAAAAGGTGTAACTTGTATTCTGCCTTGTTGGTGTAGTTAGGGAAGAACACTGGAAGGTCTATGGATTGGTTTAGATTAATTTCTGAACACACTTTAGGAAGGAAGGATGGATTAGTTCTCAGTGCTACCCTATCCTTGTGAAAAACTAAGTATGGAGAACGAATGCTTAGTGCTTGAAGTTCAGATACAAGTTTGGCTGAAGTAATAGCTACCAGAAAGAGTTTTCCAAAAAAGAAACTTAAGGGAGCATGAAGTCGCAGGTTCAAAAGGGGGCATAATTAAGGAGGTTAATAACAAATTAAGGTCCCAAGGAGGAGGGGGATCTCTCACTGGGGGCCTAAGGAGAGTAGTCCCGCTAAGAAAGGCTTTACACAGCTTATGAGACATATTTAGATTAGCAAAGCCAACATGATAGTTAGAAATGGCTGCTAGATGAACCCTGATCGTAGCAGAAGTGGACCCAGAGTGGAAAAGCTCAGTTAGGAATTCTAAGATCTCGTGAAATGGGGCTGAAAAGGGATCTATGTTCCTAGCCTCTGC
The DNA here is from genome assembly GCF_019279795.1 of Protopterus annectens. Classification (NCBI taxonomy): domain Eukaryota; kingdom Metazoa; phylum Chordata; order Ceratodontiformes; family Protopteridae; genus Protopterus; species Protopterus annectens. The sequence continues at coordinate 542,099,732 of NC_056726.1, forward strand.
CCAATAAGAGAAGCGTTTCCATTTACTAGCATACGTTTTCCTAGTAGCTGATTTGTGAGAGGATACGATAATATCATGCACAGCTGGGGAAATGCTGAGAGGCCTGGCTTGGGTTGGAATTGGATCAACCAAGCTGTGAGCTGGAGGGTCTGGAGTGATCGGTGCAGCTCTCCTGATTGATGGATCAGCAGGTCTGGAATAGGATCCAGGATCCAGGGCTGCTCGAGGAGATAACAGTGCAGGAACGGAAACCAAATCTGTAGAGGCCAGTAAGGAGCAATGAGGATCATTTTGCAACCCAATGGAGTTTGGGTATAAGAGGAAAGGGTGGGAAGGCATAAAGAAGTCCCTGAGGCCAATCGTGGACTAGAGCATCTCTGGGAGGATGACCGGGAAGAGGTAGAAGGGAGAAATAGTTGCTGCATTTGGTGATGAAGGGGGTTGCAAACAGATCGCAGTAAGGCTGTCCCCATTTGCGGAAGATGAGATCCACAACTACCTGATTCAGAGACCACTCTCGTGAGGCATGAGAATAGCTCTGCTGAGCCTGTCCGCTATGACGTTGGATTTCCAAGGGATGTGCGTTGCAATCAGAAATTGTTGGGAGGAAATCGCCCATTGCCAGAGTCTGAGTGCTTCTCGACATAGGGGGTAGGATCTGGTTCCGCCCTGCTTGTTGATGTACCACACTACTGACATGTTGTCCGTTTGAATTGTAATTGTCCCAAGAGGGAGTGAGCTCTGAAGTGCTTGCAGCGCTATTAGCACGGCTCCCATCTCCAAGACATTTATGTGCAGATGGTACTCGTGAGGTTGCCATGTGCCTTGGACTGTCCTGCCCTGATAATGCCCCCCCCCCACCCCATCAGAGAGGTGTCTGTGGTCACCGTGGCAACTTGTGGGGTTGGGTGAATGATCTGCACAGAGAGACTAGTGGGGAGACCATCCACCAAGAAAGGTGCGTTTTGCAAGTTTCTGTAATTATAATCATGTGGGACATGGGAAGTTGTTGAAAGGACCACTGTGTGAATAGAAGCCACTGCAGGATTCTCATGTGAAAATGGGATAGAGGTATTAGAATAATTGCTGCGGCCATAGAACCCAGAGTTTGAAGGACAAACTGGGCTTGTACCTTTTTGCATTGCATGAGGATATGAACTTGCTGCCGAATTGTGGCCACCCTGTCCGGCGGTAGTCTTGCAGACATACTTCTTGTATCTAGATCTGCTCCTATATAGGCAATAGATTGACAGGGCAACAAGGCAGATTTTTTGAAATTTATGGTAATGCCTAACTGGGCACAGATTGCAATTGTATAATCCCTGGCTTGAAGAAGTTGATGCCTGGTAGTAGCAGTAAGGAGACAGTCGTCTAGATAAGGAAACACCAAGAATCCTTGACGTCGCAGGTGAGCTGTGACCACTGCCATACATTTGGTGAACACCCTGGGGGCTGTGGTGAGACCAAAGGGCAGAGCTCTGAACTGATAATGACTGGCTCCCAGCCGAAGCGAAGGAATCTCCTGGAGCGCCTGTCCGTCTTGAAGTGGTAGTACGCATCCTGGAGATCTATTGAGCACATCCAACTGTCCTGACCTAAAAAAGGGTAGAATGGACTGAAGCGTGACCATCCGAAACTTTGTTCTTTGCACAGACTTGTTAGTCTGCTGAGATCCAAAATTGGTCTCCAGTCCCCTGTCATTTTTGGTACCAAAAAGAACCTTGAGTAAGTTCTGGATCCAAGTTGGTCTGCCGGGACTTCCTGGATTACTCTTTTTTTTCTAGCAGTCTTGAAATTTCTATGACTGCTTGGGCCCTCAGACTGGATGGAACATCTGGTGGGGGGGGGGGGTTGTTTGACAATAGGGGAGATTGGAAGAAGGGAATTACATAGCTTCCGGATATGATTGATTATACCCATTTGTCTTGTGTAATGTCTTGCCAGGCTTTTGGGTACAGAGAAAGTCTTCCCCTGACTGCTTCCAGAGGCGGGCAGTTGGGCAACCCTTCAGGGGTGCTGGAAGGGCTTGTCAGAGAATGATTCTCTGCTGCCCTGGTTCTGCGGACCCCCTCTGCCTCGAGGGCGGCGTCTGTTGTTGTTATTCCCTCCTCTGCCCCTGGAGGAAAAATCACTACGTTTATCAGACGAGGCTCCCTGGGATTTCCGAAACCACATTTTCCCACTCTTCTGACCTTTGGGATATGGTCTGGAAGGAGTGGGAAAATGGACTCCTATGGCAGAGAGAGTCTTGCCTTCCTGTTCACACCTAGTGAGTGTGTTCTTCACCTGTGGTCCGAAAAGAAATAAACCGTCAAAGGGGTGTTGGTGAATGACACTCTAAAGGGTTCCGCAAAAATTACACAACCGCATCTATGCGCGTCTCCGAAGGGCCACACCTGTGCCTGCGGCTCTACTCGCACCATCGGCTACATAGGAAATGAGCCTCATGGAGGAGTTAACCACTGAATTAAGGGTCGCCAGCTGAGAAACTCTTTCAGCTGATGGATCCTGGAGGGTATCTCCAAGCTCTTTTAAGAGATCCCTCTGAAGTCTGGTAAAATGGCATAAGTAATTCAGTGACCTCATGGAAAAGGTCGCTGAAGCAAACATTCGCTTCCCATATCTGTCCACAGACTCCTTGTTAGGAGGATGGACAGAGGAAGAAGTCTCCGCTAATTCCTTTTTAGTGGCTGCTGCTACCACCATGGCATCCACAGGAACACCCTTTGTAAGGAACTGTTTGTCAGGAGGTGCAGTAATAAATTTGCTGGGCCTCCTAGGGGTTGGTTCCACTGTGTCCAGGGCTGACCAAGCCCTTCGAGCCACCACAGACATTAGTGGATCGCAGGGGGGAGACACCCAGGAAGTGGGGAGACCGATGGGCCGAATGTATCGACTCTAAAGACGGGGACCTCGGTCTCTTGTGGGTCCGAGACGGCTCCGACGATACTAGTGGAGCCGACTGGGAAGCAGCCTCCTCGGTTCCAGCCGGAACCGAGGTAGTTGGTAATGTTTGGACCAATGACGACTCCGAGCTGGGAGCCGACGATTTGGTTGATTTAGAAGATTTCACTGGCTGAGCCTTGGTTGGTGAATCCTGGGGCTTAAGGAGACCCCTTAAGATTAACTTATTTTTGCGCTCCTGCAGAACACTTGGGCTGAATGCGTGTCATACAGAACAAGAGTCCTGCAGGTGCACTGCTATTAAACAATAGACGCAAGAAGTGTGCCCATTTGTCAGAGACATTTTCTGACAGCATGAGTCACACTTCTTGAATCCAGATATTTTGGATTCTTTAGACATCTCTATAGAAAAAAATATTTGGCCAAAGGCCCAAACAACAAAAAACTATAAACACTAATCTATACCAAACAACACGAAACTACAGTGAAAGGTCTTTTTTTTTTTTTTTTTTTTTTAAATAGGAAGCCTCTAACTTAAACGGCTACCTATAAAAGAGAAAATGCTACAATAAGAAGGGAAAACGGGGGGGACTCTCTAACTTAAACGAGTTCTAAGGGAAAATTCAATTACACTAAAAACTACAACAAACAGTTAACAATAAGGTTGAAAGACTAAAGTATTAAAATATAACCTCTAAATAGCTAGAAAAAGTATTTAACTTACTACAGCCTGAGCCAGTAAAAACGAACCTTGCAGTTGAAGCAGCAAATGAGATCTGGGTAGCTAGCGCTAGGCATCATGGGATAAGGGGTAGCCTCGAGCCAGTAAACAGCTCTCGAGCTATAGAAGACAGCCGAGTCGGAGCAGAGGGTCAGCTCCGACCCCAACAAGCAAGAAAAGAAGGCGAGATAGACAACTTAACATGATGCTTGAAAGCTAGTAAGGCCTGCTGGACTGCCATCAACTCCTTTAAATTTATGTGCAGGTGTATCTGTTGGTCATTCCAACTTCCCTGTATGCATCTGCCATCCAGGTGAGCTCCCCAGGCATAGTCCGATGCATCTGTGCTAAGAACTTGAGTGGCAAGGGGTGGGCGTAAAGGCATGCCTTTGTTCTGTAGACAGGCTGCTGCCCACTACAGAAACTGTCTGCAGACATGGAAGTAGAGGAATTATCACATCCAGGTCCTGTGTGTTGACACCAAATGTTCTTGAGGTACCATTGCAATTTCCTCAAATGCAGTCTTGCATATGGAATCATGAGAATGCAAGAGGCCATGAATCCCACAGCTTGCAGTGAGCTGGGACAGGCTTGTCAAGTCCTTGAAGTAAAATGAAAGGGTTGTCTGCTTCTCCTGGGTGAGATGCATCATCTGGATGGCTGTGTTCAGACTCGCTCCCAGGAATGTTAACTCTCTGGACTGCACCATTTTTTATTTTTTTCCTCGTTGAGAGTGTAACCCAGGGAAGAGAGAAGAGTCTTTACAAATTCTAGATCTTTTAACAGCTGTTCCTGAGAATTTACTTGAATTAGACAGTTGTCCAAGTATGGATAAATCTGAATTTTCTTCTGCCTGCAAAAAGCAATGACTGGAGCCAGGGACTTTGTGAAAACTCTGGGAGCAGTAGATAAGCCAAAGGGCACCGCAGAGAATTGATAATGTTGCTTGCCCACCCTGAAGCGAAGGTATTGCCTGCAACTTACTATAAAAAAAATGTATATGCAGCATTTTAAATAAGATGTAATTTTTCAATCAGTACTTAATTGGATTAATTGGGGTTTGAACCTATGTATATAAAGTTGGTTGTCTGCATTTGTATTTTGTCCATTGAAGGTGAATGGCCGAGGTACCAGTCTGTTAAAGTAAAAGAAAATTAAACAGTTTTGCTGTGTTTCTGCCTTTTTTTGCTTTTTTTTCAATTGCCTGCAACTTTCCCTGATAGGGATGTGCAGATAATCTTCTTTGAGATCCAACATTACCAGCCAGGTATCCTTTTCTAACATTGGCAGCAACTGATGCAAAGTGAGCATTCTGAACTTTGAAATTATCGAGAGAGAGTTCTGGATGGACAGACCTAGGATAGGACACCAGGTGCCTTCTTTTTTTTTGGAACTAGGAAAATTCTGGAATAAAAACCCTGGCCTACCTGCTAAGCAGGAACTGATTCTATTTATTTTATTTTATTTATTTTATTGCATTTGTTTACCGGGAAAGTTCACTGGGCCTAAAAGAGCCCATTTTCAGTGGAGGCCCGGGCAGAAAAGCTCCAATGAGATACCCAGATGTAACAGAGACAAAATTTGCCTTTCTACTTCTGCCCTTTGGTTTGGGGGAGCGTCCAGGAATCCTTTGGGTACTGGAAAGGTGTGGAAAGAAAACCTGTGTCCTAGGGATACAGTTCTGAGTACCCATTTGTTCATGATGGTGGCCCAGACATTTGCAAAAAGGGCTAACCTTCCCCCTAAAGGACTCTCCGAGCAGGCAAGAACAGGCAGAAGTTGGGCAGAGTCATTGAGAATGTTTATATTGAGATGCAGGCTTAGAACTTCCCACCTTGGAAGAGGAAGCCTGCCAATGCTTAGACCTTTGAAGGGTAGCCACCTGTCCCCTAGAAGATTTGTAACCTCTCGTCCTAGAATGGTTCTGTCTGCTGGTATCAAGAAATGTCCAACTCTTAGAAGGGTAATTCCTGCTAAAGGGAGGAGGCTGAACTTGGAAAAAATCTTTAACTGTCTGCACAGACTTGGCCTTGTCTTCCATCTTCTTGACCACTTCCTCTGCTTTGCTGCTAAAAAGACTGTCCATATGCAAAGGTACATCTAAAAGCTTAGCCTTGACAGGCTCTGGTAGGGGCTGCTCCCTGAGCCAAGCATGCCTTCTAATAACAAAGCCAGTAACTGCAGCCCTACAGGAGGCTTCTGGAATGTCAAAACTACAATGTAATGAATGCTTATTGATAAGACTGGCAGAATTCAGCAAATCCTGCATATCCTTACTCTCCGCCAACAGAGGCACACTTGCTATCCTAGACTTAACAGCCTCCAAGGTGTGCTGCTAGTACTTCAGCATATGAAAAAGACAATTAGTAGACCTAATAGCAAGAGTGGCAGAGGTATAAACCTTTTTACCCCACCTATCTAGGTTCCTAGATTCCCTGTCAGAAGGAACAGGATTTTTAGTAACAGTATCTTTAACTCCTTTAGGGCCTTGAGAAACAACCTCTGGATCAGCCAACGGATTCCTGAAAAGAAACAAATGGGAATCAGGGACTCTATAGTGCCTGTCAGGTTTCCTAGGAGCAGGAGGAACCGAATTTGGAGTCCAGGAATTTTCCAGAAAAACATCATCAACCACCTCCAACACAGGTGGAATAGCCAAAGGCTTATGCTGAGGCACATCCAAAAACTCCCTAATCCTTTTCTTAGAAAGGGGACAATCCTGACTTTCCCATTTAAAATGTTCCCTGAGAGTATCACCAAAAGAGAAATCTTCTGGAGGAGGAGAAGAGATGGACTCCTCTGCGTCTGAATCCTCAAAAGGAGAGAAAGCCTGAGAAACTTCCTCTTCATCAACAGAAATGCTAGAAGTATCAGAACCTGAATAAGACAAAGCCTTAGGAGAGACATCCCTCCCTCTTCTTGAAAGAGGAGGCTGTGAACTCCTAATAAGAGTCAAAACAGCCATTTTAACAATTTCAGAAAAAGGGGAATGAGAGGAAACTGGAGCCTGTTTCTTCACAGGCTTATGACTGGAAGATTTACCTGCAAGTCTGAAGGACTCGGGAGGCCTGACGACCACCAAAGTTGCAGCCAAAGTAGTCGGTATGAGCTTGTGGTCTGAACGAAGAACAGAGGCTTCAGACACCAAAGTCAGCTTAGCGGCTCCGGATTCAGTTGAACAGGCAACAGGCGGAAGGTCAGAAGGCAAAATGGAAGCCGGAGGCTTGGGGAGCCTCTGAAATGGTCTCAACCAAGGCCTGCGGTTGAAAATCTGCGGACTGCAGGGGCTGCAAAGGCACCTCACTGGCTACTGCATGACTGACGACCAATTAAACATCATCCGAGGACTTGACCTTCGGGAGCCTGTCACGGTCCTTATCCTTATGTTTCTTGGGGATACCCGAAGCCTGAACACCAGCGGACGCCATACTGACAAACTTAGGCCAAACTCCAAAACGTTTAGCTAATCGCTTAGCCTGACGATGAATAGTATGCGAATTAAAGGAAGCACAGAGATCACAATTAGGAATGTCGTGGTCAAGGCCTAAACAAATAATACAATAGGAATGAAAATCTCTATGGGGAATCTGCTTTCCACAGGTAAGACAATTATTAACCTTTTCTGACATTCATTATGGCAAGAAAAGAGGTACTTAGTTGTAGTTGACATCAACTTTGTAGTCGGAAACAAAAAAGGTAAACTGCCGACTGGCACTCGTGCAAGAAATGCTTCTCCTTTGGGCTCCGCGGCAAGGAAGAATGAGGAAGTGACGGCTGCCTCCTTTTGTATCAGATGCCCTGATGTCCTTTACAACCAATGACAGCCGATGTCATTTTTACTTACCTTTGGTATTCTGGCCGATCGAGGGCTTCCGGGAGCCGGATAACCCATTGGTTAGGACTGCAACAGTGAACCACGATGAACATCTTGGTAAAGTGGACTCCCACCACATAAAAATGCCTGGGCTTGGACTGCAGAAGGTGGAAATGCATTAGGTGAACAGGGAGACAGTCTTTGTATATAAACAATTGCAGCTATGGTACGGTAACAAGACAGCACCTTTCTTTATTTTAGAAACATTACATTGATAAGGTGGTATGAAAAAGTGCCATTAATGGCACAAGTGATAAAGAACAGTTTATTCCCTGCTGTCATCCGATGTCTGGGTATGGATGGAAAACTGCACTGGAAAAAGATACACACACTTAAAAAAGGATTGTGTGCTTTATTTCAAGAATACAATACTATAGTTCTGCTATCAGCCAGTGTCACTACTGGAATCATGACTACTAAGGAAATAAGCAATCCTAAGAGAGTACTGGGATGATGGAATAAGAAGTCACGGACATAATTTTTTCTATTTTTATCATAAAACTGCTACTGCCATAGTTCCACATGCCATCCCTAGTATTCTACACTCCTCACGTTTCTATAACTTTCTTACACTTTTCTCTTTGTATATATTTCTCCTGTATTTCTGCACTCACTTTTCATATTTACTATTTTCTTCTGATGGATTTTCGGCAAATGGCTAAAACGTAGCCACCTGTTAATATTCTTGCTCAAATTTTCAACAAACAATTATGGGACTGCATTTCGAACAATGCAATCATCACAGCATAATTCTGCTGTAAACAACCACTGTGCAAAATAATACTCCAGGTTAAGAACTGTGATATGAAAGTGGCAGAGTTTATGAAGTAGAATCCAACACATGGTATGCTGAAGTACTGGACCTGGAATAAAAATGGTCATCAGTGAAAATTTACATGGAAAATAATTCTAAATATAAGCAACTGTTTATCATCTGCAATGCAAGAATAATTGAAGGTAGTATAGGCCTGGGGAGTCAAACAAGCAGCCCACCACACTCCCACATGTGGTCCTCCACACACCTGCTGTTCCAGTCCCAGAGTCTGCCTGCCCTCCCGTACACAGCAGGGCACCAGCCGAGTAACCTTACACGAAACCACAACTCATCACACTCTCATCCTGTCCACATTTCAAGACATCAGCTTGAATACAGGCATTTGCTCGCTCGCTCACTCACACAGTCTCTTCAGCATTCATACATGCATTCACTCACTTCACTCTGATTGCTAATCCATACAGTCTCTTCATTACCATCCCTATCCCAAACATACCTCTCACCTGTCTGGAATTTCACAGAATGTCCAGATTTAAATAATACTACACATTCACTGCCCTGCTGCTGCATTCATAAAGGTAAATGAATAGTATTGTTTGTCTTGTTTTAGTATCAGAAGTACAGCACCTATATACCTATAATGTGCAGTGCATTTTTTTCTGGCTCCGTTATTCTGCAGCATAGTTATCTTTCCTTGATTTTCCATCAGTATTTCATGCCTCATATTTTGGTTTGGTCTTCATAAAATGTGTAGCTTTCTCACAAATCATTGAGATTACAGTCAATCCTGTTGGGGGGGGGGGGGGCAAAAGGCCCATGACAGGCAGTGAGCACAGCAAATCAGTGTCCCCAAAGTCACTGGGTGCGTGACAGTTGGAAGACATCCCACAAACTGAAATGTAGACTTGTTTTAAAAAAATAAGCGGGTACTTGTAGTCAATGTAGCGGTCAGTCCTGTGCTTTTGACTGAATTGCAGCAGGTTTTGGTTACTGTTTTGGGTACCAGTCACGGAGGAAGGTCTTTCAGCAGTAGTTTTGCTTTGTCAGTTGAAGTGTTAGATTGAATATATATATATAAATATATATATATATAAATACTTTGAATACCTTCATTATGTTTTCAAGGAAAAGAACAGTTAATGAAAAACATCATGTGGTGCAGGAAAAGTGGAAAACCTTGTACTTTTTTGCTGAAGTGAATGGAAAACCAGCTTGTTTGATTTGTAAGCAAAACAGCTGTGGCAAAGGAATACAACATTTGCAGACATTACATAAGTATTCATGCTTCCAAGTATGATGAATGTAGTGGAAAGATGCATGAAGCATGAAGAGAGTTAGAACAGTCACTCAAAAAGCAATAGTTACTGTTTAAACATGTTCATCAGGCTAGTGATGCTGTAGTTCGGGCAAGTTTTAGGACTGCACAAGAAACAGCTGTGTAATCGTAGCCTTTTTCGGAAGGGGACTTTATAAAGAAATGTATGTTGATGGCTGTGAAAGATATTTGCCCTGAAAAACGTCAAGCATTTGCAAACATAAGCCTTTCAAGAAATACAGCTGCAGATAAAATGAATGAATTATCAGAAAATCTTAACAGTCAAATCAAAGAAAAAAGTTGCTAAATTTGTAGCATATTCTGTAGAAACTGATAAAAGTACAGATGTAAGTGACACAGCTCAACTTGCAGTCTATATACATGATGTAGATGACAACATGCAGGTAACCAAAGAACTGGTACCAATGAAGGGAACAACAACAGGGGATGATATATTTGTGAGTTTGGTAGTTGCACTAGATAAAATAGGTGTAGGTTGGACAAAAACTGTGAGCCTGGCTACAGATGGAGCACCTCAAATGGTTGGTAGAAAAGCTGGCATGGCAACAAAGTTAAAGGAAAAACTACTAGCTATGAACTCAGACCATCAAATTCACAGTGACCATTGCATAATTCACAGAGAAGTGCTTTGTAGTAAAACATTAAAGATGGATAATGTTATGGATGTTGTTGTTAAAGCAGTGAACTTCATATGCATGCGAGGTCTGAACTACAGACAGTTCAACGCTTACTGGAGGAAATTCATGCTCTCCGTCTGTCACAAAATACTGATGTTTGTTGGTTAAGCCGAGGAGTTGTGTTGAAGCACTTTAATGAATTAAGAGGTGAAATGCAGAGGCTTAGGCATGAGAAAGGAAGGGATGTGTAGGAACTGAAAGACAATGAATGGGTTCAAGATCTAGCTTTCATGGTAGATATAACAGAACACTTGCATTACCTGAATACAAGGCTGCAAGGTCGCAATAAATTGATGATAGATTTATGACTCTATTCGTGCCTTTGAGCTGAAGCTTAAACTTTCTGAATGCCAACTAGCAGCAAGTAATACTGCACACTTTCTAACTCTGAAGTCCCTGCAAGATGCACCTGAGTTTCATGGTGATATAACAGAGAAGTACTGCACCAAGATTTACAAGTTAGTCAGCGAGTTCGGAGAAAGATTTGCAGACTTTAAAAACCTTGAGAAGGATTCCACAACCCTTTCTCTGTTAGTGCTGATGATGTATCAGAACAGATTCAGTTAGAACTAACTGAGCTCCAGTGTAATGCCGAGTTGAAGGATACTGGCACATTTTATCAGTATGTTGGGCCAATATATCCCCACGTTAAATGTTTGGCCTCAAAGATTGTCAATGTTTGGCAGAACCCATGTTTGTGAACACCTCTTTTATGGGATGAACTTGAAAAAGTCTCGGCTCAGGTCTCAACTTACTGATGAACATCTCAACTCAACACTGAAGGTAGCCACTGCTCCATCCTTAGTGTCAAACATTGATGCACTTGTGCAGGCCAACAGGTGCTAAGTTTCTGGAAGTAGTAGTAACAGGAATTAAGGTAAATAGCTTGACTTTCTTAGCTAACTTGACCTTTCTTTATTATTACTATTATTATTACTATCATTATTGCCATTATTTTTATTATTACATTACTCCCTAATAACCGGTCTCGATCTGATAATTACAAGTCCTGCGTACTGTATCTTCTGATGAAATGTGGCCCTGCTGGGATAAAGGAGTTTGACAACCCTGGTATAGGCTATGAGACTATGGGAAAGCTGGATGGTGGTATGATTAGGGGGCCATAGGACATAATGACAGACCATAAGATGGACTGTGAGATACTCGACACCGGCAGACTGGGAGCACACCAAACTAATTTTGGGCACAGCCACACTGGGGGGCACTGCAGCTAGTAGAATAGAATTTTATTCTTATTTTTATCAATACATGAAATTACTTTTGTCATTTAAAGATGACAGTTTTCTTCATTTCAGAGAGTAACAGCAGCAGATTAGAAAATTAGGTAACTTAATGCCACTACAGACTGATGGCACCTGCAGCCTGCCTGCCTTTCGAATCATTATAATGGCATCTCAGTTACAAAGGGGTAGGAAACTACATTGGACAATATTTTTATCCTAGCACATAAAAATTCACTTGTCCTGTACAGGGAATATTTATTTTTTCAGGAAGTCACTTGAGGCAGAAGAGGCATGTGTATACAGCTCTTGCATTTTTCTGAATTATGTACTTCAAAATGCAGAAGAGACGAATGCACCACTGCTTATATGATAAAATTAACAAAAGAAAGCAGATGTGCAAACCGCCTGTTCAACTCTACTGCTAAAAAAAATAAGCAAGCTCCAAATACACTAAGTATTATGCATTCTGGGCAGGTTCAAATCTAAAGCTCTAACCATAATGGTGAAACATGCTTATAACCACAAACTATCCAATTTGTGTTATGCTACCTGTGACGACCGTGCCCTGGCCCAGCAATCAAGGAGCCTCAATCCTCACCACTAACACCAGGGAGGTTGTTTCATAGAAGAGAAAAGGATAACTAATACACACAGTAAAATACAATTTCCCTTAAGTGCACACAGAGATCACAGTCAGTCTGGGGCTGGTTGCTCCTTTGCTCACCAGGTCCCCAGTAAGACTCCCCACTGGCACAGCTACAGGGTCCAGGTCTCAGCCTAGCTGGGCAAGCTAAAATCTCCAGTACTCTCTCTGTCCAACCAGTGCTTCGTGTCCCTGCCAAGTAGCTGACACACCACACACACACACACACACACACACACACACACACACACACACACACACACTTTGAGATAAGTATTTATACAACTTCACAGACACTTCTGGGAAAGGCTGACACAGATTCTCCAACTGTGCCCCTTTACCCAGACCATACGGTAGTAATCCCTGCCATCACCCAGCTAATAATATCAGCTACTAAAAGGCCCTTAAAAGGGTGTCCAATTATTACTGTGCAATATTATAATCCAATGGTAGTATGACTAACAGTCAAGGTTTACTTTAGAGTAGCCCATTACAACAACCTCTATAAATATGCAATGTACTCTAGAGCTTATCTCTACACAAACCAGCCACAGGTAGAAGGTTTTAAAAAATATTTAATAATAAATAATTAAAACACAAGACAAAACTACTACACCACAGAGATATCTAAGAGATCAGAGATCACACAGAAACTTAAAATAATACAGTAGGACAGGTCTGATTTCAAAGAAAAATACCAAATTAATCTTTACTAGCTTTAACTATTCCTGCAAGAAATCACAGTTCTAAAACTTACTTGCGAGCATAAGGCAGAGTGCTGATAAGTTGGATATCAAGATCAAAATGCTCTCCTTTACTCTTTTGAGAAATAGTATTTGAACATTACTAACAAACATGTCTCTAAGGCCCTCCCAAATGACATTATTTTTGACACTTAGGTTTTCCCAGTATTCATATTGCATCATCCTAACACCTGGTCAGAAACTTACAACAATACGAGGCATTTCACATGCATATGCTAGCAGAAACCAGAGCAATAAAGCACTTTCTACATCTAAATTCTGGTCATAAAATTTAGCCTTAAAACAATGGGCATGAAACCTTCATCCAGCTGCACTGGAGCTGAATTCTACCATGAATGGGTCACAACATGCTTCACTGGGCAAGTAGAGTGCAATGTTGTCACATATTTTGCAGTTCCACAATTCACAGTATTCTTTACACTAAAGAAAACCTGCCTGTATTTTACATTTATTTACAAATGCCAGAATTATATATCAAATTCTATTTGACTAGGCTGACAGGCTTCGCCCATCTCTCCCCAGTCGTCACACTACCCATCAGTTAAAAGCACCAGCATGACAGCTTCATGACGAATAAGAAAAACAAAGTATACTTTTTAAGCATTTTCACTCAAGGAAAGTGACACGTGCGGAGAAAATCCACTATAACAAGCATCTAGTAATGCAGTATCCATAAACATGTAGCAATAGCCAGTCATAATTTATAATCTTGGAAAACCTACAATGAAGGTTTTACTGAGAAAGACAGCACTGGTCTTCTTAAAGGGAGACCTTCCAAAACATATAAAGATGACTTTATGATGACTTACCAACTTCAAACCAGACTTTAAAAAGCTCTAAATAAGGCACAAAAGCAATAAATCACCCACAGTTCTACTGCATGACTAATAAGCCCCACCTCAGTTCTTTGCGACCCAGTAACTTGATGTCTTGACA